>NW_028263242.1:120000-420000 GCF_982192425.1 Myodes glareolus
ACAGCCCAGAAAGCGGGTCGACCAGTTGTCCCGTCCAGTGTTGGAGCTTTACAGCAAAGTGTCGGCTGGACTTTTTTTTTTTTTTTTTTTTTTTAAAGAAGTAAGGTCGACCAGTTGGCCGAACGATCGGTTATCCTCCTTTGTTAGATTGCTATCTAAACTTGAAAGGTTTTCTTGACTTACTGTTTACTTACTTATCCGGGCCGATCCTCACACACCTTATTTATTTATTTATTTATTTATTTATTTATTTATTTATTTATTTATCTATCTATCTATCTATCTATCTATCTATCTATCTATCTATCTATTTATTTATTTATTTATCTATTTATCTATCTATCTATCTATTTATTTATCTATTTCTTTATTTATTCATTCATTTCTTTCTTTATTCATTCATTTATTTCTTTCTTTATTTTATTTTCTATTTTATTCTATTTTATTTTAGCTATCTATTTGTCTATGTTTTCTCTTTACCTATCTAGCCATCTATCTATCTCTTGATTGATTCATTTGTTTATTTACTTTTTAGTTGTTTATTATTTTTTATTTCTTCCTTCCTTTATGCATTCATTTATTTATCTATTTAGTTAGTTATTTAGATAGTTAGTTTTGTATTTACCTAGTTATTTTTTATTTATGGGTGCATTTAATTATTTATTTAGTTATCCAAAAAAAATTCAAAGATCTTGTTTACTTGCTTATCCTCTACTTTATCTATCTATCTATCTACCTATCTACCTATCTATCTATCTACCTATCTATCTACCTATCTCCCTACCTACCTACCTACCTACCTACCTACCTATCTATCTACCTATCTATCTACCGACCTACCTATCTATCTATCTACCTATCTACCTACCTATCTATCTATCATCTATCTATCTATCTATCTGCCTACCTACCTACCTATCTATCTATCTGTCTGTCTGTCTGTCTGTCTGTCTGTCTGTCTGTCTGTCTATCTATCTATCTACCTATCTATCTCCCTATCTATCTATCTATCTATCTATCTATCTATCTATCTATCATCTATCTATCTACCTATCTATCTATCTATCTATCTATCTATCTATCTATCTATCTACCTACCTGTCTGTCTGTCTGTCTGTCTGTCTGTCTGTCTGTCTATCTATCTATCTACCTATCTATCTCCCTACCTACCTACCTATCTATCTACCTATCTGTCTGTCTGTCTGTCTGTCTGTCTGTCTGTCTATCTATCTACCTATCTATCTCCCTACCTACCTATCTATCTATCTATCTACCTATCTATCTCCCTACCTACCTACCTATCTATCTATCTATCTATCTACCTATCTCCCTACCTCCCTCCCTACCTACCTATCTATCTATCTACCTATCTACCTACCTACCTACCTACCTATTTACCTATCTATCTATCTGTCTTTCTATCTATCTATCTATCATCTATCTATCTATCTATCTATCTATCTATCTATCTATCTTAGATATATATTTATCTACTTATTTTATTATGTATGCATGTATTTAGCTAGTTAGTTATTCAGTTATTTAGTTATCGGTCCATCCATCCTATAATGAATTGATAGGTAAACTTTTTAAAGATCTTCTTTAATTACTATCTTTAATTACTATTACTCTGGCTATCCTCCACTTACTTTACTTTTATCTCTCTCTCTCTCTCTCTCTCTCTCTCTCTCTCTCTCTCTCTCAATTATTTATTTATTTAGTTATTTATTTAGTTATTCATTCAATCATTTACTTATTTCTTCAGTCATCCATCGATCGATCTATCTATCTATCTATCTATCTATCTATCTATCTATCTATCTATCTAATCTCTGTATCTGTCTATCTGCTCAGCCTGACAGATTTACTTATTGACTGTTTTTATCATTTATTTTTATGCACTCTTTTATTCAGTCTTTCTTTGCTTATTTATCTGTATTTTTATGTATGTATTCTCTTACTTTATTATTCTTTATTTTTTTAATTTACTTTTTTTAAAAAAACACTTACTCTCTTTTAGATCGATTATTTCCTTCCTTCCTTCCTTCCTTCCTTCCTTCCTTCCTTCCTTCCTTCCTTTCCTCTCCTGACTGTCCTGGAAACATAACTGGCTAAGAATATGCTGGCTGGCCTCCATCTTACTGAAATGGAATTTGATGTTGTGAATTTGATTTGAAATGAAATTTGATGTTGGGTAGGCGCAGGTTTGGGCGCAATAGCTGATCAGATTCCCTAAAACTGTTCCAATAGAAAGCAATTCTCTCTCTCTCTCTCTCTCTCTCTCTCTCTCTCTCTCTCAGTTCAGAGATCTCTGGGACCATATACCAGCACATCTGGACTGACGGCAACATAGAAAAGAAGAAACATGGAAAGAAACATGTCCCTCCCTGCTGGACACACAGAGAGAGAGACCTCCTCCTGCTTTGGGTGGGTGACCCCCCCCCCCCGAGAGGTTGTAAGAACAGGATCTGAGAATGAATGCTGCAGACAGCATTTTATGGAGAAGAGATTCCACATTTTGTGCTGTAGTTGTGAGGTAAAGAGGGGCCTGTGGACTGCGGTGGGGTGGGGTGTGGCTTCTCAGGTCCTGTCAGGGCAGGGAGGGGCTGAAGAGTGGGCGATAGAGATAGACTCCAATCATATGTTAATGTCAGGGCCTGAAGTTCCTCAAAAGGGGTTGAATGGAGACCCTTGCTTATCTAAAAAATGTCTGACCTTGGGGAAAGGACTTTTGGAAAGCAGGCACAAGGGGGGGGGGCGGGGGGGGGGACTCGGGAAAGCTCCCTCTCCCTCTCGAAAGGGACTTTCGACATATCTTCATGATATCTTCTTACTTTCATGATACACTTTCACGATATCTTCTTACTCTTTTCCCAAGGATACCCTACCATTCTGATCATTCTGTACTGACTAACTTCCAATGTAAGTCAATGAAGAAATAAAGTAAGGAAACAAATAAAGAAAAAGTTCACTGTTGTTGATTGATTTTTGATTTCATAATGAAACTTTCTCTCTCTCTCTCTCTCTCTCTCTCTCTCTCTCTCACACACACACACACACACACACACACACACACACACACATAAACACTTGAGTGAAATTTTAAATTAATTTGTATGTATATTAAATACAGGCCTCTTTATTCCCAGTATTCAGGAGGCAGAGTTTGAGGCTGCCAGCCTGGTCTACAAGAACAAGTTCCAGGACATGTTCCAGATTCAGAGAAACCCTGTCAAAAAAAAAAAAAAAAACCACAAAACAATAAATAGAATAAAAACGATAAATAGACACTATTTCCTACAACTTTATTCAGGGGACAGAGTGCACTCTGAAACTCATGTTTTCCAGGCAGGGCTATGTACCTAAAGGCTATGTCAGGCTGGAGAGATAGTTTAGCGGTTCAGCAATGACTGCACTGTCTGCTCTTCCAGAGGACCCAGGTTCTATTCACATGGCAGCTCATAGCTGTCTGGAATCCTAGTTCCAAGGGGGGGGGGGAGAGAGAGAGAGAGATGCTTCATGTCGATATACGAACAAACTGAGAAACAAGGAAAGACGGTGCGGGTGGCTGGTTGGTGGGCTTTCAGTTCCCTGACAGCGATAAGCACATGATGGAGGAACCGCAAAGTTGTTCCACTATGTGGGTGTGATGAGAGATTGTGAGTGCGTGTCCTGTCGGAACAAAGCGAGTCCCGTAGTTCATAAAAATTACCCCAAAACTTCAGCAGAATTCATTTCGGTCTTCCTAAGTTTGCAAATGTGTGATTAACTTGTGAGACATCAAAATTCTCAGTCACAGATAACGAGGAGCTAGAGTATGCCACACAACAAAAATCAGATTCCTTGATCTAGAGCCACAATGAACATGCCTTGGAAAAGGGGGACGAGGCCCACTTGAATCACAATGTCCATCGGAGCGAGAGAAGAGTGTGCAAAGGACACGAAAGGAGAGATCGTTGTGGTCCTTCCTTTCTTCCTCTGCTCGGGAAGTGACTGAAAGATGAGACTTTGTCCGAGCGGGTTCTGACTTGAGTCTCCCCCTCTGTGGGTATTAGTCGATCCTCCCTTCTTTCTAGAGTGTGTGTCTCTCAGACGTTACCCCGCTTTCCAGGGCAAAGCTTTCTAAGCCTTATTCAGAGACCTCAGCCATGTGCTCTCAGAAGAAGCCTGGTCGTATAGGGGTGGGTGCCAAACTCGCTTGCTTGATGCTTCAGACTCATGTCATTGAAGCATAGGACATAAAGATTCATCATAAAGATTCACAACACACACAAAGCCATCCTCACTTACTAATGGCCCAGGACACCCGGAGCGTTCTCAGCCAGGCTGTGTGTGGTGGTGGGGGCGTGCCTTTCATCCCAGCACTCGGGGAGGCAGAGGCAGGCAGATCTCTCTGAGTTCAAGGATGGCCTGGTTTACAGAGTGAGTTTTAGGATGGCCCAAGATACACAGAGAAACCCTTTCTTCAAAAACAAAACAAAACCACACGAAAAAAAAAAAGAAAAGAAAGGAAAAAGACAAAAGAAGAGGAAAAAAGAAAACAACTGCAGTCTCTTCCCACTCTCTCACCCACTGTCTCTAAATAGTTCTCAGGTTGAACCCGGAGACCAGGGTGTCATTCATAACTGGAAAGCCAGAAACCTTAGGTTGATGCCTCAACCCTGCTAATGGCTGTGATAGAAAGCATGGTAAAATCAGGCTTTGGCGGAGCACGACTCACTCTCCCTTTTTCTAGTATGACTGGTACACAACAAAAAGGAGTGGGGGGGGGGGTGATAAGCAGTGCTGGTATTGAAATCTCACTGACCCCTTCGGCACTCAGCGTGAATGAAGAGCATCTCTAGCAAAAGGCTACATGCTTGTCAATTCCTGACTTTGTACAATCAACTACCGTGCATCTTGGATGTGCGTTGGCCCTTTAGGGACGCAGAGAAACATCCCAGAAACTGCCCCCCTCCCCAGTTCCTGAACCCTAGCCATGGAAGGCTCAAGGCCATCACATCCAGCAATCTCTCTAGTCCCTGCTAGTGGGGAACTAACTCACTTTGTCTTCCCAGGACCACTGATTTCTCCATGGTTCCCTGTGAGATCTGGGGCCAGCTTTCTTCTTCCCTCACTCTGGCCTCCTCACGATCTCCGTTCTCTCTCCCAAGTAGACTCATCAGTCTAGACGACATGTCTAGAAGCGAGGAGTCTTACAGGCACTGAAAGAGTGTGTCTTGAGGGCCGTTGGCATTTCTAGGACACAGGTGACATCACAAGATTCTGAGAGCTCTCCGGGATACGGTAGAATTTCCAGAGAAGGGACTGCTGATGTCATGAGGCATGGGACTTTACCTCCTTGCAACTATTTCTCCCTGAACTGACTGAGTGCAAGCTGAGGTTTGCTTTCCAGGAGTCTGTCCCGTGACACAGAGGAAGCCATTCAGTATCTCCTCTTTCCAAAACCAGAAATTTCTCTCTCTCTCTGCTTCATGAAAGTCTTTTCACGACTCCCTCCACCCATGGGGAGTTAGTTGAACGCACACTTTTTTCATGAATGGACCTTCTTCTCCTGAACGGATATTCATACTCAGTCATCTGAAAAATTAGGCCAGGATGATACGGAGGATGAGGGCTGAGTCCTCTGAAGTGAACAAGCACCTAGGGAAGGCTAAACTGAAGGGAATTTGACTCTGAGTGGCAAGAGATGTATAGCTGCCCCTCAGCTTCAGAAGAGCTGCTGCAAATGCACGGAGGAGGCAGACATATCAGGCTGAGGGACCAACTGGGCTCTCCGCATCTTCCCGCAGCGTCAGAGCTGTGTGGAGGGGCCGTGTTCAGAGGGAAAGGGCGTTTTCTAGAACAGCACACATTTTTTTTTTTGATTTTCGAGACAGGGTTGCTCTGTAGCTTTTGGTGCCTGTCCTGGAACTAGCTCTTGGAGACCAGGCTGGCCTCAAACTCACAAGTGGAGTGCTGGGATTCAAGGTGTGAGCCACCACCGCCTGGCAATTTTTTTTTTAAAAAAAACTCAGACAAAACTTGACCCAAAACATCCTACAGGGTTGGAGGTCATTAAGTTAGTTAGTCTAATGCTGGTGGAGACTGTGTTGGGCTGAGATAAGGTGGATGGTGAATTATTTTTGAGAGGATTCCGTGCTAGCTTCTCATTAAGTCTCATTCTAAAGCGGTCAACTTTAAAATGAAATCCTTACGATGCATTCTCTATTGTTAGGAACACACAGTGCATCATTCCTTGTTTTTGCCATCTGTAAAGGCACAGCAGTGGGACTGGAGAGATGGCTGCGAGGTCAGGAGCCCTGGCTGCTCTTCCAGAAAGGAAGAAAGAAAGAAAGAAAGAAAGAAAGAAAGAAAGAAAGAAAGAAAGAGATCTGGTGCCCTTTTCTGCTCTGTGGGCATGCATGGAAGCAGACTGTTGTATACGCAATAAATAGATAGATAGATAGATAGATAGATAGATAGATAGATAGATAGATAGATAGAACGGCAACTCTGATGCCCCTGTCACTCTGGGGATGCAACACTTCTGAAGTAACTTTCCCCAGTCTGCTTCATTATGATGCAGTCTCATTTTTAATCAACATTTAGAACAACCGCTGATTGGAGCAGAATATTACATTTTTTAAAACACATTTTATAACCTTAAAACCATGACGCTTATATTTCTGGCTTTCTTTTTCCCTACAGTGGTAATTTTACTTAAATAATGTAACAGGTGAAGATTCTTGTATAGATTTTAGTAGAAGAGTGTACCTGAGGTAGCTAGCTGCTAGGGAATGAAGGAAGGAACAAGAACTCTTATCGACTGAGGCATATCAGTCTCCCTTAGGGCCCAGCAAAGGGTCTTAGGCCAGAACATACATCTGTTTCTTGAGTTAAAGATTTAGCTTTAAATCTTTTTAAAAGATTTTTTTAGTTAAAGATCGGCGGTGCAGCTGAGCCTTTTTCTTACTGGGCCGGGATGGTCCACACCTGCTTCCAAGAGTATTGCTTATTCCGTGTAGCCTGTGGTGGGAAAAAACGGGAGGAACTGGGATGGCATCCCTTTGGTCTTCATTGTAAACAACAGCAGCATCTAGATTCACCCTCTGGCTTTCAAAGCAAGAGGGTTTATTGGCTATGTCTCTGGGGGTCAGAGAAGCAGGATTTCAGGCGACAGAACCAAGGAAGAAGCCATACTCGAAAGCCAAATCATACTCCGGATGTGACTCCACTGACACTAGCATGTGGCTAACTGATTTAGGAGGTTTCACTCCTCTGGAAGGTGGTAAGTAGTGCCATCCCTGGGCATGTGAGCTTGGGCCATAGAGGAAAGCTGGCTGAGCAGAACAGTAAGCGACACGCCGCCCTCTCTCTGTGGTTTCAAACCCTGCCCTGGGGATTTTGCATTGGCTTTCCTTGATCACGGATTCTCAGACAGACCTTAACCCCCGAAACAGAATTGGGGATGGGGGAGACAACCTACCTACCTACCTACTTTAACGAGGGAAGTATTTGGCTCAATGCATGAGATCATCTGTTAAGGTTTCTGTTGCCCAACTTGTCTCATGCTGGGAGAGCTTCCCTCATGACCTGTTTCAAACTTGGTAGTACTGAGCAAGTCTGAACTGCATTTGCCTACAGAGAATCCCAGGCACTGCCATCGTGTAGTCAGTTGACAGTATAGACTATTTGTACTGAACGAGTAGGTAGGTAACTGCCACACTATTTCATTAGGTGCAAAGGAACACACACAGCAGCAACCTCTTTAAGGTCCAAGGACTACTGCAAAGTCACATCTAATGACTAAGAACAAAAGTGCTACATCACTCGCAATTCCCCTGCCTTTCTGCGTGAACGTCACAAAATACTCCCTCAGGGTGGACAGACAGACAGAATTGACCGAAACGAGGGATCTATTTACAGGATAGC
This sequence comes from Myodes glareolus, assembly GCF_982192425.1. Lineage (NCBI taxonomy): Eukaryota > Metazoa > Chordata > Mammalia > Rodentia > Cricetidae > Myodes > Myodes glareolus. The sequence continues at coordinate 127,915 of NW_028263242.1, forward strand.
CAATATCTTCAAATTTGGGGCACACACAAAGATTTCTGATCACAGACCTTCCACGAGTCATGTAACAACTTCCGGGTGTTGGAGAGGTTTTGTGAATTGTTATGACAGGTGAATTCTGTGAATTGTTTCATTTTTTATTTATGTATTCACTCATTCATTCATCCATCCATTCATCCATTTAGCTGTCTGTCTGTCTGTCTGTCTGTCTGTCTGTCTGTCTGTCTATCTATCTATCTATCTATTTAGTTATTCTGTATATATGTCTGCAGGCCAGAAGAGATCACCAGATCAAACTCAGAAGCTCTTAACCTCTGAGCCATCTCTCCAGCCCCAGTTCCTTACTTTTTCAAGAAATCTACTTGTTTGCTCATCTATTTATTTCCCCTTCTGTGCGTGACATGTACAGATGGGGCCGGGAGACAAGGGAGCTAGTGTGGTGAGAGGAAGGCGCCCGCTGGTCATCCAATGGTAAATAAGGCTGGGAATAGCTGACTATTAATTCATTAGAATACGATTAAAACTGTTCCAGTAGAAAGCAATTGCTTTCTTTTCTCTTTGCCCAGAGATCAGACTGACTGCAACTTGGAAAGAAGTCGACCCTGCTGGACAGAGACCTCCTGACTCCTGCTTTGGGTGGGTGACCTGAAGAGGTTGTAAGGACAAGATCTGAGAATGAATTCATCTTATGGCTGCCAGCAGCATTTTATTGAGAAGAGATTCCACATTTTATGCTGTTTAGTTACTTAGATGAAGAGAGGGAGGCCTGTGAACTGGCATGGGGTGTGGCTTCTCAGGTCAGGTCAGGGAGGGGCTGAGGAGTAAGTGTAGCCACAGCGTTGGCCTTGACAATAGCCGCCAGTCATATGTTAATGTCAGGACCTGAGAGTTCCTCAAAAGAGAATGCCTGACCTTGGGAAAAGGACTTGTGGGAAGCAGGCACTAGAAACTGTGGCTTCATAGTTTACCAGAGAGCTCCCTCCTGAAAGGGAAAGTCATGATGGATATCTTTTCGCAAGGATCATTCTGGACTGACTGTCAATAAATAAATAAACTATGAACAAACAAACAATAAATAAAAAGTTCACTGTTGTTGATTGACTTTTGATTTCATAATGAAACTTTCTCTCTCTCTCTCTCTCTCTCTCTCTCTCTCTCTCTCTCTCACACACACACACACACACACACACACACACACACAAACACACACACACACAAAACAAACTATACATTAAAAGAAAGCACAACACCTTTACTCAGGGGGCAAAGTGAACTCTGTGAACTCTGAAGGTCATGTTTTCCAGGCAGGACTATGTAGAGAGATGCTCCATGTCGGGCTGCAGAGATAGTTTCCTGGTTAAACACTGACTGCTCTTCCAGAGGACCTGGGTTCAATTCCCAGTATCCACATCCACATGGCAGCTCACAGCTGTCTGTAATCCCAGTTCCAGGGACCTGAGAGCCATGATCAAAACACAAATGCACATAAGATAAAAATAAATATTTTTTTAAATAAACAGAGAGAGAGAGAATATATAAACAAACCGAGAAACAAGGAAAGATGGTGCAGGCTGGCTGGTGGGCTTTCAGTTCCCTGACAGCAATAAGCACATGATGGAGGAACCACAAAGTTGTTACACTATGTGTGTGTGATGAGAGATTGTGAGTGTGTGTCCTGTCAGAACAAAGTGAGTCCCATAGTTGATGAAAATTACCCCCAAGTTTTCAAATGTGTGATCAACGTGTGACAGGTTGGGCTAGAGATGCTGAGAACTGGGGTTCACCCAGGGGAGCCCTCAATACAAGAGCAGACACTCGCTCCCATGAAGAGTGAGGGATGGATTATTCCTGCACTCAAGTTTAAGGAAGGATGAAGGGCTTTCCTTAAACTCACAGATATGAAAACCACTCACAGATAGGAAATCCACTCACAGAAATTGCAGTCTCAGCCGGGCTGTGGTGTGTGGTGGTGGGGGCATGCCTTTCATCCCAGCACTCCAGGGAGGCAGAGGCAGACAGATCTTTGTGAGTTCAAGGATGGCATGATTTACAGAGTGAGTTTTAGGATGGCCCAAGATACGCAGAGAAACCCTTTCTTCAAAAACAAAACAAAACAACACAGAAAAAGAAAAGAAAGGAAAAAGACAAAAGAAGAAGCAAGAAAAAAAATTGCAATCTCGTCCCACTCTCTCATCCATTGGCTCTAAAGAGCTCTCAGACTGAACTGGAGACCAGGGTGCCATTCATAACTGGGATGCCAGAAACCTTACGTTGATGCTTCAACCCTGCTAATAATGGCTGTGATATAAAGCGTGGTAAAATCAGGCTTTGGCGGAGCACGACTCCCCTTTTCCTATTATGACTGGTACACAACAAAAAGGAGCTGGGGGGGGGGGCGTGATGTGCAGTGCCGGTATTGAAATCTCACTGATCCCTTCCACATTCAGTGTGAATGAAGAGCGTCTCCAGCAAAAGGCTACATGCTTGTCCATTCCTGACTTTGTCAAATCAACTATCATGCATCTTTGATGTGCGTTGGCCCTTTAGGGACGCAGAGAAACATCCCAGAAACTGCCCCCCCCCCCAGTTCCTGAACCCTAGCCCTGGAAGGCTCAAGGCCATCACATCCAGCAATCTCTCTAGTCCCTGCTAGTGGGGAACTAACTCACTTTGTCTTCCCAGGACCACTGATTTCTCCATGGTTCCCTGTGAGATCTGGGGCCAGCTTTCTTCTTCCCTCACTCTGGCCTCCTCACGATCTCCGTTCTCTCTCCCAAGTAGACTCATCAGTCTAGACAACATGTCTAGAAGCGAGGAGTCTTACAGGCACTGAAAGAGTGTGTCTTGAGGGCCGTTGGCATTTCTAGGACACAGGTGACATCACAAGATTCTGAGAGCTCTCCGGGATACGGTAGAATTTCCAGAGAAGGGACTGCTGATGTCATGAGGCATGGGCTTTTTATCTCCTTGCAACTATTTCTCCCTGAACTGACTGAGTGCAAGCTGAGGTTTCCTTTCCAGGAGTCTGAACTGTGACAAAGAGGAAGCCATTCAGTATCTCCTCTTTCCAAAACCAGAAATTTCTCTCTCTCTCTCTGCTTCATTAAAATCTTTTCACGACTCCCTCCACCCATGGGGAGTTGGCTGAACACACACTTTTTTCATGAATGGACCTTCTTCTCCTGAACGGATATTCATACTCAGTCATCTGAAAAATTAGGCCAGGATGATACGGAGGATGAGGGCTGAGTCCTCTGAAGTGAACAAGCACCTAGGGAAGGCTAAACTGAAGGGAATTTGACTCTGAGTGGCAAGAGATGAATAGCTACCCCTCAGCCCCAGAACAGCTGCTGCAAATGCACGGAGGTAGCCATATCAGGCTGAGGTACCTACCAGCTGGGCTCTCTGCATCTTCCCGCATCATCAGAGCTGTGTGGAAGGGCCGTGCTCAGAGGGAAAGGGCATTTACTAGAACAGCACACACTTTTTTTTTTCTTTTTGATTTTCGAGACAGGGTTGTTCTGTAGCTTTTGGTGCCTGTCCTGGAACTAGCTCTTGGAGACCAGGCTGGCCTCAAACTCACAAGTGGAGTGCCCGGCAATTTTTTTTTTTTTAAAAAACTCAGACAAAACTTGACCCAAAACATCCTACAGGGTTGGAGGTCATTAAGTTAGGTAGTCTAATGCTGGTGGAGACTGTGTTGGGATGAGATAGAGGATAAGGTGAATGGTGAGTTATTTTTGAGAAGATGGCATGCTAGCTTCTCATTAAGTCTCATTCTAAAGCGGTCAACTTTAAAATGAAATCCTTACGACGCATTCTCTATTGTTAGGAACACACAAGTGCATCCATCATCCCTTGCATTCACTCTATGTAAAAGCACAGCAGCTCTGATGCCCCTGCCACTCTGGAGATGCAGCACTTCTGAATTAACTTTCTCCAGTCTACTTTCTTATGATGCAGTCTCATTTTTAATCAACCGCTGATTGGAGCAGAATATTCCAATTTTTAAAACACATTCTAAAACCTTAAAACCATGACACTTATATTTCTGTTTTTCTTTTTTTCCCTACAGTGGAGATTTTACTTAAATGATTTAACGGGTGAAGATTCTTGTTATTTTAGTATAAGAGTGTGTCTATAAAAATTGTGGTATGTGTGTACATGTTCTGAGGAGGACAGAAGAGAGTAGCAGATCCACTGGAGCTAGAGTGACAGGAAGTTGTGATCTACCTGAGGTAGCAACAAGAACTCTTATCCACTGAGGCATGTCAGTCTCCCTTAGGGCCCAGCAAAGGGTCTTAGGCCAGAACATACATCTGTTTCCTGAGTTAAAGCTTTAGCTGTTGTTTGTCAGAGAGTGCCAGGCTCGGCGGTGCAGCTGAGCCTTTTTCTTACTGGGCCGGGATGGTCCACACACACCTGCTTCCAAGAGTATTGCTTATTCCGTGTAGCCTGTGGTGGGGAAAAAAAAAAAACGGGAGGAACTGGGATAACTTCTCTTTGGTCTTCATCGTCAACAACAGCAGCATCTAGATTCATCCTTTGGCTTTCAAAGCAAGAGGGTTTATTGGCTGTGTCTCTGGGGGTCAGAGAAGCAGGATTTCAGGCGACAGAACCAAGAAAGAAATCATACTCGAAAGCCAAATCATACTCTGAACGTGACAGCACTGACACTAGCATGTTTGCCGATTGATTTAGGAGGTAGTTAAGTAGTGCCATCCCTGGGCATGTGAGCTTGGGCCTTAGAGGAAAGCTGGCTGAGCAGAACAGTAAGCGACACGCCGTCCTCTCTCTGTGGTTTCAAACCCTGCCCTGGGGATTTTGCATTGGCTTTCCTTGATCACGGATTCCCAGACAGACCCTAACCCAAGTAGGTAGGGGAAACAACCTACCCACCTACTTTAAGGGAAGTATGTGGCTCAAATGTGTGAGATTATCTGTTAAGGTTTCTGGTGCCCAAATGAGTCTTCAGTTTACCCAAGAGTCCCAAACTTTTTTTTTTTTTATTTTTTTAATTTTTTTATTTTTTATTTTTCGAGTCAGGGTTTCTCTGTGGCTTTGGAGCCTGTCCTGGAACTAGCTCTTGTAGACCAGGCTGGCCTCGAACTCACAAAGATCCACCTGCCTCTGCCTCCCGAGTGCTGGGATTAAAGGCGTGCGCCACCACCGCCCGGCCGAGTCCCAAACTTTTAATCACCCCTCCCCCCCAACTCCTCCATGCTGACTCCCATCATGCCGACGTTATTGCCTAGAATTGCAGTCTGGTCATTGGGAAACTCTGGTCTACGCCAGTAGGAAGGATCCAAATTGGGTTTTATTGAATGTGTAGTCACCTCATACAACAACTGAGAAGCTAAAATGTTAAGTTTATAAATCATAGCCCCACACAGATGATCTGAGCACATCAGTTCTAACAGTGTCTTGTTCCGGGAACTCTATATAGTCACAGTCTACCGAGTATTTATTTATTGAGATTTATTGAGCTCTCCATCTTTCTCTGCTCCCCTCCCTGCCTCGCCCCTCCCCCCTCCAGCCCTCCCCCAAGGTCCCCATGCTCCCACTTTACTCAGGAGATCTTGTCTTTTTCTACTTTCTACTTCCCATGTAGATTAGATCTATGTAAGTCTCGCTTAGTGTCCGCATGGTTGTCGAAGTTCTCTGGGGTTGTGGTTTGTAGGCTGGTTTTCTTTGATTTATGTTTAAAAACCACCTATGAATGAGTCCATGGGATCATTGTCTTTCTGAGTCTGTCTGGGTTGCCTCACTCAAAATAATGTTTTCTAGTTCTATTCATTTTCCTGCAAAATTCAAGATGTCGTTATTTTTTTCTGTGGTGTAGTACTCCATTGTGTCAACGGACCACATTTTTCTTATCCATTCTTCGATCGATCGAAGGGCATTTAGGTTGTTTCCAGGTTCTGGCTATGACAAACAAAGCTGCTGTGAACATAGTTGAGCACATGTCCTTGTGACGCGATTGAGCATCCTTTGGACATAGACCCAAAAGTGGTATTCCTGGGTCTTCGAGGAAGGTTGTGCCCTACTTTTCTGAGAAATCACCACACTGACACCCAAAGGGTTTGTACCAGCTTGCATTCCCACCGGCAATGCAGGAGTGTTTCCTTTTCCCCCCAACCTCTCCAGCATGAGTTGTCATCAGTGTTTTTGATTTTGGCCATTCTTACAGGTATCAGATGGACTCTCAGAGTTGTTTTGATTTGCATTTCTCTGATGACTAAAGATCTTGAACGTTCCCTTAAGTGTCTTTCAGCCATTTTAGATTCCTCTGTTGAGAGTTTTCTGTTTAGGTCTGTACTCCATTTTTTTTTTTTTTACTGGATTATGTGATCTGTTGGTGTTTGATTTCTTGATTTCTTTGTGTATTTTGGAGATCAGACTTCCGGGGTTACTGAAGTGGGGTTAGTGAAGATCTTTTCCCATTCCGTAGGCCGCTGTTTTGTCTTGTTGGCCGTGTCTCTTGTTTTTCACAAGTCTTTCAGTTTTAGGTGGTCCCATTTATTAATTGTTTCTCTCAGTGTCCATGCTGCTGGGGTTATATTTAGGAAGTGGTTCCCTGTGCGTTCAAGTTCAAGTGCACTTCCCACTTTCTCTTCTATAAGGTTCAGTGTGGCTGGCTTTAGGTTGAGGTCTTTGATCCATGTGGACTCGAGTTTTGTGCATGGAGTTCATTTTCATTTTTCAACGTGTTGATATCCAGTTATGCCAGCACCACTCGTTAAATATGCTCTCTTTTTTCCATTTGATACGTTTTGCTTCTTTATCAAAGATCAGGTGTACGAAGATGTGTGGATTGATAATCCGGGTCTTCTGTTCGGTTCCGTTGGGCCTCCTGTCTGTTCTTAGGCCAGTACCAGGCTGTTTTCAGTGCTGTAGCTTACAGAGTATTTTTTTTCCTGATCTAATCACGCCACTTCCCAAAGGAAAAAGAGAGGAGAAATCACTGAATGATGAGACCATTACTTGAATGAGAAAATGGGTAGGTACCCTTATGCTTAAAGGTGTATTATCTACAAAGTGCTAAAACTTAGAAGTGAGTCTTAGGAGGCATGTCATTACACAGCTTCTTTCCAGATGTCTTCAAGTTGGTCCTAAACAGTCTATTCACAAGATGGGACCTCAGAGCTTCAGTACAGAACAACACGTTTTCTGTCCAACTGAATCTTCAAGTGGTTTGATAAGGATTTTGTATTCTTGTTCTGTCAAGGATTATTCTTTTTTTTTTTTTAATATAATTCAAGGGAGAGTGTTTTTTTTTTAAAAGATGTATTTAGTGATTATATTTCTTTTCCCTTAGGGATAAAGAAATGGAGAAGTATTTTGAAGCAGTCAGTCACAAAAATAGAAGTAGGGAGGACGTTTCAAAACACCAGGCCATTAAACTTCAGCTACAGGGAAAAACAAAACAAAAAACAAACAAACAAACAAACAAAAACCCGAAGCCAGGAATCATTGCAAACATCTGTATGTTCAGATACCGAGCCTGAGCAAGTTTGAGTGCCTCAGATTTGCGGATTTCATGTGGATCACAAATTGTGCTCAAGTTACAGCTGTTAGTGTCAGGGTGAACTCTGACACACCGACTCGACTAGATTCCTGTCTGCTGGGCTCTGATCTGCTAGAAAAGCCAAAGAGCTAAAGTACCTCAGTTAACCTCTTCTGTGCCCCACCTTAAAGGAAAGAAAGGATGTGTGTGGCAAGTCGGTGCCCGCTCAGAGACCCCACACATTTGAGGACAGAACAGAGAAACAAGATCGGGGCAAGGGAGGTTCTGCTGAAATTAGAGTTATGGATGGCTGCCACTGCCAGCTGTTTCTTGTCTGCTGTGAGAACAGGAACTCAACAAAGACAGAGACATGCCAGGCAGGAGGTTTTGATAGAAAACTGAACTGAACTGAATAGAAACTGGCTATTCCGTTTTAGTGTTTTCAGAGTTATGTCCGAGGAACCTTCTACTTAAATGAAATAAAACCAAATCCTTTCAAATATCCAGGTGTCCTCTGAGGTTGGGGAGGGGGGGATGACGGAAAAACAAAACAAGGATAAGAGGGATTTTAGTTGTTCTAAAGTCCTCAGGCAGGGGCACAACTTCCCCAGGAGAATAGCCAGAGTTCATTGGGCAACTGTCTGTCTCCTGTTGCATTGTTTCAAGTTTGTCTCACTTGAGGTTGGATGATGTCAGCCGTAAGATTTTCATCTTTTACGATCATGTGAGATTCTAGCCATTTTTTTTTAATTGAGAGAGGGACACATGCTCCCTCTAGTTCTATTGGCTGTACAGCTTTGACCAAGAAAGCAGGTTGGATTTCATCAAAGAATTTCTCTCCATTTTATATTTCACCTTTGATTGTTATTAAGTGTCATCTAGAAGGTTTGTGGTCTTTCAGGAACACTTTCCTAATTCTCGTGTGTGTGTGTGTGTGTGTGTGTGTGTGTGTGTGTGTGTGTGTGTGCGTGCGTTTTGTTTTGTGAGGCAGGCTTTTTCTATGTAACAGTGCTGGAAAGTCCTTGCAAGATGAGGCTGGCCTTGAACTCACTGACATCTTACTGCCTCTGTGTCATTTCTTCCTACTTGGTTGGTGTTTGATTGCTGTTTTGAGTTTTCAGATCTCATGTTCAAGATCAAGATCCTTTCTAACTCCGTGTCCTTGTGACACAAACATTAAAGGGTGTGGCTACAGCTCCACTGGACTTCTTTGATGTGAATATCTGCTGCCTTTCCTATAAACATTCTTGTTGGAGTTGGGAAATTGAAAGTTGTTGACTTGAATTCACTCATTTTCAGGTTAGATTGCAAGAAAAAAATAAAAAAACAAAACAAAAAAACCCTTTATTTTATTATTTCACATTGTAACTTGATTTTTTGTTGTTGTTGCTTTTTTGACACAGGAATTGGCTTTTTATTTGTGTTCCAGACAATCTATCTCACTACACGGCCCAGGACTTCTTTCTGAAGACTTCCATGAAAGTAGTCAGCTACCCAAAATATCCTGCTGCTGCTGCTACTGCTGTAATTTTAGAAAAAAATAAAATGAAATAGAAAAAGAAAATAATAAATAAAAAATTAAAGTATTTTTGGTGCAGGGTTTCTCTGTATAATACTTTTAACTCACTATATAAGCCAGGCTGCTCTCTCTCTCTCCTCTCTCTCTCTCTCTCATTTAATTTATGACTTATTTATTTTTGCTTGTGTTTTTGTTTTGATTTTAGAGCCGAGGCAGGGTTTCTTTGTTGCTTTGGAGCCTGTCTTTGGAACTAGTTTGAGGCTGGCCTCAAAATCACAGAGATCCACCTGCCTCTTCCAGACATGGAACCCTTCCCTTTGAATGCTTTCATCTTGTTGAGTTCAAAAGCTGCCCCATAAACAATTTCCAGAAACCACATGGTGGGAATCTAGTGCCCTCTTCTGTTGACAGGGCCTAGAAATGCCTATTTGCTGCTCTCTTGTTGGAGCTGGGAAACACTACCTTCTTGCTGAAGTTGGAAGATTGTTGAATTCAGTCATTTTCGGGTTTCTCAGAAAAAACAAAACAAAACAAAAAGCCCCTTCTTTGTTTTATTTCACATTTTAACTGGATTTTTTTGAGACAGGACCTGTCTTTTTATTTATGCTTCAGACAAACTATTTCACTATATGGTCCAGGACTTCTTTCTGAACACTGCTGCTGCAAATACAGTCTTATAAGAAAAACTAAAACTGGCATTAAAAAAGAGAAAAGAAAAAAAACTGTCTTTTTTCTTTTCTTTTCTTTTCTTTTCTCTCTCTCTCTCTCTCTCTTTATGTTTTTTTCTTTTCATCTTTTATTATTTTTTGAGGCATGGTTTCTCAGTTCCCTAGCTGTCCTGGAATTCACATAATAGACCAAGTTATCTTCTTGGTGACATTCTGTTTTTGTTCTTGTTACCTATCTGTATATCCACATTTCTTCTCTCTCTCTCTCTCTCTCTCTCTCTCTCCCTCTCCCTCTCCCTCTCCCTCTCCCTCTCCCTCTCATTTATTTATATATTTGTTTGTTTGTTTGTTATGTATAGAATATTCTGTCTGTGTGGACGCCTGCAGACCAAAAGAGGAAACCAGACCTCATTACAGATGGTTGTGAGCCACCATGTGGTTCCTGGGAATTGAACTCAGGACCTTTGAGCCATCTCTCCATCTCCCCTCATTTTATTTATTTTTTGTTTGGTTTTGTGTTTTGCTTTACAGGACAGGGTTTCTCTGTTGCTTTGGAGACTATTTTTGAAACTAGCTCTTTTCTTGAAGACCAGGCTGGCCTAAACCTCCCAGAGATCCTGCCTCTGGCAGATATGGAGCCAGTGCTTTTGAATGCCTTCATCTGGTCAGGTCAAAAGCCACCCCACCTTTACACACACACACACACACACACACACACACACACACACACACACACACACCACACAAACCAAACACAAGCCAAACAAAAACCCAGGCACAGGCACACCCACAGACACATAGATAAACTTTTAAATTAAGTTAAATTAAGTCCCACACAGCTGGAAGCACTCTCTCAATTAAAAGTAAAATAAAATGTAAAAGAGTGCAGTGCTAAGTAGAGTTATGAAGATGTTTTAAAATGTGACTTCTTCCCTGTCTCCCCCATATACAGGAGGCACATCAAGAGATTTAAATAGAATTTGAAATTGGCCGGGCAGTGGTGTCGCACGCCTTTATTCCCAGCACACAGGAGGCAGAGGCAGGTGAATCCCTGGGAGTTAGAGGCCAGCCAGGGCTTCAAGAAAGGAGCTAGTTCCAAGAACAGCTAGGACTGTTATGCAGGGAAACCCCATCTCAAAAAACGAAACAAAAAAATTGAAATTAAACTACATGTACAAGAAATTAATAGAACAACATACTAGAAACAAAGCTGGGTTGTTGTGGTGCACACCTTTTATCCTAACATCTAAGAGACAGAGGCAGGTGGCCCTCCTTGAATTGGAGCCCAGTTGTGTAGAAAAGACCCTGTACCAAATAACAAAAATGTATACATGTTGAAATAAGAGAATAAAGAAAAAAAAAAGAACGAGAAAGGAAAGAAAGAAAGACAGAAGATAGAAAAAAAATGAAGAAACAAAAGAACAAAGGAAGGCAGTGCAGGGGGCCTGGTTGGTGGTTGAGAAGGGAGCCCTGGCCTAGTGACATCCTCTGCCATGTCTGCTGTGACCCCGGCACCACATTCCTCAGGAGCTGTAAAGGGTCTGAGAATAAAATGACATTTTTTATTGCTTTCTGTCTAAAGTGAAATTGCTCCAGACAAACAATTCACTGTGTCAATATTCCTGAAAATGATGGCCAAGTGGGAATTTTTCATAGTATTTCATGACTGTTTTAATGTTCTCTGCATCTCATGTCTTTCTCTAAGCAGGCCCAGGAACCATAAGAGCCTGTAGCTGATCTAGCAGATCTCCCATGGCAGGGGCCCTGGCCTCCACGCCTGTCCCCTGAGGGCACCTGGCAGGCATGGGACTCCAAATTTTACAGACTCATTTCAAAAGTTCAAGGTCACCAGCCCTTCCTAAACCAGTCAAGGGTGAGGCTACAACTTGACTGGTCTGTTTAGATATGCATATTCTGGTTCTCGTTATTGTTGTTTTTGCAAGGACAAGGCCAGGACCAGGTATCCAAGTGGGAATTTTTCCATGGCTGTTTTAATTTTCTCCAACTCCGCATTTAGTTTGAGAAGTGGGGGTGGGGTTGGACAAACCCAACAACTGGAAAGGAACCCCAAGCAAGCAAGCAAATGGTTGCCATGGTGAAAAGTCTTTGAAAGGAGATTAGGTGGCAGGGAAAAGCCCTTGTTACCTCCCTCCTCCCACCCAGTTCCTCCCTTAATTGTGGCAGCCCCTTGGCCCACATAGTCCTTTCACTGATTGTGATCGATCAGACACACTCTTTGCTTTATTTTTTATTTTTTGAATTGGGGTTGAAGTCAATGAATTGAGCTCTTAGATTATTATTATTATTAGTTTATTTGTGGTTTTTCTATATAGGGGTTCCCTGTGTATCCTTGTTTGCCCTGGAACTCACTTTGTAGACAAGGCTGGCCTCAGACTCACAGAGATCCAGCTGCCCCTGCCTCTACCTCTGCCTCCTAGTGCTGGAATTAAAGAAATACAATAAAGAAATGTGCTGCCACCGTTACCCAGCTGGATTTTTTTCCAATGGTGGGCAATGAGACCTTTTTTTAAAAAAAATGAAATAAAAACCATGCTATGGCATGGTCTCATACAGGACTATGATGTATTTGGTGTAGAAATCTACTCTGAAACATATTTCATGAGAGCTGTCTAGTTACCTATTGATGTTAAAACTCACTCCCCCTCCTTAGGGTCTAATATTGACTGACCCACAGGTCAGGGCAAGATCGTAAAAATTCCTTTATTCAGAGCTAATGCATGATGTAATATATATATTACACACACACACACACACACACACACAGACACACACACACACACACTCACTATACTACTATAAAAATTGGTTTCAGAAACCAGCCTTTTGCCACAGTGTCAGAAGGCCAAACTCTGCCTGTGGTCTCAGCTAACTGATAAGCTTTTGTGCCCCACAGTGCTTATTTTTTTTTTTTTTTATTTTTAAATTTGCTTCTGGTTTTCCTAGGATCTGGTTTCTGGAATAAAGTTTGCTTCTGGTTTATTAGACTTTGTGGTGTTCCCATCGTTGCATGACCCACCCCCACCCCCGACCCAACATTTAAGTGGCTTTCAGCTATTTTAGATTCCTCTGTTGAGAGTTCTCTGTTTAGGTAGTACTCCATTTCATAAATTGTATTATTTGTTCTTTAGATGACCAATTTCTTGAGTTCATTCTGTATTTTGGATATCAGTCCTCTGTCTGATGTGGGGTTAGTGAAGATCTTTTCCCATTCTGTAGGCCGTCGTTTTGTCTTGTTGGCCATGTCCTTTGCTTTACAGAAGCTTTTCAGTGTCAGGAGGTCTCATGTATTAATTTTATTTCTCTCAGTGTCTGTGTTACTGGGGTTGTATTGAGAAAGTGGTTTCCTGTGCCAATGCGTTCAAGTGCATTTGATTTTATTTTTAATTCTTATTTTATTATTTTTGAATTGTGAGTGAAGTCAATTAATTGAGCGCTCAGATATTTTTGTTGCTGTTGTTATTATTATTATCTGTTTATTTGTTTTTTATCCGTCGTTTTCCTACATTGGGGTTCCCTGTGTATCCTTGTTTGCCCTGGAACTCACTTTGTAGACAAAGCTGGCCTCAGACTTACAGAGATCCAGCTGCCTCTGCCTCTGCCTCTGCCTCTGCCTCTGCCTCCTAGTGCCAGAATTAAAGGCCTGAACTAAACACACAGTTTTTTAAGATAGAGTTTCTTCTCTGTGTCACTTTATCTGTCCTGAAACTCACACTGCACAACAAGGTAGCCTCACACTCACAGTGATTTGCCTGCCTCTGCCACCCTGATCTCTGAGGACTGAGAACTGGGAATAAAGAAAGGCGCTGCCACCATTACCCAGCTAGATTTCTTTTGCAATGGTGGGCAATGAGACCTATACATTTCCTCAAAGGACTGAGTTCACTGTGTGCCAGGAGTTCTTGTAAGGGCATGTTTTCATTTGTTTGAGGGAATTCTCTCTCCCTCCCCCCCCTCATTCTAGATCTCTACTTTGTCTCATTCCTCACAGGAACTTCTCTGTTTTTCTTGATTTTTTCCCCTCAGTCTGTCTTCCACAGTTTTTCTTTTCTTCATTTTGGACTCTCTCACCCTAGACAGGAAGCTAAAGGTTTATGATATTTTTATTTGCATGTATAGTGTATTGTCACAAGTTGGAGAATCTGGAGACAGTGAATTCAAATCATGATCCTCTAGAGGCTAGGAGACAGAAAACAAAATGGACCTTGAAAATATGGTGCATGGTGTCCTGTATCTTCCTGTCTTGTCTGCAAAGGGCCTTCACTTAAATGTTTTGAATTGTGATCCCCCACCACACACACACACACACACACACACACACAGAGGCACAGCCAGAGACACACAAATACATTTGTGAAATTAAAGGTCTGGAGAGATGGCTCGGTGTGTGCGGTGGCTTTTTCTGAAGAAGTGGGTTCAATTCCCCGGGCACACATAGCAGTGGCTCATAAGTGATTGTAAAGCCAGTTTCTGGATGATCTGACACATTCATACCACTGCATATAAAATAGAGTTAAATAAATCATTAAAAATTCTTTAAAAATTTGAAATTAAACTAAGATCTACACAACTGGAAAAAATGTCTCAAATCAAAGTAAAATAAAATGTTCTGAAATAGGACACCTTCCATGCCCCACCCCACACAGGGTGCTGGGATAATAGGTTTCCCTAATTCTTGAATGGCATATTGAAATTATTTCTTTCTACTTAGTTTGCATTTGAGTTTTTTTTTAAATCCATGCCTATTTTATTTATTTATTCATTTATTTTTGGTTTTTCAAGACAGGGTTTCTCTGTAGCTTTGGAGCCTGGGCTGGAACTAACTCTTGTAGACCAGGCTGGCCTCAAACTCACAAAGATTCACCTGCCTCAGCCTCCTGAGTGCTGGGATTAAAGACGTGTACCACCACCACCTGGCTTTACTTGTTTCTTTTGTTTATTTTTGTTAAGCCCTACATTTTTCTCTGCTCCCCCTCCCTGCCTCTTCTCTCCTCTTCAACCCCCTCCCAAGGTTCCCATGCTCCAAGGAGATCTTGTCTTTTTCTACTACTCGTGTAGATTGGATCTATATATGTCTCTCTTAGGGTCCTCGTTGTTGTCTAGGTTCTCTGGTGTAACATGACGGGGGCCGGCTTGTTGGGGCTTCTGTCCCACCTGGTACCCCAACAAGCCAGCAAGTCCCAAGGAAAATCACACACAAGACTCCATAAGGTTATAAACTGATTGGTCCATTAGGTCAGGCTTCTTGTTAACTCTTATAACATATATTACCCCATTATCCTTATCTATGTTAGCCACATGGGCTCGGTACCTTTCTCGGTGTGACAGCTTACATGTTGCCTCTTCGGTGGTCTGTACAGGAATGCCAGAGGAACCTCTCTGCTTCCCAGAATTCTCCCAGTCTCTTTGCTCCACCCCTACTTCCTGTCTGGCTTTCCCGCCTATACTGCCTGCCTGGCCAATCAGCGTTTTATTAAAATATGATTGACAGAATACAGATAATTCTCCCGCACCATTTCCCTCTCTTTTTTTTTAAACAAAGGAAAAATACCCATAATCCATTTGTTGGGAATGTGGGCGTAGTATTTTAGGCTATTTCCTGCTGGTTGGGGACGCTGATAATCTTAAGGGGACCTAAAGAAAATTTAGAGTTATAATCAAGTTATGACTGGAGTATCCTGTGAGTCTCGATCATCTCAGGCAGCAGTCTTGGATCAGTTCTGGATGTAGACCTCTGTCATCTGGGCCATCTGTTCCTATCGGAGATTTTTTAGGTGGCCTCCCTTGGTCAAAGGTGATTATTCTTAACTCTGAATAAATCCAGAGTCTCTCATTTTCTGTGGAAACAAAAGCAAAATCTCTTCTCCAAAGTAACATACCTTTTGACTTTAGTTTTGAAGCCAAGGTATTTTCAAAATGTCTATCTTGGATTAATTCTGTAGCATTTATAAACAAAAGTCTTTTAGCAGCTGTTTCTCCTTCCTCAGCATTCAAACAATTTAAAGAGAGCATAATAGCATACAGTATCAAGATTCTCTGTGTATTTTCCATCTTTATGCGGCTTTATTTCAACCTCTATTTCTTTTAATTTTACTTTTAACTTTTGGCTTTTTGAGACAGGTTCTCTGTATATATCTTTGTCCTGGAATAACTCTGTAGGCCAGGCTGTCCTTGAACTCACAGAGATCCTCCTGTCTCTGCTTCCCCAGTGCTGGGATTGAAGGTGTTTGCTACCACACCTTGAACTCAGAGATCTGTCTGTCTCTGCCTCCCAGGCATTGGGATTAAAGGCGTGTACTACCACACCTTGAGGTCACAGAGGTCAATCTACCTCTACCCCTTGAAGTCACAGAGGTCCATATGCCTCTGCCTCCCAGGCATTGGGATTAAAGGTGTGTACCACCACACCCAACTACTCTCTTTCTTTCCTTTTTTATTTTTAATGACTTTAACCTTTAGCCTGCATATATTTTTAACACACTGTAAACTCTTTAGAGGTTTTCTTCATCTTTGAACATCTCTTTACTGTATTTTTCTCTCTTTTTTGACCACATGAGTCTTTAAGGAGAGGACTAAAACTGTGGCTTTTACGGCTGGAATTAGCCCATTTCTTAGCTTTTCAACCTCGTGGCTGAGGTACCAGCCAGAGCTGTGTTTACTGCCACAACTCTATGGCGTTTCAAGGTCCTTGTCAGCAAGCAAGCTGCAGCATTCTGCTCACAGACCACACTCAGTCGGACTGCCTGCCTGAAAGAGTCAGAGTTTGCCCTGGTAGGACGGCCCAGAAAACCGGCATTTTAAAACAGCGCAGCTTTTTTCCTGCTACAGCTGAAAACCCGAAAAGCATGCGTTCAGCTTTTCATCAACACCGTTTAAGTGTTTCGTGGCAGGACCTCTTAATGAGCTGCAAGGTTTTGCAGCTAAAACTGAGTCAGGAAGCCTCTCTTAGATGAGAGCCTTGCTTGCCTCTAGCAAGCAAAGTAGACCCGAGAAACTGCAGCTACCAACAAAACATGCTTTACTCTATTCTTTCCCAAGCTTTTTCAGGCTTTCTGTGGATTCTGTTAGCCCCACGTTGGGCGCCATATGTAACATGACGGGGGCCGGCTTGTTGGGGCTTCTGTCCCACCTGGTACCCCAACAAGCCAGCAAGTCCCAAGGAAAATCACACACAAGACTCCATAAGGTTATAAACTGATTGGTCCATTAGGTCAGGCTTCTTGTTAACTCTTATAACATATATTACCCCATTATCCTTATCTATGTTAGCCACATGGGCTCGGTACCTTTCTCGGTGTGACAGCTTACATGTTGCCTCTTCGGTGGTCTGTACAGGAATGCCAGAGGAACCTCTCTGCTTCCCAGAATTCTCCCAGTCTCTTTGCTCCACCCCTACTTCCTGTCTGGCTTTCCCGCCTATACTGCCTGCCTGGCCAATCAGCGTTTTATTAAAATATGATTGACAGAATACAGATAATTCTCCCGCACCACTCTGGGATTGTGATTTGTGAACTGTTTTTTTTTTTATTTTATGTTTTATTTATTTTTGGTTTATGTTTTTGTTTTGATTTTTGAGTCGAGGCAGGGTTTCTCTGTTGCTTTGGATCCTGTCTTTGGAACTAGTTTGAGGCTGGCCTCAAAATCCCAGAGATCCACGTGCCTCTTCCAAATACGAATCCCTTCCTTTTGAATGCTTTCATCTTATTGAGTTCAAAAGCCATCCCATTAACAATTTCCAGAAACCACATGGTGGGAATCTAATGACCTCTTCTGGTGACAGGGCCTAGACATGCATATTTGTTGCTCTCTTGTTGGAGCTGGGAAAAACTACCTTCTTGCTGAAGTTTGAAAATTGTTGAATTCAGTCATTTTCAGGTTTCTTAGAAAAACAAAACAAAACGAAACAAAAAGCCCCTTCTTTGTTTTATTTCACATTTTAACTTGATTTTTTTTTTGAGACAGGGCCTGTCTTTTTATTTATGTTTCAGACAAACTATTTCACTACATGGTCCAGCCCTTCTTTCTGAACACTGCTGCTGCAAATACAATCTTAAAAGAAAAACTAAAATTAAAATAAATGACCTGGCATTAAAAGGAGAATAAAGGAAAAAAACTGCCTTTCTTTTCTTTTCTTTTCTTTTCTTTTCTTTTCTTTTCTTTTCTTTTCTTTCTCTCTCTCTTTCTTTCTTTCTTTTTTGCTTTCTTTCCTTCTTTCATTAATTTTTGAGGCATAGTTTCTCTGTATAACAGCCATAGCTGTTCTGGAACTCACTTTACAGACCAGGCTGTCTTCTTGGTGACATTCTGTTTTTTTTTCTTGTTTCCTATCTGTAAATTCACATTTCTTCTCTCTCTCTCTCTCTCTCTCTCTCTCTCTCTCTCTCTCTCTCTCATATTTTATTTATCTTTTTGTTTGGTTTTGTGTTTTGCTTTACAAGACAGGGTTTCTCTGTTGCTTTGAGGACCGTTCTTGGAACTAACTCCTTTCTTGTAGACCAGGCTGGCCTAAAACTCCCAGAGTTTTTTCCCTTTCTTTCTTTTTTCCCTTTTTCCTCTCCCTTCCTTCCTTCCTTTCTTTCTTTCTTTCTTTCTTTCTTTCTTTCTTTCTTTCTTTCTTTCTCTCTCTCTTGCTTGCTTTCTTGCATTCTTTCTTTTCTTCTTTTATTATTTTTTAGGCACGGTTTCTCTGCCTAACAGCCCTAGCTGTCCTGGAACTCACTTGACAGACCAGGCTGTCTTCTTTGTGACATTCTGTTTTTTTTCTTATTTCCTATCTGTAAATCCACATTCTCTCTCTCTCTCTCTCTCTCTCTCTCTCTCTCTCTCTCTCTCTCTCTCTCTCCCTCATTGTTTTCTGTTTTTCTTGATTGTTTTCTTCAGTCTGCCTTCACATGTATTAAACTCAATGTACGTGGAGAGAGAAATCAAATATGAGATTCAAAATACAGCCAGGGTTGGCAGGTAGTGGAGCAGGCCTTTGACTCTGGCACTTCATTCAACATGATTTGTTTTTTTTTTCTTGACTTCTCTGTAAACATTCTTGTTGGAGTTGAGAAATTGCTGATATGAATTCAGTCAATTTCAGGTAATAGCCTTGCCTTGGCTGTCCTGGAACTCACTTTTAAAGATCAAGCTATCTGTTTGTTTTTGTTTTGTTTTTTTTTTTTGTGTGTTCTATCTGTAAATCACCATTTCTTCTCTTGAATGTGTTCACCTTGGTAAAGTCAAAGGCCACCCCACAGACACACAGAGTCACACACACACACACACACACAGACACACACACACACACACACACAGAGAGAGAGAGAGAGAGAGAGAGAGAGGCACACCTAGAGACACACAAATACATTTGTTAAATTAAAGGAAGGCCTGGAGAGATGGTTTGGTGGCTCTTCCTGAAGAAGTGGGTTCAATTCCTAGGACCCACATGGCAGCAGCACATAAGTGATTGTAAATCCAATTTCTGGATGAACTGACACATTCATGCCACTGCATGTAAAATAAAGTTAAACAAACCATAAAAAATTCTTTAGGGCTGGAGAGATGGCTCAGTAGTTAAGAGCATTGCCTGCTCTTCCAAAGGTCCTGAGTTCAATTCCCAGGAACCACATGCTGGCTCATAAACCATATGTAATGAGGTCTGGATCCCTTTTCTGGCCTTCAGGAATACACAGAGACAGAATATTGTGTACATAAATAAATAAATATTAAAAAAATAAAAAAACCCACAAATCTTTTTAAAAAATTTGGAATTAAACTAAGTTCTACACAACTGGAAAGACTGTCTCAAAGCAAAGTAAAATAAAATGTTCTGAAATAGGACACCTTCCATGCCCCACCCCACACAGGGAAACACTTGGTGCAGACCAAGAGAGATGACCAAAATGTGAAATTAAACTAAATGTACAAGAAATTAACAGAACGTGATACTAAACACTGAGCCGGGGTGTGGGGATGCACTCCTTTCATTCTTTCATCCAAGAGACATAGAAACTCGTTTTGATGTACATTTCTCTGATGACTAAGGATGTTGACCATTTTCTTCAGTGTCTGTCAGCCGTTTTAGATTCCTCCGTTGAGAGTTCTCTGTTTAGGTCTGTACTCCATTTTGTAAATTGGATTCTTTGTTCTTTAGATGACCAATTTCTTGAGTTCTTTGTATATTGTGGAGACCAGACCTCTCTGTCTGATGTGGGGTTAGTGAAGATCTTTTCCCATTGTGTAGGCCGTCGTTTTGTCTTGTTGGCCATGTCCTTTGCTTTGCAGAAGCTTTTCAGTGTCAGGAGGTCTCCTGTATTCATTTTGTTTCTCTCGGTGTCTGTGCTACTGGGGTTATATTTAGGAAGCGGTCTCCTGTGTCAATGTATTCAAGTGCATTTGATATTTTGATATCCATACTTTTTTATTGTGAATGAAGTCAATTATTTGAACTCTCAAATATTATTATTGTTATTATCTGTTTGTTTATTTGTGGTTTTTCAACTTAGGGTTTCCTTGTGTATCCTTGTATGCCCTGGAACTCACTTTGTAGACAAGACTGGCCTCAGACTCACAGAGATCCATCTGCCTCTGCCTCCTAGTGCAGGGATTAAAGACATGCACTGAGCACCTTTTTATTTTTTAAACAGAGTTTGTCTGTGTCATTTTGCCTGTCCTGAATCTCAGTCTGCAGAACAAGGTAGCCTTACACTCGCAGTGACCTGCCTGCCTTGGGCTCCCTGATCTCTGAGGTGTTTTATCATCTCTCAGAGTCTCTGCCTGGCTATCAATTTATCTATTAGTTTACTTATTTTTTTTGTTTGTTTGTTTTCTGAGACAGGGATTCTCTCTGGCTTTGGAGTCTGTCCTGGATTCAGACCTGGTCACTGATTTACCTGAAACAGTGAGGCCTCTTGCAGGGAATCCACAGAGCCTCTGCCCATGGCTCTCCAGTGGAATCCACTCTCTCCCTTTCCCCCAGCCCCAGCCAGGGCTGCCGGCTACATCTCAGGCAGGCATAGGTGGCGGGCACTCTGACTATCCAGGATGTGACAGGCACAGACACACAGAGAAGCAGGGAGGAGTGGTGCCCACTCTCTCACTAAATGCAGGCAAGCAGGAGGAACAGTGAAAAAAATCAGAACTGCAGAGAATTTCCAGAAACCACATGGTGGGGATCTAGTGCCCTCTTCTGGTGACAGGGAATTTGGGGAATTTGGTGATCAGAGATTTGGGTTCTTGTGTTCCTGAGACCTACCCCAATGTAATACTGACATTACCCTATTAGACCCTATATATCACATATAGGCTTGCTTGATATCATACACATACACTGCCTGCGTTGCTGCCTGCCCACCTTCCTCTGTGACCCCTGGGAGAGAGCCTGGTACCATCAGAAAACAGAAGATGGGGTTTGGGTCTATCTCTCTCTCTCTCTCTCTGTCTGTCTCTCATCTATTCTTCCATCTATGCATGCATCT
This sequence comes from Myodes glareolus, assembly GCF_982192425.1. NCBI lineage: Eukaryota > Metazoa > Chordata > Mammalia > Rodentia > Cricetidae > Myodes > Myodes glareolus. Next base: position 149,086 of record NW_028263242.1, read on the forward strand.
ATTGATTTATGTAACAGATTTTTTGTTTGTTTGTTCTTTTTTTGTGACAGGGTTTCTCTCTAGTTTTTGAGTCAGTCCTGGAACTCGCTCTTGGAGACCAGGCTGCATGCTGGAACTAAAGGCATGCATCATCACTTCCCGGTTAGAAGCCTTTGTAAAACGTGGGCAATTTGAGCTAAAAATTTCCTCATAGGACTGATTTTACTGTGTGCCACGGTTAGTGTAGGGCTTTGCTTTTATTTTCTTGAGTGAATCCCCCCCCCAACACCCATCTCTTATTGTAGAGCTCTGTTTCATCTTCCATGAGCTCTGAGGGCACTTGGCTTGAGTATGATACACACAGAGACTTACTATTAAGGAAAGTTTAAGATCAAGATCCTTTCCTAACTCTGTGACCTTGCAATAGAGAAGTTTCAAAGGGTGTGCCTACAGCTCCACTGGACTTCTTTGATGTGCCTTTATCTGTTGCCTTTCCTGTAAACATTCTTGTTGGAGTTTGGAAATTGCTGATTTGAACTCAGGCAATTTCATAGAATAGCTCTGACTGTCCTGGAACTCACTTTTATAGACCAGGCTGACCTTTTGGTGACATTCTATTTTTTTTTCTTCCTCTTATTTTCTATCTGCAGTCCACCTTGGTGTAATGACTGTGCACCTGTATATTCACTGCTCTGATCCTTTCTCTCCTTCCTTCCTTCCTTCCTTCCTTCCTTCCTTCCTTCCTTCCTTCCTTTCGTATGTCTGTCCACTCCCGAAAACCCAAAAATATCTAGCCTCCCAACGCAATTAAAAATAAGTAAATTAAAATAAATAACCTGGTATTTAAAAAAGGAAGGAAGGGAAGGAGGGAGGGAGGAAGGCAGGCAGGCAGTGCTGGGGGCCTGGATGATGGTTGTGAAGGGAGGAACCCTGGTCTAGTCGTCTCCTCTGCCATGTGTGTCACCCCAGTCAGACCTCAGGAGCCTTCTCTAAAGAGTCTGAGAAGCTGCTTCCATGTTTCTGCCTCTGGGTATTTATTGATCTATTTATTTATTTTTCTGGTTTATATGGGGGGAAGGGGAAGCCGAAGCCTTGTCCTACGGGCTCCATGCTGTCACTCAGTCAGTACCGTCTCGTCAATGCGCGTGTGAGGGCCCGTGTCTGTCATGCCAGCAGCACTCAGAAACTGAAAGTACAAGGATCAGGAGATCATCTTCATCGCGGTGGGAAATAGACCCTCTACCAGAAATCCATCAAATGACCTTTTAATTTTTTCCGTCCTAAGTGAAAATGTTCACAACAGATCCGTATTCCATGACAAAAACACTATTCCACGGCTGTTTTAATTTTCTCTGACTCGGTATTTAGTCTGAGAAGTAGGGGCTGGGGGATGTGGAGAGTGGGGTGGAGAAAAAGGACTGCAAGCAAGCAAGCAAGCAAGCAAGCAAGCAAGCAAGCAAGCAGTGGCCACGGTGAAGTATATATATATGTCTTTGAGAGGAGACTCGGGTGGCAGGAGACTGCCTGCCATTGCCACCTCCCTCCCTCCCTCGGTCCCTCGGTCTCCCTCAGTCCCTCGGTCTCTCCCTCTCACCGTGCTCTAAGTGTCGCAGCCCCTCGACTGGCCCACTTAGTACTGTCACTTATCGTCGAGACGCACTCTTTGTTTCCCGTGAGCCTCCCTCCCTCCCTCCCTCCCTCCCTGCCTCTCCACGAAGGAGAGCGATTCGCCTGTTTTCCTAGCTAGCTGCCTGTGGTCTCGGTTCCTCCTTTCGTTTTCGTAGCCTGAGCGTCCGTGGCTCCTCCCGAATGTCCGGCCCGGCCAGCCCGCGTTCACCCATGTTCGGGGATGGGGTGTGGGGGAACCGACGGGGAGTCCCCTGCCCTGTCGTGGGTGCGTGTCGCCTCCGGGCATGAGCGTGGGAGGACACTCTGTCGCGCCAGAGAAGGTGAAGACGCCTCGGCCGAGCAAGATCGCGAGCGAGCGAGCGAGCGATCTCTGTGGGTCGGGTGGGTCGTCGGGCGCCACCTAGCGGTGGTGGTCATTTTGTGCAACGCTCCTGGTCCTCGGTCGCTGACAAGGAGGGCGAAATGGCTTTTGTGAGGCGGAAAGAGTGACGAGAGTCCCGGCTGGCGGGCGTGTCCCGCGGTTGGTGTCGTGCTTGGGAACCGTCTCTGTGTAGGAGGTTGTGCTGGAAGAGTCGCCTATGGGTGCGTCTGGGATGGAACCGAATGAAAGCAACGGCTGGGGAGGGTGCTGGGAGACTTGAGCGGGTCAACCAGAAGGCTTGAGTCGTTCGCCTCCCACCGCTAGGTGTCGGGTCCAGCCAGGCCCAGGATGGGTGAAGTACCCCGGCTTTCAAAGCTGTCTTTCCCTCGCCTTTTCTCTCTAAGAGAGAGCCCTGGGTCCCCGGCGACCCGAGGCCGAGAGGGGGCGCTGGTTGATCACGGCTTCCCCGCCGTCCATGCCCGGACTCATTGGGGGTGTCGGAGCTTTTTATTTCCCTCCTTGTCAGAACCCTCGGTCCTTGGCGGCAGGCCTCGCCATCCTGAGGCCGAGAGGAGGCTGTGGTCCCGGTTTTCTTGCCTCCCTGCTCTGGACTCGTTGGGGGTCCTGGAGCATTTTTTTCTCCTTGCCAGAACTATCCGTTCTCAGAGGCATGCTTCATTGTCTCGAGGCCTAGAGGTGGCTGTGATCCTGGCTTCTCTGTTCACTGTTCCCCGGTTTCTTATACTGTCAGGTTTTTTTTCCTTGCCCTGCTTCATCCCTAGAGACTGGTCACAGGGTCTTTGGCCAGGAGGAGGCTGGGCATCCAGCTTTGTGTCATGTCCACCTCTCTCTCTTGGTCCTTTCAGGGTTATGAGGTCGACCAGTTGTTCCTTTGAGGATTGGTTCTTGGCAGGTTTCTATAGATAATCAAAGACCAAAGCTAAGAGTGTGTATAAATGGCATTGTTATTGAAGGCTTGGATAGACATGGATGTGAATGTAAGTATTATTACTCCAAAATCTTGGCATCAGAATCAGCCTCTTCAAGGGCAGATATTCAGTTTCTAGAAATTGAAACCTTTTCTCAAGTGAAACAAAGCACAAGATGGGTTGAATGCATAGGGCCAGAAGAACAGAGACAAAGGCTGAGGTCATATATAGCTAATTTAACAGTGAATTTGTGGGGTCATGACCTATTGCAGCAATGGAATACTCAGATTAACATACCTATAGTCCCCCCAAAACTTTTATTTCCGGGAAAGATATTAGAAGATATTATAGAAAAGGTCACCAGCCATTCAGGCTGTATAAGAATACAAAGCAATTGACAAACCTTCAGAGGTACTAACAACTCTGCCTTTAAAATGGTTAACTGAGAAAACAATATGGGTTAAACAGTGGCCTTTAACAGAAAAAACCTGCAGGCTTAAAAACAGCTGGTACAAGAGCAACTAGATGCTTACCATGTGGAAGAATCTGCCAGCCTTTGGAATTCTCTGGTATCTGTTAAAAAGAAATCTGGAAAATGGAGAATGGTGACATATCTCAGAGCTATCAACAAGGTTATTAGACCTACAGGCCCCTTACAATCTGGAATTCCTCTGCTGTCAATGTTGTCAAAAGGATGGCCTCTCATAGTTATTGATTTAAAGAATTGTTTCTTCAGTGTACCTTTTTAAGAAAAGGATAGGGAAAAATTTGCCTTCAGAGCACCTACTTAAAATAATTCTCAGCCTACTAGGAGATACCAATGGACCGTCCTCCCACAGGGAATGCTCAATAGCTGCACCTTGTGCCAATACTTTGTCAGTCATCCATTGGAAATAATAAATAAAAAATTTCCTAAGTCTATAATCTACCATTACATGGGTGACATTTTGTTTTCTGATTCAAAAGCAGATACTTTAGAAAGAATGTTTGAGGAAGTAAAGAAAGTTTTGCCTAAATGAGGACTACAAATTGCTCCTGAAATGATTCAAAGAGGAGATTCTGTTAATTACCTAGGTTACAGAACAGGTTTACAGAAAATTAGAACCCAAAAGACACAAATTAGGGGAGAGACCAATTACAGACTCTTAATGGCTTTCAAAGATGGTTAGGAGATATTTCCAGTCTATGACTGGCTGTTGGGATAACACCTGATCTAATAATTCATTTAAACAAAACCTTAGATGGTAATAAAGATTTGAATAGTTTCAGAGAATTAACACCTGAAACAGAAAAGGAACTGACAATGAATGAGGAAAAGTTACAGGAGGCACATGTGGATAGGGTGAATCCAAGTCTTAGTTGTATCCTAGTCATACTGCCTTCCAGAATTTCTCTTATGGGAATTTTAATGCAGAGGGAAGATATTATCTTAGAATGGATTTTTATACCACATAAACCAAGTAAAAAATTAAAAACTTATGTGAAAAAGGTCTCTGAATTAATTATAAAAGGTAAACTGAGACTTCGTCAACTACCAGGTATAGATCCAGCAGATATTATAGTGCCTTTCACTACTGATGAGATAAAAAGGTTATGGGAAGGCAATGAACCATGGCAAAGAGCTTGTGCTAATTCTTTGGGAGAAATTCACAGCAACTATCCCAAAAGCAATAGATTTAACCTTATAAAGAGAACTTCTTGGATTCTTCCTCGAATTGTATGTGATGCTCTATTAACTGGTGCCCATATATTTTATACTGATGCAAATAAATCAGGGAAGCCATGTTACAAATCAGAAGAACTGAGTAAGGTGGAACAAAGCCCTTAGAATTCTGTCCAGAAGGCAGAATTATATGCCATTCTTATGGTGCTAAGGGATTTTAAAGAACCTCTTAATATAGTTACTGATTTACAATATGCAGAGTTATTTTGCATATTGAAACCACTCAATTTATATCAGATGATAAAGAATTGACTTCATTATTTATGTAGGTACAAGACATAATCAGGAATAGGCTTTGTCCTATGTATATAACACACATCCAATCCCTTACGGGTCTGCCAGGTCCTCTAGAACAAGGAAATGCATAAATTGATCAATTACTGATTGGAAATGTGTTGCAGGCCTCAGAAATTTATTAAAAACATCACATCAATAGCAAATGTTTAAAGAAAGAGTTTCATTCTATTAGCATCTTAAAGGGGCAGGCCGTTTATCTAATAGCTTTTAAAACGCCTGTCCTATGAGCCAACAAAAATTCCAATAGTAAAGCTGAAACAGTAATGAATCCTTTTAACTCACTGCCATACTTAGCTTGTTTATATAGCTTAAATCTTATTTTGAAAGTTCTTTTGTTATAACCAAAAGCTGAAAATCACATTCAACGAAATTGTATAAAATATCACAAAGAATGTCTATCTTTTCCTTATTTTTCTTGCTGGTCTGTTTGTTTAATTGTTTTGACTGTGGTTCAAAGGAACATTATCTATCTTTTAGGCTACATAAAGTGCAAATATCAACTTTATTTATTTTATTCATGATACAATTACCTATGTATATATCTCCTCAAGTTACAGTGTTAGACTGCCCCCATGTGATCCTATGGCCTATCTTCCCCTTAACTTCAAGAGTTTCTTAGAAGTAAACTCATATTAATGTAGCTTCAAAATATCTTATTTTTTGCTAATATGTTATAGTACAGACTGAATGTACCCAGAGGAATTTCTGTTTACCACATTGATCATGTATTTGTTCTGAGATTGTGAACTAAATATGATCCCTAAAATGTGTCTACAGTAGTCATATATATATATATATATATGTATACATATATATATATAGACCTGAAGCTCATAATGTTTAAGAACTAGCCTGTCCACATATACATATAGCCCCCCACAATAAAATCCCCTGATAATCAGGCTGTGGTGGTGCTCACCTTTATTCCTAGCATGCAGGAGGCAGAGGCAGGTGGATCTCTGTGAGTCTGAGGCCAAACAAGTCTACAAGAGCTAGTTCTAGGACAGGTTCCAAAGCTATGGAGAAACTCTGTCTTGGAAAATAAAAATAAAAAATCCCCATGCTTCCTTTGTTTAGTGGAAAACATTATTTTGGAAATTATGTTTATGCTGTACTCACTTGTGCAGATAATTTTGTTCTACTCTGATATCATAGCTGTGCCTAATTTGACTTTGTCTTTACCAAGTTGGAAACTCAGTTGCATTTGGTTACATTCCCAGCACCATCTGTTCCAGATTGGAATGCAAAGCCTCTCACTGAAGTCAGTTCATTTCTTTTTACTCCAAAGCAAGACCAAGCTTTTCTTTGGTAGTATAAACAGTAACTATAGCATCATCATGGAATTCAGGGAAAATCGTAGATCTTTCTTATCCTCCCATCTGGTGAATCCCTTGTGTCTGGCAAGCCCAACCTCAGGCTTTCTGATCTTATACCATATATCTCCCTAAGTGGATGTCTGATGCTCATTCTTAGTATAGCTCAGACTAAGGCTTTACTAGAAATCTGAGGCTTAGGCAGCAGTCATATAGGTACGGTCTATGACAAGCCTACATGTGTTCAAGCCCTCTCATGAAGTCTCTGGGATTTGATTCCTATTCTACTACTTACTACTGATACCCTTCCCTGTGTAGTTACTCACAAGAATATGAATAGTAAGTACTTCAGATGGTATCAAGTAACAGATAAATTAGGCTGAGCTAGAGCTGAGTTTTGGTTGTGTTCTTCAGTGGGCTACTTATAAGTTGAGATCAGTGGTTTAGACTGTAAGGATATTGTGGTGATTTGAATAAGAATGGCTCCCATAGGCTCATATTTTAGAATGCTTAGTAACTAGGAAGTGGAACTCTGAGAGGATTAGAATAATTAGGACATGTGGCTTTGTTGAAAGAATTGTGTCACTGGGGTTTGTTTTTGAGGTTTTAAAAACCCATGCCAGGCCCAATGACACCCAGGTTTCTTGAGTCCTGCTACTCTGGGGGTGTCATGTTAATTGTTGGGCCAGTGAGGAAACTTATAATCCACACTAAGTCACCTGAGCTTCACTTACCACACCACTGTCAGGCTAACTCTTCCCCAGACTTTATAGCCCTCAACGAAAGGAAGAGTTTGTTAACTGGCATCTCAGAGTCCTAATGAACTTTGCTGCAAGACTCCATAACCAAGCTTGTTATTAAGTGAAGTGTTTGCATTCTTAATTCCATAGACCTTAAAGTAGCAAGGTCTAATGTGAATATAGATGTACAACCAGTTGTAGCAGTACCTCAGAAGTGGAGCTATGGTCAGATGCAGGATCTTCCAAAAAAAATTCTCCAGCAAGAATGAACTAAGAAGATGCTCTCATATGTGTGTACTGGGGAGGGGGTTCTTATGTGTGTTGAGGGAGGTGTTAAGGTATGCTTTTATGCATCTCAGGCCCATTTGGAACTTATTATACAACTGAGAATGGTGTTGAACATCTGATCTTCCTGATTCTACCTCTTAACTCCTGGGATAACAGGTGTTTGTCAACATGCCTTGTTTATGCAGCACTAGGGATCAAACTTGGGCTTTTGTGATAGACAAGTACTCTATAGACCATCTCCTGTGGCTGAGACTGGGATCCTTTTGTGATGGACACCCTATTGCACAGGCAGCAAAAGATTGAAAACGAGGACACTGCTGCTAGTGAACACAAACCCATCAGACAACACCATGATTAGAAAGGATTTGTATTGAACCTTGTAAGTGCTGTCTGGTTCCTATGGACCTGGGGATAAACAGAAGCTCTCCTCTTTACCGCGTATTCTAAAGACTGGGTTGGGCAGCATTGTGAGGTCTCTTAACTCCTGCTGGCCATATAAGTATTCTGTGTCAGGTACAATTGCCTAAAGAACGGATCCAGAAGACCATTTTTGTTGTTTTAATTATTCCTTGATTACTAAGTCCTGGGTCAACCAAACAGACAAGGTTATATCAAGTGTGGACAGAGGCAGGTGTGGTCTGGGCTTCAAACATTAGGGACCAGGTTCATAGAAAGAATGGGGCCCCTGAAAATAGGCGAGGATGATGCTCAGTATTAACCTAGAGTAGAAACTTGAGTATGGTTGACTTCATGTTTGATTTTAATCCAGCTACTACAACAGTTTTTATCTGCTTTTGACTAATGCTCTAGTCCCCCACATTCATTGAGACTTTTAGCCACAAGTCACATTTCTATCCTTTTGACCTGATCCTAGCACCCCAAACTTACAAAATCACTTCAATCTTTTAGGTTCCCTGTGAATTTGTTCTTTCTCCTTGAAATCCCAGGAGTGCTGTCGCCCCACCTCCAGAAAGAGGCCCTTACTCCCTTGTACTTGAAGGCCAGGTGTAAAATTCTACTTTCCCTGAAGGATTTGGTATTCCTCACAGCAGGGACAAGGCCATAGCAATGTCACTTTCTTTCGGAGAAGCATCCTTACTCCTCAGTATCCCTGTAGTGGGCATGCCCCCATTTTCCTACCCAATTAGGCACATCCTCGTTTCCTTGCCTTTTCCTCAAGGAGAATTTCCTTGCAATGTTCCATCTACTCCCTTTCAAGGTCTGATGTCTAACTCTAGGGTAAGTCTGACCACCGAAGGATATGGGAACCCTACAAGGTATGCAATCAAAGTTGAGGGAGGATGAGGCTTTATTGCTCGGCTTTTCTAGGCTTGTTTTAGTAGTGGCAGTGAATGAACAGATATGCTGAGGAAAATATTCAGATGGTAAACTAAAGAGTAGAGGCTATAGCTTAGGGAAGCCTGAGCAAGGAATGCCCAAAGACCCGATGCTCACCCTGGAGCCTGGTCTTGAGCATCAGGGATAAATACCAACAGAAACCAGATTTGTGCAACTATGAAGATGCTGTATGTTTGTGGGGAGCCAGCAGTTCCAAGAGGCCTAGGTTGTAGTGCTGTGTGAGGAGACACAGATCCAGATTCTAAAAGTGGAGTAAGTCCCTAGACTTGGCTGATCCAGTCAGTGAAGTAGGTGACCCTGGTAAAGACGCTGGGGTAAATGGGATGCCAACAGTCCAGACCCCAACTAGCCAGTCCTACCAGGACCTATGAACTGGTTTGGTGGCAGATGAGGGGATCCCCAGAATCACCCCAAGGAGAAAGAGAGTAGTTAGTGTGTAAAAAGTCACAAATACCAACTGCATGTTAGGATCCTACAGAGCCCAGACAGATGAGGACAAGCTGAAAACTTATGGGCTCTTCTTTTTGCTTACCATGCCTCATGTCTAGAAGGGAAAGTTTAGGGACTTGTAAGAAAGCTAGTTCTGCTAACCTATGTGTAGGTCCTGGCTCTGTAAACCTTGAGCTGATGCAATATATTCAGTCAACTCCTCTGCCTTTGGTAACCTTGGTTAGGTCTATTTTTTCAACTTGTGAACTGGAACTCATGAAAAAATATGCCCATCCCTTGACTGGGTAAAGACAGCTCATTTCACTGGACAATGGAGTCTTCAGAACACTTCCTAAAGTTACTGCATTTGTGAAAGCCCTTTAGGAAAATCCCATGGGAAATCCAGCCTATAATGGGGACTATGTCCGTACAGGAGTCTGAAGCTTGCAGAGATGGGGAAGGCATCAGAATCCAGATATCTGGGCCCTGGTTGTGCCACTTCACTTCAGACCAACTATTTTTCTTCTCTGGCACAGTTTCCCCAGAAAATCTATTATGTCCAATTGTGAATTTACTTCGTATACTGTATAAAGAGCTCCCATAAGAAACTGACAACAAAGTGAGAAACTTAAACAACAAACAAAGTGAGAAACTTAAATGAAACCTCACAGGAGACAGCATATAACAATGAACATACAAAATGCACTTAGTGGCAAGAAAGGGAGATGGGTACCAGAAGCATACTAAGTCAGCACTGAAAACATTAACAAACTGTTTACTTAGAAATTATATATTTGTGTATGTGTTATGCTTCAATAAAAAGTTTAAGATATGCAACAGAAAATTGATGTTAGGATTTGCTAAAGCTATCCTCAAGGAGACTATTGAGGCATGAACCCAAGGAAAACAAGTAGAGGTAATGAAACAAGAAGTGTGGGGGTCTCCACAAAGACTAGAGGACAATACAGCCACTCCTGGAGAAACTGAGATAGAATAGACATGGGGAAAATACACGACTGCCTTACTCACCCGGCATATGGACTTTCCTGTGGAGAGGCCCCCGGCACACAGCATTTCCTCATGCACATAGTCCTTGTTTTGGCCAGGTCTTTGCCCATATAAGGCATTGCAGAACTCATTCTCAGTGATGCCCACTTCACCCTCTTGCAGCGAGAAGGGTGATAACAGTTTTGCTGTGAAAATAAGGAGGAGGTCAGTGATGGACACTGTGACTTAGCTGGGAAGTCCAGGCTACTCTGACTGATGCTCACCATAGGACATCTGAGTGTCAAATTCTGTTTCCATCTTCTACTTTTCATGAACTTCTCTCCTTTTTCTCAGAAACTTCCACTTACCTTCCTCATCTCTCTCACAGCAGCAGACCACAAATGTACTATATAAGAGGCAAATCCTGCTAATACATTCTGTCCAATGTTGTTAAGCAACCTTTATCACTAATCTTTATCCTATGTCTTTATCCACCCATTCACCCACACACCCATTCATTTTTCATTACCTTTATCAATCTATCCATTTCCACACCCATCCTTCCATCCATCCATTCTTTCATTAGTGTCACCATCTATTCTGCTGCTTAATACCCAGTAACATTTCTATCCACAACACCTATGCATCCATCTTTCTTTCTTCCCTCTTTCCTTCCTTCCTTCCCTTTTTCCTTCCTTCCTTCCTTCCTTCCTTCCTTCCTTCCTTCCTTCCTTCCTTCCTTCCTACTTCTCCCTTACTCACTTGACTCTACTGACTATGTCTCCAAAAGCCTTGCACTAATTAAACTGATACAAAGAACATTTTAGTTGAGAAAACCAGAAAAACTAAGTTGATGTACTCATTTGTGTCAAAGAAATAACACAGGGAGAGGTGATAGTACAAATTGTCTACTTTAGTACATATAATTAAGTAAAATGCAGATGGGAGATTGTAGGAAAAATGTAAACCAATCATACCAAGACTAAAGTGGAGAGAAAATTGCAGAGAAAAAAGAGGTCCTGGGGTGAAAAAGACCTCAAACATATTCAAGGAGAATTAAGGAAGCTGGGGTTGGGTAAATGAGGGAAGAAGTAGGTGATGAAGCAGAAATGGATCAGGGTGCTATCATCATGTAAGACCTTGACAGGGATTTTTTAAAATTTTTATTGAAAGCACAAGTGAGAATTTAGTGGAGGGTTCTGAAAAGGAAAATGAAATGGCTATGTTATAAAGCAATGCTGAGGGCCACATAGAGACTCATGTAGAAGCAATAAGAATAAAAGTAGAGGACCATTTTGGAAACTACACCCAAGAAATGGGAGTTAATTATGCCAGGCTATGTAACAGCAGCATTTTGCAGTATCCATCGGATATTAGACTGGTATTGTAAAACAAAATGTGGATCCTGCTTTCAAGAATGTGCACATGGCTTACGGGAGCAAAGCTCCTTGGGAAAACATGTTCTCCCCAAACACACGTAAAATACATTTCTTTGAGAAGAAATGTGTCAAATTCTGATGTTACTCCATATTTCTAAGTCATAATCCTTTAATAAATACTTCCGGGTATGACTCTGAATACATTTCTCTACTTTCAATCTAAAGTAATAAAAGCTAGGGGATCTTGGTGGCTCACTGGTAGAGCCTTTTCCAAGTATGTGCAAGGCACTGGGACCAATCCTCAGTACCACAAACAAATAAACAAGCAAATAAAAGCAAATAAAACCAAAATGATTTCTCCATTATGTAGTTCATCTGATAAGACTGATAAAGCCAGTTGAGATTAAGTGAGTTTAAACACTTCAGAGCTGCAATAGTTCTCACTTAATCATGTATTCTCAATGGTCTCAAACCACATGTGACTTTCCGCTTTACTCTAGCACTCCCAAGATATTTGGTAGTTATATGTGTTATACTTGGATATTAAGTATTCAGGTCAGTGTGTTTGAGGCCTTGTCTTCAGCCTGTGACACTATTCGTAACTGAATATCCTATTAGGAAGAGGTAGAGCCCAGTGGTAAGAAGTTAGGTCATTGGACATGTGTGTCTGTTAAGATACTAGTACACTGGCCTCTGATCTTCCTCTTTATTTGCTTCCTAGCCATCATAAGGTATGCATCATTATTCTGCCACACATTTCCTCACCACAATGTACTTCTTCACCACAGGTCCAAAACAAAAGGGCCAAATTATCACGGTCTGGAAGCTCTTAACTAAATCTGTGAGCTAAAATCAACTTTACCTTTTAAAACTGATTACATCAGGTATTTTGTTACAGTGCTGGAAACTTGATTAACATGGAATAGGCTAGCCTCTACACATGACCTTTGAGCTTAATCAAATCACCTCAGATCCATGATTGATTGAAATCTTAGAAGTAAAAATAATTAATATTCAAAGAGTCTAGATTCTAAATGGCAAATGACAACAGTTCCCCACCTTCTGAACCTGGACTGCAGGGAAGTTTGTGGCTATGCACTCTTCACACTTTCAGGGTTATAAGACTCTATAATGGCCTTCTCATGTCATAGGCTATGGAGGTGAGGTACCAGCCTGGATCTCTTGCCAGCTGAGACCTTTTTTGCCATGTACCTGAAGATAAGATGTAAGCTCTCAGGTACTGCTCTAGAGCCATGTCTGCCTACCTGCTGCTGTGCTTCCTGCCATGGAGATCATGGATTTTGATCCCCTAGAATAAGGAGTCTCAATAAACATTTTAAAACTACTTTGAACATAGTATCTCATCATGGCAATAGAAATGTAACTAAGACAGAATTTGATACCAGATATTGCTGTCACAGACCTGGTCAAGTTGGTTTTATTGAAAAAAGGCAAGTAGGGGAAAATACAAAATGTACAGTTTGAAGAGAAAAGGAACACCAGGAAATTTAATATTGGAGACTTGATTTATGCTGAAAGCGATAAGGAGAATGAGGGAAGGGTGTTAAAGGGAATGGTGTCCTCAGGGACACCTCACACAGCTATTCCTGCAACTTGTAAAAAGAAAAGGTCTAAGGAAGTATTTGGTCCTAAACAGCAACAACAAGTCAAGGCTTATACAAATGTAATTTGAGGGAGTCAAGTTTTATCCTAAACAGCAAGCAGAATTTGATGGCATCAGCTATGTAGTTCTGACTTTAGAGTCATGGAGGATACAGAGTAAAAGGTTTGTGGAATCTTTTTCTGTTAAGAAAAGCTTCTCTGCAAGGAAACCCAGTGTGGCCATTGTGTGAAGGTGTGAAGGTGAAGCCTGGGTTGTGCTGGAGACCTCAGAACTACAACTGTAGAAGACCTGCCAAGGGGAGTTCCACCAATCCAAAAAAGAAACGTTATGTTGCAGTCAGAATAGCTGGAAGGATAAAACCATGTAAGTCATTTGACACTGGACACAGAGCTTCGTGATTTGGAGTTTAACTTGCTGGGTTTCCATCTTGCATTGGTCCATTATATCCTCACTGTAGTTCTGTTCCTTCCTTTTTCAATGGTAATGGATATTGTAATACTATTATATGTTGGAAGAATGTAATTTGCTTTTTTATCTTATGGGGTAGCAATTAAGAGATTGTTCTGAATCTCATAAAAGACTTCGTACTTTGAAATGGTGTTTAGACTGAAAGACTTGGAAATTTCTGAAGTTGTCCTAAATGCATTTCTGTATTACTATATGGTCACAGCCTAAGGGGGTCAGGGAGTAGAATGTGGTACTTTAAATGAGAATGACCTCCACAGGCTCATATGTTTGAATATTGGGTCCTTAGTTGGTAGAACTGCTTGGGAAGGATTATGAGATGTGGCCTTGATAGAGGACATGTGTAACTTGGAGGGGTGAGTGTTGAGGTTTCAAAAACCTAATCCATTCTCAGTTATATCTATTTCTCCACTTTGTATATGTGGATTAATATTTAAGCTATCAGCTACATGGTACTGCTCCAGCACCATGCCTACCTGCTGTCATACTCCTTGTCATAATGGTCATGAACTCTCTGAAACTGTGAGCCCCAGTAAACATTTTCTTTTATAAGTTGATTTGGTTGTGATATCTCATCATGACAATAGAAAATAAACTAAGAGGAGTTGAGTGCCTGGCCAGTCTAATGCCCCAGAAGGGGAGCTCAGGCACTCCTCTTTCCCCTAAACTTTCTGGCCATTCAGCAGGTGTAGCATGAGGGGCCGGCTTGTTGGGGTTTCTGTTCCTGCCCAGTACCCCACTGTCAGCAAGTCCCAGAGAAAATCAATCACACAGAGATCTCTATAAGTTATAAAGTTGATTGGCCCATTAGATCAGGCTACTTATTAGCTCTTGTAACTTTTGTTACCCCATTATCCTTATCTACTTTAGCCACACGGCTCAGTACCTTTCTCAGCTGGGCAGGTTACATCCTGCCTCTTCGGTGGTCTGCACAGGAATGGCAGAGGAAGCTTCCTGTTTTCCAGAATTCTCTTGTTCTCATTGCATCACATCTACTTCCTGTCTGGTATTCCTGCTTATACTTTCTGCCTGGCCAATCAGCATTTTATTAAAATACATGATTGACAGAATACAGACAATTCTCCTGCACCAAGCAGGGGCTTCTCCCTGGCTACTGCCTTACTCTTCTTATCCCATCCCAGGTTGCCTCCAAGCACCCCTCTCCATCTGCAGGGTCATAGGATTCCATAACTCAGCCAGCTGTGGGGCTGAGGGTCTGGGGACAAAGTGGTGAGGGCAACTGCTGCAGAACTTTCTTTATCCCACTGAGCCTGCAACCAGCATGTGAGCCCTTTTGTCTGCAAGGTCCTTGGCCAGCGAGGGGCCCGGATCCTGTACCAGAAGATTCATACTTCTGGAGGGGTGAGAGAGTATCTGCCATTCCCTTAAACTTTCTGCCCATTCAGGAGGGGCTTCCCTTGGGTGCTGCCTTACTGTATTATCCCATCCCACCTTGCACCCCAAGCACCCCTCTCAATCTATGAGGTCATAGTTTCTTGTGAATGCTTGTAAGTAGCTTAAGGCACATTAAAAAAAACTGATTTCCACTGACAGTACAGCATTTAGAAAGTGAAGAAACACTCCACTCACTTCGCACATTCAATTGAAGTCTTGGAAGAGACTGCTTCTCTTTCAGGGAAACGCATGTGAGTTTCTTGTGAAAGCTTGTAAGTAGCTTAAGGCACTTTCAATGGAAAGTGATTTTCTCTGAAGCTATAGCATTTAGAAAGTGAAGCAACACTAAATTCACTTCGCACCGTGAATTGAAGGGTTGGAACAGACTGCTTCTCTTTCAGAGAAACGCATGTGAGTTTCTTGTGAATGCTTGTAAGTAGCTTAAGGCACTTTCAAAAGAAAGTGATTTTCTCTGTAACTACAGCATTTAGAAAGTGAAGCAACACTCCCTTCACTTCGCACAGCGAACTGAAGTGTTGGTACAGACTGTTTCTCTCAGAGTAATTCATGTGAGTTTCTTGTGAATGCTTGGAAGAGGCTTAAGGCAGTTTCAAAGAAAGTGATTTTCTCTGAAAGTACAGCATTTAGAAAGTGAAGCAACACTCCATTCACTTCACACAGTGAATTGAAGTGTTGGAACAGACTGCTTCTCTTTCAGAGAAACACATGTCTGTTTCTTGTGAATGCTTGTAAGTACCTTAAGGCAGTTTCAAAGGAAAGTTTTTTTCTTTAAAAGTGCAGCATTTAGAAAGTGAAGCAACACTCCATTCACTTCGCACAGGGAACTGATGTGTTGGAACAGACTGCTTCTCTTTCAGAGAAATGCATGTGAGTTGCTGGTGAATGCTTGTAAGTAGCTTAAGGCAGTTTCAAAGGAAAGTGATTTTCTCTAAAAGTACAGCATTCAGAAAGTGAAGCAACACACCATTCACTTCGCACAGTGAATTGAAGTGTTGGAACAGACTGCTTCTCTTTCAGAGAAATGCATGTGAGTTCCTGGTGAATGCTTGTAAGTAGCTTAAGGCAGTTTCAAAGGAAAGTGATTTTCTCTGAAAGTACAGCATTTAGAAAGTGAAGCAACACTCCATTCACTACGCACAGTGAATTGAAGTGTTGGAACAGCCTGCTTCTCTTTCAGAGAAACTCATGTGAGTTGCTGGTGAATGCTTGTAAGTAGCTGAAGGTAGTTTCAAAGGAAAGTGATTTTCTCTGAAAGTACAGCATTAAGAAAGTGAAGCAAAACTCCATTCACTTCGCACAGTGAATTGAAGTGTTGGAACAGACTGCTTCTCTTTCAGAGAAACGCATGTGAGTTTCTTGTGAATGCTTGTAAGTAGCTTAAGGCACTTTCAAAGGAAAGTGATTTACTCAGAAATTACAGCATTTAGAAAGTGGAGCAACACTCCATTCACTTCGCACAGTGAATTGAAGTGTTGGAACAGACTGCTTCTCTTTCAGAGAAATGCATGTGAGTTGCTGGTGAATGCTTGTAAGTAGCTTAAGGCAGTTTCAAAAGAAAGTGATTTTCTCTGAAAGTACAGCATTTAGAAAGTAAAGCAACACTCCATTCACTTTGCACAGTGAATTGAAGTGTTGGAACAGACTGCTTCTCTTTCAGAGAAACGCATGTGAGTTTCTTGTGAATGCTTGTAAGTAGCTTAAGGCACTTTCAAAGGAAAGTAATTTTCTCTGTAACTACAGCATTTGGAAAGTGAAGTAACACTCCAATCACTTCGCAAGTGAATTGAAGTGTTGGAATAGATTGCTTCTCTTTCAGAGAAACTCATGTGAGTTGCTGGTGAATGTTTGTAAGTAGTTTAAGGCGCTTTCAAAGGAAAGTGATTTTCTCTGTAACTACAGCATTTAGAAAGTGACGCAAAACTCCATTCACTTCGCACAGTGAATTGAAGTGTTGTAACAGACTGCTTCTCTTTCAGAGAAACGGATGTGAGTTTTTTGTGAATGGTTGTAAGAAGCTTAAGGCAGTTTCAAAGAAAAGTGATTTTCTCTGAAATTACAGCATTTAGAAAGTGAAGCAACACTCCATTCACTTCGCACAGTGAATTGAAGTGTTGGAACAGACTGCTTCTCTTTCAGATAAACTCATGTGAGTTGCTGGAGAATGCTTGTAAGTAGCTCAAGGCATTTTCAAAGAAGAGTGATTTTCTCTGAAAGTACAGCATTTAGAAAGTGAAGCAACACTCCATTCACTTCGCACAGTGAATTGAAGTGTTGGAACAGACTGCTTCTCTTTCAGAGAAACTCATGTGAGTTGCTGGTGAATGCTTGTAAGTAGCTTAAGGCACTTTCAAAGGAAAGTGATTTTCTCTGAAAGTACAGCATTTAGAAAGTAAAGCAACACTCCATTCACTTCGCATACTGAATTGAAGTGTTGGAACAGACTGTTTCCCTTTCAAAGAAATGCATGTGAGTTGCTGGTGAATGCTTGTATGTAGCTTAAGGCACTTTCAAAGGAAAGTGATTTTCTCTGAAAGTACAGCATTTTGAAAGTGTAGCAACCCTCCATTCACTTCGCAAAGTGAATTGAAGTGTTGGAACAGACTGCTTCTCTTTCAGAAAAATGATTGTGAGTTGTTGGTGAATGCTTTTAAGTAGCTTAAGGCACTTTAAAAGGAAAGTGATTTTCTCTAAAATTACAGCATTTAGAAAGTAGAGCAACACTCCATTCACTTCGCACAGTGAATTGATGTGTTGGAACAGACTGCTTCTTTTTCAGAGAAACTCATGTGATTTGCTGGTGAATGCTTGTAAGTAGCTTAAGGCATTTTCAAAGAAGAGTGATTTTCTCTGAAAGAACAGCATTTAAAAAGTGAAGCAACACTCCATTAACTTCACACAGTGAATTGAAGTGTTGGAACAGACTGCTTCTCTTTCTGAGAAACTCATGTGAGTTGCTGGTGAATGCTTGTAAGAAGCTTAAGGCAGTTTCAAAGGAAAGTGATTTTCTCTGAAAGAACAGCATTTAGAAAGTGAAGCAACCCTCCATTCACTTCGCACAGTGAATTGAATTGTTGGAACAGACTGCTTCTCTTTCAGAGAAACGCATGTGATTTGCTGGTGAATGCTTGTAAGTAGCTTAAGGCACTTTCAAAGGAAAGTGGTATTCTCTGAAAGTACAGCATTTAGAAAGTGAAGCAACACTCCGTTCACTTTGCAAAGTGAATTGACGTGTTGGAACAGACTGCTTCTCCTTCAGAAAAACTCATGTGAGTTGCTGGTGAATGCTTGTAAATAGCTTAAGGCAGTTTCAAAGGAAAGTGATTTTCTCTGAAAGCACAGCCTTTAGAAAGTGAAGCAACACTCCATTCACTTCGCACAGTGAATTGAAGTGTTGGAACAGACCGCTTCTCTTTCAGAGAAACTCATGTGAGTTGCTGGTGAATGCTTGTAAGTAGCTTAAGGTACTTTGAAAGGAAAGTGATTTTCTCTGAAAGTACAGCATTTAGAAAGTGAAGCAACACACCGTTCACTTCGCACATTGAAATGAAGTGTTTTAACAGACTGCTTCTCTTTCAGAGAAATGCATGTGAATTGCTGGTGAATGCTTGTAAGTAGCTTAAGGCACTTTCAAAGGAAGGTGATTTTCTCTGAAAGGACAGCATATCGAAAGTGAAGCAACCCTCCATTCACTTCGCACAGTGAATTGAAGTGTTGGAACAGACTGTTGTCTTTCAGAAAAATGATTGTGAGTTGCTGGTGAATGCTTGTAAGAAGCTTAAGGCACTTTCATAGGAAAGTGATTTTCTCTGAAAGTACAGCATTTAGAAAGTGAAGCAACACTCCATTCTCTTCGCACAGTGAATTGAAATGTTGGGACAGAATGCTTCTCTTTCAGAGACACGAATGTGAGGTTCTTCTAAATGCTTGTAAGTATCTTAAGGCAGTTTTAGAAAAAGTGATTATCTCTGTAACAACAGCATTTAGAAAGTGAAGCAACACTCCATTCACTTCACACAGTGAATTGAAGTGTTGGAACAGACTGCTTCTCTTTCTGAGAAATTCATGTGAGTTGCTGGTGAATGCTTGTAAGAAGCTTAAGGCAGTTTCAAAGGAAAGTGATTTTCTCTGAAAGTACAGCATTTAGAAAGTGAAGCAACACTCCATTCACTTTGCACAGTGAATTGAAGTGTTGGAACAGACTGCTTCTCTTTCAGAGAAACTCATGTGAGTTGCTGGTGAATGCTTGTAAGTAGCTTAAGGCACTTTCAAAAGAAAGTGATTTTCTCTGAAAGTACAGCATTTAGAAAGTGAGGCAACACTCCATTCACTTCGCACAGTGAATTGAAGTGTTGGAACAGACTGCTTCTCTTTCAGAAAAATGATTGTGAGTTGCTGGTGAATGGTTGTAAGTAGCTTAAGGCAATTTCAAAGGACAGTGATTTTCTCTGATAGTACAGCATTTAGAAAGTGCAGCAACAATACATTTACTTCACACAGTGAATTGAAGTGTTGGAACAGACTGCTTCTCTTTCAAAGAAATGCATGTGAGTTGCTGGTGAATGCTTGTAAGTAGCGTAAGGCAGTTTCAAAGGAAAGTGATTTTCTCTGAAAGTACAGCATTTAGAAAGTGAAGCAACACTCCATTCACTTCGCACAGTGAATTTAAGTGTTGGAACAGACTGCTTCTCTTTCAGAGAAACGCATGTGAGTTTCTTGTGAATGCTTGTAAGTAGCTTAAGGCACTTTCAAAGGAAAGTGATTTTCTCTGTAACAACAGCATTCGAAAAGTGAAGTAACACTCCAATCACTTCGCACCGTGAATTGAAGTGTTGGAATAGACTGCTTCTCTTTCAGAGAAACTCAAGGGATTTGCTGCTGAATGTTTGTAAGTAGCTTAAGGCACTTTAAAAGGAAAGTGATTATATCTGAAACTACAGCATTTAGAAAGTGAAGCAACACTCCATTCACTTCACACAGTGAATTGAAGTGTTGGAACAGAATACGTCTCTTTCAGAGAAATGCATGTGAACTTCTTGTGAATGCTTGTAATTAGCTTAAGGCCTTTTCAAAGGAAAGTGATTTTCTCTGAAAGAACAGCATTAAGAAAATGAAGCAACACTCCATTCACTTCGCACAGTGAATTGAAGTGTTGGAACAGACTGCTTCTCTTTCTGAGAAACTCATGAGAGTTGCTGGTGAATGCTGGTAAGTAGCTTAAGGCACTTTCAAAGGAAAGTGATTTTCTCTGAAATTACAGCATTTAGAAAGTAAAGCAACACTCCATTCACTTCGCACAGTGAATAGAAGTGTTGGAACAGACTGCTTCTTTTTCAGAGAAACTCATGTGAGTTGCTGGTGAATGCTTGTAAGTAGCTTAAGGCATTTTCAAGAAGAGTGATTTTCCCTGAAAGTACAGCATTTAGAAAGTGAAGCAACACTCCATTCATTTCACACAGTGAATTGAAGTGTTGGAACAGACTGCTTGACTTTCAGAAAAATGATTGTGAGTTGCTGGTGAATGCCTGTAAGAAACTTAAGGCACTTTCAAAGGACAGTGATTTTCTCTGAAAGTACAGCATTTAGAAAGTGAAGCAACACTCCATTCACTTCGCAAAGTGAATTGAAGTGTTGGAAGAGACGGCTTCCCTTTAAGAGAAATGCATGTGAGTTGCTGGTGAATGCTTGTAAGTAGCTTAAGGCACTTTCATAGGAAAGAGATTTTCTCTGAAACTACAGCATTAAGAAAGTGAAGCAACACTCCATTCTCTTCCCACAGTGAATTGAAATGTTGGGACAGACTGCTTCTCTTTCAGAGAAACGCATGTGTGGTTCTTCTAAATGCTTGTAAGTAGCTTAAGGCAGTTTTAAAAAAAAGTGATTATCTCTGAAGCTACAGCATTTAGAAAGTGAATCAACACTCCCTTCACTTCGCACAGTGAATAGAAGTGTTGGAACAGACTGCTTCTTTTTCAGAGAAACTCATGTGAGTTGCTGGTGAATGCTTGTAAGTAGTTTAAGGCATTTTCAAAGAAGAGTGATTTTCACTGAAAGTACAGCATTTAGAAAGTGAAGCAACACTACATTCATTTCACACAGTGAATTGAAGTGTTGGAACAGACTGCTTCTCTTTCTGAGAAACTCATGTGAGTTGCTGGTGAATGCTTGTAAGAAGCTTAAGGCAGTTACAAAGGAAAGTGATTGTCTCTGAAAGTACAGCATTTAGAAACTGAAGCAACACTCCATTCACTTCACACAGTGAATTGAAGTGTTGGAACAGACTGCTTCTCTTTCTGAGAAACTCATATGAGTTGCTGGTGAATGCTTGTACGAAGCTTAAGGCATTTTCAAAGGAAAGTGATTTTCTCTGAAAGTACAGCATTTAGAAAGTGAAACAACACTCCATTCACTTCGCACAGTGAATTGAAGTTTTATAATAGACTGCCTCTCTTTCAGAAAAACTCATGTGAGTTGCTGGTGAATGCTTGTATGTAGCTTAATGCACTTTTAAAGGAAAGTGATTTTCTCTGAATGTACAGCATTTAGAAAGTGAAGCAACACTCCATTCACTTCGCACAGTGAATTGAAGGGTTGGAACAGACTGCTTCTACTTCAGAGAAACTCATGTGAGTTGCTGGTGAATGCTTGTAAGTAGCTTAAGGCAGTTTCAAAGGAAAGTGATTTTATCTGAAAGTACAGCATTTAGAAAGTGAAGCAACAGTCCATTCACTTCGCACAGTGAATAGAAGTGTTGGAACAGACTGCTTCACTTTCAGAGAAATGCATGTGAGTTGCTGGTGAATGCTTGTAAGTAGCTTAAGGCACTTTCAAATAAAGTGATTTTCTCTGAAAGTACAGCATTTTGAAAGTGAAGCAACACACCATTCACTTCGCACAGTGAATTGAAGTGTTGGAACAGACTGCTTGACTTTCAGAAAAATGATTGTGAGTTGCTGGTGAATGCCTGTAAGAAACTTAAGGCACTTTCAAAGGACAGTGATTTTCTCTGAAAGTACAGCATTTAGAAAGTGAAGCAACACTCCATTCACTTCGCACAGTGAATTGAAGTGTTGGAAGAGACGGCTTCTCTTTAAGAGAAATGCATGTGAGTTGCTGGTGATTGCTTGTAAGTACCTTAAGGCACTTTCAAAGAAAGTGATTTTCTCTGAAAGAACAGCATTTAGAAAGTGAAGCAACACTCCATTCACTTCGCACAGTGAATTGAAGTGTTGGAACAGACTGCTTCTCTTTCAGAGAAACGCATGTGAGTCTCTTGTGAATGCTTGTAAGTAGCTTAATGCAGTTTCAAAGGAAAGTGATTTTCTCTGAAAGTACAGCATTTAGAAACTGAAGCAACACTCCATTCACTTCACACAGTGAATTGAAGTGTTGGAACAGACTGCTTCTCTTTCAGAGAAATGTATGTGAGTTGCATGTGAAAGCTTGTATGTAGCTTAAGGCACTTTCAAAGGAAAGTGATTTTCTCTGAAAGTACAGCATAGAGAAAGTGAAGCAACCCTCCATTCACCTCGCACAGTGAATTAAAGTGTTGGAACAGACTCCTTCTCTTTCAGAGAAACTCATGTGAGTTGCTGGTGAATGCTTGTAAGTACCTTAAGGCACTTTCAAAGAAAGTGATTTTCTCTGAAAGAACAGCATTTAGAAAGTGAAGCAACACTCCATTCACTTCGCACAGTGAATTGAAGTGTTGGAACAGACTGCTTCTCTTTCAGAGAAACGCATGTGATTTGCTGGTGAATGCTTGTAAGTAGCTTAAGGCACTTTCAAAGGAAAGTGGTATTCTCTGAAAGTACAGCATTTAGAAAGTGAAGCAACACTCCGTTCACTTTGCAAAGTGAATTGACGTGTTGGAACAGACTGCTTCTCCTTCAGAAAAACTCATGTGAGTTGCTGGTGAATGCTTGTAAATAGCTTAAGGCAGTTTCAAAGGAAAGTGATTTTCTCTGAAAGCACAGCCTTTAGAAAGTGAAGCAACACTCCATTCACTTCGCACAGTGAATTGAAGTGTTGGAACACACCGCTTCTCTTTCAGAGAAACTCATGTGAGTTGCTGGTGAATGCTTGTAAGTAGCTTAAGGTACTTTGAAAGGAAAGTGATTTTCTCTGAAAGTACAGCATTTAGAAAGTGAAGCAACACACCGTTCACTTCGCACATTGAAATGAAGTGTTTTAACAGACTGCTTCTCTTTCAGAGAAATGCATGTGAATTGCTGGTGAATGCTTGTAAGTAGCTTAAGGCACTTTCAAAGGAAGGTGATTTTCTCTGAAAGGACAGCATATCGAAAGTGAAGCAACCCTCCATTCACTTCGCACAGTGAATTGAAGTGTTGGAACAGACTGTTGTCTTTCAGAAAAATGATTGTGAGTTGCTGGTGAATGCTTGTAAGAAGCTTAAGGCACTTTCATAGGAAAGTGATTTTCTCTGAAAGTACAGCATTTAGAAAGTGAAGCAACACTCCATTCTCTTCGCACAGTGAATTGAAATGTTGGGACAGAATGCTTCTCTTTCAGAGACACGAATGTGAGGTTCTTCTAAATGCTTGTAAGTATCTTAAGGCAGTTTTAGAAAAAGTGATTATCTCTGTAACAACAGCATTTAGAAAGTGAAGCAACACTCCATTCACTTCACACAGTGAATTGAAGTGTTGGAACAGACTGCTTCTCTTTCTGAGAAATTCATGTGAGTTGCTGGTGAATGCTTGTAAGAAGCTTAAGGCAGTTTCAAAGGAAAGTGATTTTCTCTGAAAGTACAGCATTTAGAAAGTGAAGCAACACTCCATTCACTTTGCACAGTGAATTGAAGTGTTGGAACAGACTGCTTCTCTTTCAGAGAAACTCATGTGAGTTGCTGGTGAATGCTTGTAAGTAGCTTAAGGCACTTTCAAAAGAAAGTGATTTTCTCTGAAAGTACAGCATTTAGAAAGTGAGGCAACACTCCATTCACTTCGCACAGTGAATTGAAGTGTTGGAACAGACTGCTTCTCTTTCAGAAAAATGATTGTGAGTTGCTGGTGAATGGTTGTAAGTAGCTTAAGGCAATTTCAAAGGACAGTGATTTTCTCTGATAGTACAGCATTTAGAAAGTGCAGCAACAATACATTTACTTCACACAGTGAATTGAAGTGTTGGAACAGACTGCTTCTCTTTCAAAGAAATGCATGTGAGTTGCTGGTGAATGCTTGTAAGTAGCGTAAGGCAGTTTCAAAGGAAAGTGATTTTCTCTGAAAGTACAGCATTTAGAAAGTGAAGCAACACTCCATTCACTTCGCACAGTGAATTTAAGTGTTGGAACAGACTGCTTCTCTTTCAGAGAAACGCATGTGAGTTTCTTGTGAATGCTTGTAAGTAGCTTAAGGCACTTTCAAAGGAAAGTGATTTTCTCTGTAACAACAGCATTCGAAAAGTGAAGTAACACTCCAATCACTTCGCACCGTGAATTGAAGTGTTGGAATAGACTGCTTCTCTTTCAGAGAAACTCAAGGGATTTGCTGCTGAATGTTTGTAAGTAGCTTAAGGCACTTTAAAAGGAAAGTGATTATATCTGAAACTACAGCATTTAGAAAGTGAAGCAACACTCCATTTACTTCACACAGTGAATTGAAGTGTTGGAACAGAATACGTCTCTTTCAGAGAAATGCATGTGAACTTCTTGTGAATGCTTGTAATTAGCTTAAGGCCTTTTCAAAGGAAAGTGATTTTCTCTGAAAGAACAGCATTAAGAAAATGAAGCAACACTCCATTCACTTCGCACAGTGAATTGAAGTGTTGGAACAGACTGCTTCTCTTTCTGAGAAACTCATGAGAGTTGCTGGTGAATGCTGGTAAGTAGCTTAAGGCACTTTCAAAGGAAAGTGATTTTCTCTGAAATTACAGCATTTAGAAAGTAAAGCAACACTCCATTCACTTCGCACAGTGAATAGAAGTGTTGGAACAGACTGCTTCTTTTTCAGAGAAACTCATGTGAGTTGCTGGTGAATGCTTGTAAGTAGCTTAAGGCATTTTCAAGAAGAGTGATTTTCCCTGAAAGTACAGCATTTAGAAAGTGAAGCAACACTCCATTCATTTCACACAGTGAATTGAAGTGTTGGAACAGACTGCTTGACTTTCAGAAAAATGATTGTGAGTTGCTGGTGAATGCCTGTAAGAAACTTAAGGCACTTTCAAAGGACAGTGATTTTCTCTGAAAGTACAGCATTTAGAAAGTGAAGCAACACTCCATTCACTTCGCAAAGTGAATTGAAGTGTTGGAAGAGACGGCTTCCCTTTAAGAGAAATGCATGTGAGTTGCTGGTGAATGCTTGTAAGTAGCTTAAGGCACTTTCATAGGAAAGAGATTTTCTCTGAAACTACAGCATTAAGAAAGTGAAGCAACACTCCATTCTCTTCCCACAGTGAATTGAAATGTTGGGACAGACTGCTTCTCTTTCAGAGAAACGCATGTGTGGTTCTTCTAAATGCTTGTAAGTAGCTTAAGGCAGTTTTAAAAAAAAGTGATTATCTCTGAAGCTACAGCATTTAGAAAGTGAATCAACACTCCCTTCACTTCGCACAGTGAATAGAAGTGTTGGAACAGACTGCTTCTTTTTCAGAGAAACTCATGTGAGTTGCTGGTGAATGCTTGTAAGTAGTTTAAGGCATTTTCAAAGAAGAGTGATTTTCACTGAAAGTACAGCATTTAGAAAGTGAAGCAACACTACATTCATTTCACACAGTGAATTGAAGTGTTGGAACAGACTGCTTCTCTTTCTGAGAAACTCATGTGAGTTGCTGGTGAATGCTTGTAAGAAGCTTAAGGCAGTTACAAAGGAAAGTGATTGTCTCTGAAAGTACAGGATTTAGAAAGTGAAGCAACACTCCATTCACTTCACACAGTGAATTGAAGTGTTGGAACAGACTGCTTCTCTTTCTGAGAAACTCATATGAGTTGCTGGTGAATGCTTGTACGAAGCTTAAGGCATTTTCAAAGGAAAGTGATTTTCTCTGAAAGTACAGCATTTAGAAAGTGAAACAACACTCCATTCACTTCGCACAGTGAATTGAAGTTTTATAATAGACTGCCTCTCTTTCAGAAAAACTCATGTGAGTTGCTGGTGAATGCTTGTAAGTAGCTTAATGCACTTTTAAAGGAAAGTGATTTTCTCTGAATGTACAGCATTTAGAAAGTGAAGCAACACTCCATTCACTTCGCACAGTGAATTGAAGGGTTGGAACAGACTGCTTCTACTTCAGAGAAACTCATGTGAGTTGCTGGTGAATGCTTGTAAGTAGCTTAAGGCAGTTTCAAAGGAAAGTGATTTTCTCTGAAAGTACAGCATTTAGAAAGTGAAGCAACACTCCATTCACTTTGCACAGTGAATTGAAGTGTTGGAACAGACTGCTTCTCTTTCAGAGAAACTCATGTGAGTTGCTGGTGAATGCTTGTAAGTAGCTTAAGGCACTTTCAAAAGAAAGTGATTTTCTCTGAAAGTACAGCATTTAGAAAGTGAGGCAACACTCCATTCACTTCGCACAGTGAATTGAAGTGTTGGAACAGACTGCTTCTCTTTCAGAAAAATGATTGTGAGTTGCTGGTGAATGGTTGTAAGTAGCTTAAGGCAATTTCAAAGGACAGTGATTTTCTCTGATAGTACAGCATTTAGAAAGTGCAGCAACAATACATTTACTTCACACAGTGAATTGAAGTGTTGGAACAGACTGCTTCTCTTTCAAAGAAATGCATGTGAGTTGCTGGTGAATGCTTGTAAGTAGCGTAAGGCAGTTTCAAAGGAAAGTGATTTTCTCTGAAAGTACAGCATTTAGAAAGTGAAGCAACACTCCATTCACTTCGCACAGTGAATTTAAGTGTTGGAACAGACTGCTTCTCTTTCAGAGAAACGCATGTGAGTTTCTTGTGAATGCTTGTAAGTAGCTTAAGGCACTTTCAAAGGAAAGTGATTTTCTCTGTAACAACAGCATTCGAAAAGTGAAGTAACACTCCAATCACTTCGCACCGTGAATTGAAGTGTTGGAATAGACTGCTTCTCTTTCAGAGAAACTCAAGGGATTTGCTGCTGAATGTTTGTAAGTAGCTTAAGGCACTTTAAAAGGAAAGTGATTATATCTGAAACTACAGCATTTAGAAAGTGAAGCAACACTCCATTCACTTCACACAGTGAATTGAAGTGTTGGAACAGAATACGTCTCTTTCAGAGAAATGCATGTGAACTTCTTGTGAATGCTTGTAATTAGCTTAAGGCCTTTTCAAAGGAAAGTGATTTTCTCTGAAAGAACAGCATTAAGAAAATGAAGCAACACTCCATTCACTTCGCACAGTGAATTGAAGTGTTGGAACAGACTGCTTCTCTTTCTGAGAAACTCATGAGAGTTGCTGGTGAATGCTGGTAAGTAGCTTAAGGCACTTTCAAAGGAAAGTGATTTTCTCTGAAATTACAGCATTTAGAAAGTAAAGCAACACTCCATTCACTTCGCACAGTGAATAGAAGTGTTGGAACAGACTGCTTCTTTTTCAGAGAAACTCATGTGAGTTGCTGGTGAATGCTTGTAAGTAGCTTAAGGCATTTTCAAGAAGAGTGATTTTCCCTGAAAGTACAGCATTTAGAAAGTGAAGCAACACTCCATTCATTTCACACAGTGAATTGAAGTGTTGGAACAGACTGCTTGACTTTCAGAAAAATGATTGTGAGTTGCTGGTGAATGCCTGTAAGAAACTTAAGGCACTTTCAAAGGACAGTGATTTTCTCTGAAAGTACAGCATTTAGAAAGTGAAGCAACACTCCATTCACTTCGCAAAGTGAATTGAAGTGTTGGAAGAGACGGCTTCCCTTTAAGAGAAATGCATGTGAGTTGCTGGTGAATGCTTGTAAGTAGCTTAAGGCACTTTCATAGGAAAGAGATTTTCTCTGAAACTACAGCATTAAGAAAGTGAAGCAACACTCCATTCTCTTCCCACAGTGAATTGAAATGTTGGGACAGACTGCTTCTCTTTCAGAGAAACGCATGTGTGGTTCTTCTAAATGCTTGTAAGTAGCTTAAGGCAGTTTTAAAAAAAAGTGATTATCTCTGAAGCTACAGCATTTAGAAAGTGAATCAACACTCCCTTCACTTCGCACAGTGAATAGAAGTGTTGGAACAGACTGCTTCTTTTTCAGAGAAACTCATGTGAGTTGCTGGTGAATGCTTGTAAGTAGTTTAAGGCATTTTCAAAGAAGAGTGATTTTCACTGAAAGTACAGCATTTAGAAAGTGAAGCAACACTACATTCATTTCACACAGTGAATTGAAGTGTTGGAACAGACTGCTTCTCTTTCTGAGAAACTCATGTGAGTTGCTGGTGAATGCTTGTAAGAAGCTTAAGGCAGTTACAAAGGAAAGTGATTGTCTCTGAAAGTACAGCATTTAGAAACTGAAGCAACACTCCATTCACTTCACACAGTGAATTGAAGTGTTGGAACAGACTGCTTCTCTTTCTGAGAAACTCATATGAGTTGCTGGTGAATGCTTGTACGAAGCTTAAGGCATTTTCAAAGGAAAGTGATTTTCTCTGAAAGTACAGCATTTAGAAAGTGAAACAACACTCCATTCACTTCGCACAGTGAATTGAAGTTTTATAATAGACTGCCTCTCTTTCAGAAAAACTCATGTGAGTTGCTGGTGAATGCTTGTAAGTAGCTTAATGCACTTTTAAAGGAAAGTGATTTTCTCTGAATGTACAGCATTTAGAAAGTGAAGCAACACTCCATTCACTTCGCACAGTGAATTGAAGGGTTGGAACAGACTGCTTCTACTTCAGAGAAACTCATGTGAGTTGCTGGTGAATGCTTGTAAGTAGCTTAAGGCAGTTTCAAAGGAAAGTGATTTTATCTGAAAGTACAGCATTTAGAAAGTGAAGCAACAGTCCATTCACTTCGCACAGTGAATAGAAGTGTTGGAACAGACTGCTTCACTTTCAGAGAAATGCATGTGAGTTGCTGGTGAATGCTTGTAAGTAGCTTAAGGCACTTTCAAATAAAGTGATTTTCTCTGAAAGTACAGCATTTTGAAAGTGAAGCAACACACCATTCACTTCGCACAGTGAATTGAAGTGTTGGAACAGACTGCTTGACTTTCAGAAAAATGATTGTGAGTTGCTGGTGAATGCCTGTAAGAAACTTAAGGCACTTTCAAAGGACAGTGATTTTCTCTGAAAGTACAGCATTTAGAAAGTGAAGCAACACTCCATTCACTTCGCACAGTGAATTGAAGTGTTGGAAGAGACGGCTTCTCTTTAAGAGAAATGCATGTGAGTTGCTGGTGATTGCTTGTAAGTACCTTAAGGCACTTTCAAAGAAAGTGATTTTCTCTGAAAGAACAGCATTTAGAAAGTGAAGCAACACTCCATTCACTTCGCACAGTGAATTGAAGTGTTGGAACAGACTGCTTCTCTTTCAGAGAAACGCATGTGAGTCTCTTGTGAATGCTTGTAAGTAGCTTAATGCAGTTTCAAAGGAAAGTGATTTTCTCTGAAAGTACAGCATTTAGAAACTGAAGCAACACTCCATTCACTTCACACAGTGAATTGAAGTGTTGGAACAGACTGCTTCTCTTTCAGAGAAATGTATGTGAGTTGCATGTGAAAGCTTGTATGTAGCTTAAGGCACTTTCAAAGGAAAGTGATTTTCTCTGAAAGTACAGCATAGAGAAAGTGAAGCAACCCTCCATTCACCTCGCACAGTGAATTAAAGTGTTGGAACAGACTCCTTCTCTTTCAGAGAAACTCATGTGAGTTGCTGGTGAATGCTTGTAAGTACCTTAAGGCACTTTCAAAGAAAGTGATTTTCTCTGAAAGAACAGCATTTAGAAAGTGAAGCAACACTCCATTCACTTCGCACAGTGAATTGAAGTGTTGGAACAGACTGCTTCTCTTTCAGAGAAACGCATGTGATTTGCTGGTGAATGCTTGTAAGTAGCTTAAGGCACTTTCAAAGGAAAGTGGTATTCTCTGAAAGTACAGCATTTAGAAAGTGAAGCAACACTCCGTTCACTTTGCAAAGTGAATTGACGTGTTGGAACAGACTGCTTCTCCTTCAGAAAAACTCATGTGAGTTGCTGGTGAATGCTTGTAAATAGCTTAAGGCAGTTTCAAAGGAAAGTGATTTTCTCTGAAAGCACAGCCTTTAGAAAGTGAAGCAACACTCCATTCACTTCGCACAGTGAATTGAAGTGTTGGAACACACCGCTTCTCTTTCAGAGAAACTCATGTGAGTTGCTGGTGAATGCTTGTAAGTAGCTTAAGGTACTTTGAAAGGAAAGTGATTTTCTCTGAAAGTACAGCATTTAGAAAGTGAAGCAACACACCGTTCACTTCGCACATTGAAATGAAGTGTTTTAACAGACTGCTTCTCTTTCAGAGAAATGCATGTGAATTGCTGGTGAATGCTTGTAAGTAGCTTAAGGCACTTTCAAAGGAAGGTGATTTTCTCTGAAAGGACAGCATATCGAAAGTGAAGCAACCCTCCATTCACTTCGCACAGTGAATTGAAGTGTTGGAACAGACTGTTGTCTTTCAGAAAAATGATTGTGAGTTGCTGGTGAATGCTTGTAAGAAGCTTAAGGCACTTTCATAGGAAAGTGATTTTCTCTGAAAGTACAGCATTTAGAAAGTGAAGCAACACTCCATTCTCTTCGCACAGTGAATTGAAATGTTGGGACAGAATGCTTCTCTTTCAGAGACACGAATGTGAGGTTCTTCTAAATGCTTGTAAGTATCTTAAGGCAGTTTTAGAAAAAGTGATTATCTCTGTAACAACAGCATTTAGAAAGTGAAGCAACACTCCATTCACTTCACACAGTGAATTGAAGTGTTGGAACAGACTGCTTCTCTTTCTGAGAAATTCATGTGAGTTGCTGGTGAATGCTTGTAAGAAGCTTAAGGCAGTTTCAAAGGAAAGTGATTTTCTCTGAAAGTACAGCATTTAGAAAGTGAAGCAACACTCCATTCACTTTGCACAGTGAATTGAAGTGTTGGAACAGACTGCTTCTCTTTCAGAGAAACTCATGTGAGTTGCTGGTGAATGCTTGTAAGTAGCTTAAGGCACTTTCAAAAGAAAGTGATTTTCTCTGAAAGTACAGCATTTAGAAAGTGAGGCAACACTCCATTCACTTCGCACAGTGAATTGAAGTGTTGGAACAGACTGCTTCTCTTTCAGAAAAATGATTGTGAGTTGCTGGTGAATGGTTGTAAGTAGCTTAAGGCAATTTCAAAGGACAGTGATTTTCTCTGATAGTACAGCATTTAGAAAGTGCAGCAACAATACATTTACTTCACACAGTGAATTGAAGTGTTGGAACAGACTGCTTCTCTTTCAAAGAAATGCATGTGAGTTGCTGGTGAATGCTTGTAAGTAGCGTAAGGCAGTTTCAAAGGAAAGTGATTTTCTCTGAAAGTACAGCATTTAGAAAGTGAAGCAACACTCCATTCACTTCGCACAGTGAATTTAAGTGTTGGAACAGACTGCTTCTCTTTCAGAGAAACGCATGTGAGTTTCTTGTGAATGCTTGTAAGTAGCTTAAGGCACTTTCAAAGGAAAGTGATTTTCTCTGTAACAACAGCATTCGAAAAGTGAAGTAACACTCCAATCACTTCGCACCGTGAATTGAAGTGTTGGAATAGACTGCTTCTCTTTCAGAGAAACTCAAGGGATTTGCTGCTGAATGTTTGTAAGTAGCTTAAGGCACTTTAAAAGGAAAGTGATTATATCTGAAACTACAGCATTTAGAAAGTGAAGCAACACTCCATTCACTTCACACAGTGAATTGAAGTGTTGGAACAGAATACGTCTCTTTCAGAGAAATGCATGTGAACTTCTTGTGAATGCTTGTAATTAGCTTAAGGCCTTTTCAAAGGAAAGTGATTTTCTCTGAAAGAACAGCATTAAGAAAATGAAGCAACACTCCATTCACTTCGCACAGTGAATTGAAGTGTTGGAACAGACTGCTTCTCTTTCTGAGAAACTCATGAGAGTTGCTGGTGAATGCTGGTAAGTAGCTTAAGGCACTTTCAAAGGAAAGTGATTTTCTCTGAAATTACAGCATTTAGAAAGTAAAGCAACACTCCATTCACTTCGCACAGTGAATAGAAGTGTTGGAACAGACTGCTTCTTTTTCAGAGAAACTCATGTGAGTTGCTGGTGAATGCTTGTAAGTAGCTTAAGGCATTTTCAAGAAGAGTGATTTTCCCTGAAAGTACAGCATTTAGAAAGTGAAGCAACACTCCATTCATTTCACACAGTGAATTGAAGTGTTGGAACAGACTGCTTGACTTTCAGAAAAATGATTGTGAGTTGCTGGTGAATGCCTGTAAGAAACTTAAGGCACTTTCAAAGGACAGTGATTTTCTCTGAAAGTACAGCATTTAGAAAGTGAAGCAACACTCCATTCACTTCGCAAAGTGAATTGAAGTGTTGGAAGAGACGGCTTCCCTTTAAGAGAAATGCATGTGAGTTGCTGGTGAATGCTTGTAAGTAGCTTAAGGCACTTTCATAGGAAAGAGATTTTCTCTGAAACTACAGCATTAAGAAAGTGAAGCAACACTCCATTCTCTTCCCACAGTGAATTGAAATGTTGGGACAGACTGCTTCTCTTTCAGAGAAACGCATGTGTGGTTCTTCTAAATGCTTGTAAGTAGCTTAAGGCAGTTTTAAAAAAAAGTGATTATCTCTGAAGCTACAGCATTTAGAAAGTGAATCAACACTCCCTTCACTTCGCACAGTGAATAGAAGTGTTGGAACAGACTGCTTCTTTTTCAGAGAAACTCATGTGAGTTGCTGGTGAATGCTTGTAAGTAGTTTAAGGCATTTTCAAAGAAGAGTGATTTTCACTGAAAGTACAGCATTTAGAAAGTGAAGCAACACTACATTCATTTCACACAGTGAATTGAAGTGTTGGAACAGACTGCTTCTCTTTCTGAGAAACTCATGTGAGTTGCTGGTGAATGCTTGTAAGAAGCTTAAGGCAGTTACAAAGGAAAGTGATTGTCTCTGAAAGTACAGCATTTAGAAACTGAAGCAACACTCCATTCACTTCACACAGTGAATTGAAGTGTTGGAACAGACTGCTTCTCTTTCTGAGAAACTCATATGAGTTGCTGGTGAATGCTTGTACGAAGCTTAAGGCATTTTCAAAGGAAAGTGATTTTCTCTGAAAGTACAGCATTTAGAAAGTGAAACAACACTCCATTCACTTCGCACAGTGAATTGAAGTTTTATAATAGACTGCCTCTCTTTCAGAAAAACTCATGTGAGTTGCTGGTGAATGCTTGTAAGTAGCTTAATGCACTTTTAAAGGAAAGTGATTTTCTCTGAATGTACAGCATTTAGAAAGTGAAGCAACACTCCATTCACTTCGCACAGTGAATTGAAGGGTTGGAACAGACTGCTTCTACTTCAGAGAAACTCATGTGAGTTGCTGGTGAATGCTTGTAAGTAGCTTAAGGCAGTTTCAAAGGAAAGTGATTTTATCTGAAAGTACAGCATTTAGAAAGTGAAGCAACAGTCCATTCACTTCGCACAGTGAATAGAAGTGTTGGAACAGACTGCTTCACTTTCAGAGAAATGCATGTGAGTTGCTGGTGAATGCTTGTAAGTAGCTTAAGGCACTTTCAAATAAAGTGATTTTCTCTGAAAGTACAGCATTTTGAAAGTGAAGCAACACACCATTCACTTCGCACAGTGAATTGAAGTGTTGGAACAGACTGCTTGACTTTCAGAAAAATGATTGTGAGTTGCTGGTGAATGCCTGTAAGAAACTTAAGGCACTTTCAAAGGACAGTGATTTTCTCTGAAAGTACAGCATTTAGAAAGTGAAGCAACACTCCATTCACTTCGCACAGTGAATTGAAGTGTTGGAAGAGACGGCTTCTCTTTAAGAGAAATGCATGTGAGTTGCTGGTGATTGCTTGTAAGTACCTTAAGGCACTTTCAAAGAAAGTGATTTTCTCTGAAAGAACAGCATTTAGAAAGTGAAGCAACACTCCATTCACTTCGCACAGTGAATTGAAGTGTTGGAACAGACTGCTTCTCTTTCAGAGAAACGCATGTGAGTCTCTTGTGAATGCTTGTAAGTAGCTTAATGCAGTTTCAAAGGAAAGTGATTTTCTCTGAAAGTACAGCATTTAGAAACTGAAGCAACACTCCATTCACTTCACACAGTGAATTGAAGTGTTGGAACAGACTGCTTCTCTTTCAGAGAAATGTATGTGAGTTGCATGTGAAAGCTTGTATGTAGCTTAAGGCACTTTCAAAGGAAAGTGATTTTCTCTGAAAGTACAGCATAGAGAAAGTGAAGCAACCCTCCATTCACCTCGCACAGTGAATTAAAGTGTTGGAACAGACTCCTTCTCTTTCAGAGAAACTCATGTGAGTTGCTGGTGAATGCTTGTAAGTACCTTAAGGCACTTTCAAAGAAAGTGATTTTCTCTGAAAGAACAGCATTTAGAAAGTGAAGCAACACTCCATTCACTTCGCACAGTGAATTGAAGTGTTGGAACAGACTGCTTCTCTTTCAGAGAAACGCATGTGAGTCTCTTGTGAATGCTTGTAAGTAGCTTAAGGCAGTTTCAAAGGAAAGTGATTTTCTCTGAAAGTACAGCATTTAGAAACTGAAGCAACACTCCATTCACTTCACACAGTGAATTGAAGTGTTGGAACAGACTGCTTCTCTTTCTGAGAAACTCATATGAGTTGCTGGTGAATGCTTGTACGAAGCTTAAGGCATTTTCAAAGGAAAGTGATTTTCTCTGAAAGTACAGCATTTAGAAAGTGAAATAACACTCCATTCACTTCGCACAGTGAATTGAAGTTTTATAATAGACTGCCTCTCTTTCAGAAAAACTCATGTGAGTTGCTGGTGAATGCTTGTAAGTAGCTTAATGCACTTTTAAAGGAAAGTGATTTTCTCTGAATGTACAGCATTTAGAAAGTGAAGCAACACTCCATTCACTTTGCACAGTGAATTGAAGGGTTGGAACAGACTGCTTCTCCTTCAGAGAAACTCATGTGAGTTGCTGGTGAATGCTTGTAAGTAGCTTAAGGCAGTTTCAAAGGAAAGTGATTTTCTCTGAAAGTACAGCATTTAGAAAGTGAAGCAACAGTCCATTCACTTCGCACAGTGAAGAGAAGTGTTGGAACAGACTGCTTCACTTTCAGAGAAATGCATGTGATTTGCTGGTGAATGCTTGTAAGTAGCTTAAGGCACTTTCAAATAAAGTGATTTTCTCTGAAAGTACAGCATTTTGAAAGTGAAGCAACACACCATTCACTTCGCACAGTGAATTGAAGTGTTGGAACAGACTGCTTGACTTTCAGAAAAAATGATTGTGAGTTGCTGGTGAATGCCTGTAAGAAGCTTAAGGCACTTTCAAAGGACAGTTATTTTCTCTGAAAGTACAGAATTTAGAAAGTGAAGCAACACTGCATTCACTTCGCCCAGTGAATTGAAATGTTGGGACAGACTGCTTCTCTTTCAGAGAAACGCATGTGTGGTTCTTCTAAATGCTTGTAAGTAGCTTAAGGCAGTTTTAAAAAAAGTGATTATCTCTGAAACTACAGCATTTAGAAAATGAAACAACAACACATTCACATCGCACAGTGAATTGAAGTGTTGGAACAGACTGCTTCTCTTTCAGAGAAACGCATGTGAGTCTCTTGCAAATGCTTGTAAGTAGCTTAAGGCAGTATCAAAGAAAAGTGATTTTCTCTGAAACTACAGCAGTTAGAAAGTGAAACAACAACACATTCACTTCGCACAGTGAATTGAAGTGTTGGAACAGACTGCTTCTCTTTCAGAGAAACTCATGTGAGTTGCTGGTGAATGCTTGTAAGTAGCTTAAGGCACTTTCAAAGGAAAGTGATTTTCTCTGAAAGTACAGCATTTAGAAAGTGAAGCAACACTCCATTCACTTCGAACAGTGAATTGAAGTGTTGGAACAGACTGCTTCTCTTTCAGAGAAACGCATCTGAATTGATGGTGAATGCTTGTAAGTAGCTTAAGGCAGTTTCAAAGGACAGTTTTTTTCTTTGAAAGTTCAGCATTTAGAAAGTGAAGCAACACTCCATTCACTTTGCACAGTGAATTGAAGGGTTGGAACAGACTGCTTCTCTTTCACAGAAATGTATGTGAGTTGCCTGTGAAAGCTTGTATGTAGCCTAAGGCACTTTCAAAGGAAAGTGATTTTCTCTGAAAGTACATCATTTAGAAAGTGAAACAACAACACATTCACTTCGCACAGTGAATTAAAGTGTTGGAACAGACTCCTTCTCTTTCAGAGAAACTCATGTGAGTTGCTGGTGAATGCTTGTAAGTAGTTTAAGGTACTTTGAAAGGAAAGTGATTTTCTCTGAAAGTACAGCATTTTGAAAGTGAAGCAACACACCATTCACTTCGCACAGTGAATTGAAGTGTTGGAACAGACTGCTTGACTTTCAGAAAAATGATTGTGAGTTGCTGGTGAATGCCTGTAAGAAACTTAAGGCACTTTCAAAGGACAGTGATTTTCTCTGAAAGTACAGCATTTAGAAAGTGAAGCAACACTCCATTCACTTCGCACAGTGAATTGAAGTGTTGGAAGAGACGGCTTCTCTTTAAGAGAAATGCATGTGAGTTGCTGGTGATTGCTTGTAAGTACCTTAAGGCACTTTCAAAGAAAGTGATTTTCTCTGAAAGAACAGCATTTAGAAAGTGAAGCAACACTCCATTCACTTCGCACAGTGAATTGAAGTGTTGGAACAGACTGCTTCTCTTTCAGAGAAACGCATGTGAGTCTCTTGTGAATGCTTGTAAGTAGCTTAAGGCAGTTTCAAAGGAAAGTGATTTTCTCTGAAAGTACAGCATTTAGAAACTGAAGCAACACTCCATTCACTTCACACAGTGAATTGAAGTGTTGGAACAGACTGCTTCTCTTTCAGAGAAATGTATGTGAGTTGCATGTGAAAGCTTGTATGTAGCTTAAGGCACTTTCAAAGGAAAGTGATTTTCTCTGAAAGTACAGCATAGAGAAAGTGAAGCAACCCTCCATTCACCTCGCACAGTGAATTAAAGTGTTTTAACAGACTCCTTCTCTTTCAGAGAAACTCATGTGAGTTGCTGGTGAATGCTTGTAAGTACCTTAAGGCACTTTCAAAGAAAGTGATTTTCTCTGAAAGAACAGCATTTAGAAAGTGAAGCAACACTCCATTCACTTCGCACAGTGAATTGAAGTGTTGGAACAGACTGCTTCTCTTTCAGAGAAACGCATGTGAGTCTCTTGTGAATGCTTGTAAGTAGCTTAAGGCAGTTTCAAAGGAAAGTGATTTTCTCTGAAAGTACAGCATTTAGAAACTGAAGCAACACTCCATTCACTTCACACAGTGAATTGAAGTGTTGGAACAGACTGCTTCTCTTTCTGAGAAACTCATATGAGTTGCTGGTGAATGCTTGTACGAAGCTTAAGGCATTTTCAAAGGAAAGTGATTTTCTCTGAAAGTACAGCATTTAGAAAGTGAAACAACACTCCATTCACTTCGCACAGTGAATTGAAGTTTTATAATAGACTGCCTCTCTTTCAGAAAAACTCATGTGAGTTGCTGGTGAATGCTTGTAAGTAGCTTAATGCACTTTTAAAGGAAAGTGATTTTCTCTGAATGTACAGCATTTAGAAAGTGAAGCAACACTCCATTCACTTCGCACAGTGAATTGAAGGGTTGGAACAGACTGCTTCTCCTTCAGAGAAACTCATGTGAGTTGCTGGTGAATGCTTGTAAGTAGCTTAAGGCAGTTTCAAAGGAAAGTGATTTTCTCTGAAAGTACAGCATTTAGAAAGTGAAGCAACAGTCCATTCACTTCGCACAGTGAAGAGAAGTGTTGGAACAGACTGCTTCACTTTCAGAGAAATGCATGTGATTTGCTGGTGAATGCTTGTAAGTAGCTTAAGGCACTTTCAAATAAAGTGATTTTCTCTGAAAGTACAGCATTTTGAAAGTGAAGCAACACACCATTCACTTCGCACAGTGAATTGAAGTGTTGGAACAGACTGCTTGACTTTCAGAAAAAATGATTGTGAGTTGCTGGTGAATGCCTGTAAGAAGCTTAAGGCACTTTCAAAGGACAGTGATTTTCTCTGAAAGTACAGAATTTAGAAAGTGAAGCAACACTGCATTCACTTCGCCCAGTGAATTGAAATGTTGGGACAGACTGCTTCTCTTTCAGAGAAACGCATGTGTGGTTCTTCTAAATGCTTGTAAGTAGCTTAAGGCAGTTTTAAAAAAAGTGATTATCTCTGAAACTACAGCATTTACAAAGTGAAACAACAACACATTCACTTCGCACAGTGAATTGAAGTGTTGGAACAGACTGCTTCTCTTTCAGAGAAACGCATGTGAGTCTCTTGCGAATGCTTGTAAGTAGCTTAAGGCAGTATCAAAGAAAAGTGATTTTCTCTGAAACTACAGCAGTTAGAAAGTGAAACAACAACACATTCACTTCGCACAGTGAATTGAAGTGTTGGAACAGACTGCTTCTCTTTCAGAGAAACTCATGTGGGTTGCTGGTGAATGCTTGTAAGTAGCTTAAGGCACTTTCAAAGGAAAGTGATTTTCTCTGAAAGTACAGCATTTAGAAAGTGAAGCAACACTCCATTCACTTCGCACAGTGAATTGAAGTGTTGGAACAGACTGCTTCTCTTTCAGAGAAACGCATCTGAATTGATGGTGAATGCTTGTAAGTAGCTTAAGGCAGTTTCAAAGGAAAGTTTTTTTCTTTGAAAGTTCAGCATTTAGAAAGTGAAGCAACACTCCATTCACTTTGCACAGTGAATTGAAGGGTTGGAACAGACTGCTTCTCTTTCACAGAAATGTATGTGAGTTGCGTGTGAAAGCTTGTATGTAGCCTAAGGCACTTTCAAAGGAAAGTGATTTTCTCTGAAAGTACATCATTTAGAAAGTGAAACAACAACACATTCACTTCGCACAGTGAATTAAAGTGTTGGAACAGACTCCTTCTCTTTCAGAGAAACTCATGTGAGTTGCTGGTGAATGCTTGTAAGTAGTTTAAGGTACTTTGAAAGGAAAGTGATTTTCTCTAAAAGTACAGCATTTAGAAAGTGAAGCAACACTCCATTCACTTCTCACAGTAATTAAAGAGTTGGAACAGACTGCTTCTCTTTCACAGAAACTCATGTGAGTTGCTGGTGAATGCTTGTAAGTACCTTAAGGCACTTTCATAGAAAGTGATTTTCTCTGAAAGAACAGCATTTAGAAA
Organism: Myodes glareolus; assembly: GCF_982192425.1. Lineage (NCBI taxonomy): Eukaryota > Metazoa > Chordata > Mammalia > Rodentia > Cricetidae > Myodes > Myodes glareolus. Next base: position 188,288 of record NW_028263242.1, read on the forward strand.
GTGAAGCAACACTCCATTCACTTCGCACAGTGAATTGAAGTGTTGGAACAGACTGCTTCTCTTTCAGAGAAACGCATGTGAGTCTCTTGTGAATGCTTGTAAGTAGCTTAAGGCAGTATCAAAGGAAAGTGATTTTCTCTGAAACTACAGCATTTAGAAAGTGAAACAACAACACATTCACTTCGCACAGTGAATTGAAGTGTTGGAACAGACTGCTTCTCTTTCAGAGAAACGCATATGAGTCTCTCGTGAATGCTTGTAAGTAGCTTAAGGCAGTATAAAAGTAAAGTGATTTTCTCTGAAACTACAGCATTTAGAAAGTGAAACAACAACACATTCACTTCGCACAGTGAATTGAAGTGTTGGAACAGACTGCCTCTCTTTCAGAGAAACTCATGTGAGTTGCTGGTGAATGTTTGTAAGTAGCTTAAGGCACTTTCAAAGGAAAGTGATTTTTTCTGAAAATACAGCATTTAGAACGTAAAGCAATACTCCATTCACTTTGCACAGTGAATTGAAGTGTTGGAACAGACTGCTTCTGTTTCAGAGAAACTCATGTGAGTTGCTGGTGAATGCTCCTAAGTAGCTTAAGGCACTTTCATAGGAAAGAGATTGTCTCTGAAATTACAGCATTTAGAAAGTGAAGCAACACTCCCTTCTCTTCGCACAGTGAATTGAAATGTTGGGACAGACTGCTTCTCTTTCAGAGAAACGCATGTGTGGTTCTTCTAAATGCTTGTAAGTAGCTTAAGGCAGTTTTAAAAAAAAGTGATTATCTCTGAAACTACAGCATTTAGAAAGTGAATCAACACTCCATTCACTTCGCACAGTGAATTGAAGTGTTGGAACAGACTGCTTCTCTTTCAGAGAAATGTATGTGAGTTGCGTGTGAAAGCTTGTATGTAGCTTAAGGCACTTTCAAAGGAAAGTGATTTTCTATGAAAGTACAGCATAGAGAAAGTGAAGCAACCCTCCATTCACTTCGCACAGTGAATTAAAGTGTTGGAACAGACTCCTTCTCTTTCAGAGAAACTCATGTGAGTTGCTGGTGAATGCTTGTAAGTAGTTTAAGGTACTTTGAAAGGAAAGTGATTTTCTCTGAAAGTACAGCATTTAGAAAGTGAAGCAACACTCCATTCACTTCGCACAGTGAATTGAAGTGTTGGAACAGACTGCTTCTTTCAGAGAAACGCATGTGAATTGCTGGTGAATGCTTGTATGTAGCTTAAGGCAGTTTCAAAGGAAAGTTTTTTTCTGTGAAAGTGCAGCATTTAGAAAGTGAAGCAACACTCCATTCACTTCGCACAGTGAATTGAAGTGTTGGAACAGACTGTTTCTCTTTCAGAGAAACTCATGTGAGTTGCTGGTGAATGCTTGTAAGTAGCTTAAGGCACTTTCAAAGGTAAGTGATTTTCTCTAAAAGTACAGCATTTAGAAAGTGAAGCAACCCTCCATTCACTTCACACAGTGAATTGAAGTGTTCGAACAGACTGCTTCTCTTTCAGAGAAATGCATGTGAGTTGCTGTTGAATGCTTGTAAGTAGCTTAAGGCACTTTCAAAGAAAGTGATTTTCTCTGAAAGTACAGCATTTAGAAAGTGAAGCAACACTCCATTCACTTCGCACAGTGAATTGAAGTGTTGGAACAGACTGCTTCTCTTTCAGAGAAATGCCTGTGAGTTGCTGGTGAATGCATGTAAGTAGCTTAAGGCAGTATCAAAGGAAAGTGATTTTCTCTGAAAGTACAGCAGTTAGAAAGTGAAACAAAACTCCATTCACTTCGCACAGTGAATTGAAGAGTTGGAACAGACTGCTTCTCTTTCACAGAAACTCATGTGAGTTGCTGGTGAATGCTTGTAAGTAGCTTAAGGCACTTTCAAAGAAAGTGATTTTCTCTGAAAGAACAGCATTTAGAAAGTGAAGCAACACTCCATTCACTTCGCCCAGTGAATCGAAGTGTTGGGACACACTGCTTCTCTTTCAGAGAAACGCATGTGAGTCTCTTGTGAATGCTTGTAAGTAGCTTAAGGCAGTATCAAAGGAAAGTGATTTTCTCTGAAACTACAGCATTTAGAAAGTGAAGCAACACTCCATTCACTTTGCACAGTGAATTGAAGTGTTGGAACAGACTGCTTCTCTTTCATAGAAATGTATGTGAGCTGCGTGTGAAATCTTGTATGTAGTTTAAGGCACTTTCAAAGGAAAGTGATTTTCTCTGAAAGTACAGCATTTAGAAAGTGAAACAACAACACATTCACTTCGCACAGTGAATTAAAGTGTTGGAAAAGACTCCTTCTCTTTCAGAGAAACTCGTGTGAGTTGCTGGTGAATGCTTGTAAGTAGTTTAAAGTACTTTGAAAGGAAAGTGATTTTCTCTGAAAGTACAGCATTTAGAAAGTGAAGCAGCACTCCATTCACTTCGCACAGTGAATTGAAGAGTTGGAACAGACTGCTTCTCTTTCACAGAAACTCATGTGAGATGCTGGTGAATGCTTGTAAGTACCTTAAGGCAGTTTCAAAGAAAGTGATTTTCTCTGAAAGTACAGCATTTAGAAAGTGAAGCAACACTCCATTCACTTCGCACAGTGAATTGAAGTGTTGGAACAGACTGCTTCTCTTTCAGAGAAACGCATGTGAATTGATGGTGAATGCTTGTAAGTATCTTAAGGCAGTTTCAAAGGAAAGTTTTTTTCTTTGAAATTGCAGCATTTAGAAAGTGAAGCAACACTCCATTCACTTTGCACAGTGAATTGAAGTGTTGGAACAGACTACTTCTCTTTCAGAGAAACTCATGTGAGTTGCTGGTGAATGCTTGTAAGTAGCTTAAGGCACTTTCAAAGGAAAGTGATTTACTCTGAAAGTACAGCATTTAGAAAGTGAATCAAAACTCCATTCACTTCGCACAGTGAATTGAAGTGTTGGAACAGACTGCTTCTCTTTCAGAGAAATGTATGTGAGTTGCGTGTGAAAGCTTGTATGTAGCTTAAGGCACTTTCAAAGGAAAGTGATTTTCTCTGAAAGTACAGCATTTAGAAAGTGAAACAACAACACATTCACTTCGCACAGTGAATTAAAGTGTTGGAACAGACTCCTTCTCTTTCAGAGAAACTCATGTGAGTTGCTGGTGAATGCTTGTAAGTAGTTTAAGGTACTTTGAAAGGAAAGTGATTTTCTCTGAAAGGACAGCATTTAGAAAGTGAAGTAACACTCCATTCACTTCGCACAGTGAATTGAAGAGTTGGAACAGACTGCTTCTCTTTCACAGAAACTCATGTGAGTTGCTGGTGAATGCTTGTAAGTACCTTAAGGCACTTTCAAAGAAAGTGATTTTCTCTGAAAGAACAGCATTTAGAAAGTGAAGCAACACTCCATTCACTTCGCACAGTGAATTGAAGTGTTGGAACAGACTGCTTCTCTTTCAGAGAAACGCATGTGAGTCTCTTGTGAATGCTTGTAAGTAGCTTAAGGCAGTATCAAAGGAAAGTGATTTTCTCTGAAACTACAGCATTTAGAAAGTGAAACAACAACACATTCACTTCACACACGGAATTGAAGTGTTGGAACAGACTGCTTCTCTTTCAGAGTAATGTATGAGAGTTGTTGGTGAATGCTTGAAAGTAGCTTAAGGCACTTTCAAAGAAGAGTGATTTTCTCTGAAAGTACAGCATTTAGAAAGTGAAACAACAACACATTCACTTCGCACAGTGAATTAAAGTGTTGGAACAGACTCCTTCTCTTTCGGAGAAACTCGTGTGAGTTGCTGGTGAATGCTTGTAAGTAGTTTAAGGTACTTTGAAAGGAGAGTGATTTTCTCTGAAAGTACAGCATTTAGAAAGTGAAGCAGCACTCCATTCACTTCGCACAGTGAATTGAAGTGTTGGAACAGACTGCTTCTCTTTCAGAGAAACGCATGTGAGTCTCTTGTGAATGCTTGTAAGTAGCTTAAGGCAGTATCAAAGGAAAGTGATTTTCTCTGAAACTACAGCATTTAGAAAGTGAAACAACAACACATTCACTTCACACAGGGAATTGAAGTATTAGAACAGACTGCTTCTCTTTCAGAGAAACACATGTGAGTCTCTTGTGAATGCTTGTAAGTAGCTTAAGGCAGTATAAAAGGAAAGTGATTTTCTCTGAAACTACAGCATTTAGAAAGTGAAACAGCAACACATTCACTTCGCACAGTGAATTGAAGTGTTGGAACAGACTGCTTCTCTTTCAGAGAAACGCATGTGAGTCTCTCGTGAATTCTTGTAAGTAGCTTAAGGCAGTATCAAAGGAAAGTGATTTTCTCTGAAACTACAGCAATTAGAAAGTGACGCAACACTTCATACACTTCGCACAGTGAATTGAAGTGTTGGAACAGACTGCTTCTCTTTCAGAGAAACTCATGTGAGTTGCTGGTGAATGCATGTAAGTAGCTTAAGGCAGTTTCAAAGGAAAGTGATTTTCTCTGATAGTACAGCATTTAGAAAGTGAAGCAACACTCCATTCACTTTGCACAGTGAATTGAAGTGTTGGAACAGACTGATTCTTTTTCAGAGAAACTCATGTGAGTTACTGGTGAATGCAGGTAAGTAGCTTAACGCAGTTTCAAAGGAAAGTGATTTTCTCTGAAAGTACAGCATTTAGAAAGTGAAGCAACACTCCATTCACTTCGCACAGTGAATTGAAGTGTTGGAACAGGCTGCTTCTCTTTCAGAGAAATGCATGTGAGTTTCTTGTGAATGCTTGTAAGTAGCTTAAGGCACTTTCAAAGGAAAGTGATATCTCTGAAAGTACAGCATTTAGAAAGTGGAACAACAACACTTTCACTTCGCACAGTGAATTGAAGAGTTGGAACAGACTGCTTTTTTTTCAGAGAAACTCATGTGAGTTGCTGGTGAATGCTTGTAAGTAGTTTAATGTACTTTGAAAGGAAAGTGATTTTCTCTGAAAGTACAGCATTTAGAAAGTGACGCAACACTCCATTCACTTCGCACAGTGAATTGAAGAGTTGGAACAGACTGCTTCTCTTTCACAGAAACTCATGTGAGTTGCTGGTGAATGCTTGTAAGTAGCTTAAGGCACTTTCAAAGAAAGTGATTTTCTCTGAAAGTACAGCATTTAGAAAGTGAAGCAACACTCCATTCACTTCGCACAGTGAATTGAAGTGTTGGAACAGACTGCTTCTCTTTCAGAGAAACGCATGTGAGTCTCTTGTGAATGCTCGTAAGTAGCTTTAGATAGTATCAAAGGAAAGTGATTTTCTCTGAAACTACAGCATTTAGAAAGTGAAACAACAACACATTCACTTCGCACAGTGAATTGAAGTGTTGGAACAGACTGCTTCTCTTTCAGAGTAATGCATGAGAGTTGTTGGTGAATGCTTGTAAGTAGCTTAAGGCACTTTCAAAGAAGAGTGATTTTCTCTGAAAGTACAGCATTTAGAAAGTGAAACAACAACACTTTCACTTCGCACAGTGAATTGAAGTGTTGGAACAGACTGCTTCTCTTTCAGAGAAACTCATGTGAGTTGCTGGTGAATGCTTGTAAGTAGCTTAAGGCAGTTTCAAGGGAAAGTGATTTTCTCTGAAAGTACAGCATTTAGAAAGTGAAGCAACACTCCATTCACTTCGCACAGTGAATTGAAGTGTTGGAACAGACTGCTTCTCTTTCAGAGAAACGCATGTGAATTGCTGGTGAATGCTTGTAAGTAGCTTAAGGCAGTATAAAAGGAATGTGATTTTCTCTGAAACTACAGCATTTAGAAAGTGAAACAGCAACACATTCACTTCGCACAGTGAACTGAAGTGTTGGAACAGACTGCTTCTCTTTCAGAGAAACGCATGTGAGTCTCTCGTGAATTCTTGTAAGTAGCTTAAGGCAGTATCAAAGGAAAGTGATTTTCTCTGAAACTACAGCAATTAGAAAGTGACGCAACACTTCATACAATTCGCACAGTGAATTGAAGTGTTGGAACAGACTGCTTCTCTTTCAGAGAAACTCATGTGAGTTGCTGGTGAATGCATGTAAGTAGCTTAAGGCAGTTTCAAAGGAAAGTGATTTTCTCTGATAGTACAGCATTTAGAAAGTGAAGCAACACTCCATTCACTTCGCACAGTGAATTAAAGTGTTGGAACAGACTCCTTCTCTTTCAGAGAAACTCATGTGAGTTGCTGGTGAATGCTTGTAAGTAGTTTAAGGTACTTTGAAAGGAAAGTGATTTTCTCTGAAAGGACAGCATTTAGAAAGTGAAGTAACACTCCATTCACTTTGCACAGTGAATTGAAGAGTTGGAACAGACTGCTTCTCTTTCACAGAAACTCATGTGAGTTGCTGGTGAATGCTTGTAAGTACCTTAAGGCACTTTCAAAGAAAGTGATTTTCTCTGAAAGAACAGCATTTAGAAAGTGAAGCAACACTCCATTCACTTCGCACAGTGAATTGAAGTGTTGGAACAGACTGCTTCTCTTTCAGAGAAACGCATGTGAGTCTCTTGTGAATGCTTGTAAGTAGCTTAAGGCAGTATCAAAGGAAAGTGATTTTCTCTGAAACTACAGCATTTAGAAAGTGAAACAACAACACATTCACTTCACACACGGAATTGAAGTGTTGGAACAGACTGCTTCTCTTTCAGAGTAATGTATGAGAGTTGTTGGTGAATGCTTGAAAGTAGCTTAAGGCACTTTCAAAGAAGAGTGATTTTCTCTGAAAGTACAGCATTTAGAAAGTGAAACAACAACACATTCACTTCGCACAGTGAATTAAAGTGTTGGAACAGACTCCTTCTCTTTCGGAGAAACTCGTGTGAGTTGCTGGTGAATGCTTGTAAGTAGTTTAAGGTACTTTGAAAGGAGAGTGATTTTCTCTGAAAGTACAGCATTTAGAAAGTGAAGCAGCACTCCATTCACTTCGCACAGTGAATTGAAGTGTTGGAACAGACTGCTTCTCTTTCAGAGAAACGCATGTGAGTCTCTTGTGAATGCTTGTAAGTAGCTTAAGGCAGTATCAAAGGAAAGTGATTTTCTCTGAAACTACAGCATTTAGAAAGTGAAACAACAACACATTCACTTCACACAGGGAATTGAAGTATTGGAACAGACTGCTTCTCTTTCAGAGAAACACATGTGAGTCTCTTGTGAATGCTTGTAAGTAGCTTAAGGCAGTATAAAAGGAAAGTGATTTTCTCTGAAACTACAGCATTTAGAAAGTGAAACAGCAACACATTCACTTCGCACAGTGAATTGAAGTGTTGGAACAGACTGCTTCTCTTTCAGAGAAACGCATGTGAGTCTCTCGTGAATTCTTGTAAGTAGCTTAAGGCAGTATCAAAGGAAAGTGATTTTCTCTGAAAGTACAGCATTTAGAAAGTGAAGCAACACTCCATTCACTTCGCACAGTGAATTGAAGTGTTGGAACAGACTGATTCTTTTTCAGAGAAACTCATGTGAGTTACTGGTGAATGCAGGTAAGTAGCTTAACGCAGTTTCAAAGGAAAGTGATTTTCTCTGAAAGTACAGCATTTAGAAAGGGAAACAACAACACATTCACTTCGCACAGTGAATTGAAGTGTTGGAACAGACTGCTTCTCTTTCAGAGAAACTCATGTGAGTTGCTGGTGAATGCTTGCAAGTAGCTTTAGGCAGTGACAAAGGAAAGTGATTTTCTCTGAAATTACAGCAATTAGAAAGTGACGCAACACTTCATACACTTCGCACAGTGAATTGAAGTGTTGGAACAGACTGCTTCTCTTTCAGAGAAACTCATGTGAGTTGCTGGTGAATGCATGTAAGTAGCTTAAGGCAGTTTCAAAGGAAAGTGATTTTCTCTGATAGTACAGCATTTAGAAAGTGAAGCAACACTCCATTCACTTTGCACAGTGAATTGAAGTGTTGGAACAGACTGATTCTTTTTCAGAGAAACTCATGTGAGTTACTGGTGAATGCAGGTAAGTAGCTTAACGCAGTTTCAAAGGAAAGTGATTTTCTCTGAAAGTACAGCATTTAGAAAGTGAAGCAACACTCCATTCACTTCGCACAGTGAATTGAAGTGTTGGAACAGGCTGCTTCTCTTTCAGAGAAATGCATGTGAGTTTCTTGTGAATGCTTGTAAGTAGCTTAAGGCACTTTCAAAGGAAAGTGATATCTCTGAAAGTACAGCATTTAGAAAGTGGAACAACAACACTTTCACTTCGCACAGTGAATTGAAGTGTTGGAACAGACTGCTTTTTTTTCAGAGAAACTCATGTGAGTTGCTGGTGAATGCTTGTAAGTAGTTTAATGTACTTTGAAAGGAAAGTGATTTTCTCTGAAAGTACAGCATTTAGAAAGTGACGCAACACTCCATTCTCTTCGCACAGTGAATTGAAGAGTTGGAACAGACTGCTTCTCTTTCACAGAAACTCATGTGAGTTGCTGGTGAATGCTTGTAAGTAGCTTAAGGCACTTTCAAAGAAAGTGATTTTCTCTGAAAGTACAGCATTTAGAAAGTGAAGCAACACTCCATTCACTTCGCACAGTGAATTGAAGTGTTGGAACAGACTGCTTCTCTTTCAGAGAAACGCATGTGAGTCTCTTGTGAATGCTCGTAAGTAGCTTTAGATAGTATCAAAGGAAAGTGATTTTCTCTGAAACTACAGCATTTAGAAAGTGAAACAACAACACATTCACTTCGCACAGTGAATTGAAGTGTTGGAACAGACTGCTTCTCTTTCAGAGTAATGCATGAGAGTTGTTGGTGAATGCTTGTAAGTAGCTTAAGGCACTTTCAAAGAAGAGTGATTTTCTCTGAAAGTACAGCATTTAGAAAGTGAAACAACAACACTTTCACTTCGCACAGTGAATTGAAGTGTTGGAACAGACTGCTTCTCTTTCAGAGAAACTCATGTGAGTTGCTGGTGAATGCTTGTAAGTAGCTTAAGGCAGTTTCAAGGGAAAGTGATTTTCTCTGAAAGTACAGCATTTAGAAAGTGAAGCAACACTCCATTCACTTCGCACAGTGAATTGAAGTGTTGGAACAGACTGCTTCTCTTTCAGAGAAACGCATGTGAATTGCTGGTGAATGCTTGTAAGTAGCTTAAGGCAGTATAAAAGGAAAGTGATTTTCTCTGAAACTACAGCATTTAGAAAGTGAAACAGCAACACATTCACTTCGCACAGTGAATTGAAGTGTTGGAACAGACTGCTTCTCTTTCAGAGAAACGCATGTGAGTCTCTCGTGAATTCTTGTAAGTAGCTTAAGGCAGTATCAAAGGAAAGTGATTTTCTCTGAAACTACAGCAATTAGAAAGTGACGCAACACTTCATACACTTCGCACAGTGAATTGAAGTGTTGGAACAGACTGCTTCTCTTTCAGAGAAACTCATGTGAGTTGCTGGTGAATGCATGTAAGTAGCTTAAGGCAGTTTCAAAGGAAAGTGATTTTCTCTGATAGTACAGCATTTAGAAAGTGAAGCAACACTCCATTCACTTTGCACAGTGAATTGAAGTGTTGGAACAGACTGATTCTTTTTCAGAGAAACTCATGTGAGTTACTGGTGAATGCAGGTAAGTAGCTTAACGCAGTTTCAAAGGAAAGTGATTTTCTCTGAAAGTACAGCATTTAGAAAGTGAAGCAACACTCCATTCACTTCGCACAGTGAATTGAAGTGTTGGAACAGGCTGCTTCTCTTTCAGAGAAATGCATGTGAGTTTCTTGTGAATGCTTGTAAGTAGCTTAAGGCACTTTCAAAGGAAAGTGATATCTCTGAAAGTACAGCATTTAGAAAGTGGAACAACAACACTTTCACTTCGCACAGTGAATTGAAGTGTTGGAACAGACTGCTTTTTTTTCAGAGAAACTCATGTGAGTTGCTGGTGAATGCTTGTAAGTAGTTTAATGTACTTTGAAAGGAAAGTGATTTTCTCTGAAAGTACAGCATTTAGAAAGTGACGCAACACTCCATTCACTTCGCACAGTGAATTGAAGAGTTGGAACAGACTGCTTCTCTTTCACAGAAACTCATGTGAGTTGCTGGTGAATGCTTGTAAGTAGCTTAAGGCACTTTCAAAGGAAAGTGATTTTCTCTGAAAGTACAGCATTTAGAAAGTGAAGCAACACTCCATTCACTTCGCACAGTGAATTGAAGTGTTGGAACAGACTGCTTCTCTTTCAGAGAAACGCATGTGAGTCTCTTGTGAATGCTTGTAAGTAGCTTAAGATAGTATCAAAGGAAAGTGATTTTCTCTGAAACTACAGCATTTAGAAAGTGAAACAACAACACATTCACTTCGCACAGTGAATTGAAGTGTTGGAACAGACTGCTTCTCTTTCAGAGTAATGCATGAGAGTTGTTGGTGAATGCTTGTAAGTAGCTTAAGGCACTTTCAAAGAAGAGTGATTTTCTCTGAAAGTACAGCATTTAGAAAGTGAAACAACAACACTTTCACTTCGCACAGTGAATTGAAGTGTTGGAACAGACTGCTTCTCTTTCAGAGAAACTCATGTGAGTTGCTGGTGAATGCTTGTAAGTAGCTTAAGGCAGTTTCAAGGGAAAGTGATTTTCTCTGAAAGTACAGCATTTAGAAAGTGAAGCAACACTCCATTCACTTCGCACAGTGAATTGAAGTGTTGGAACAGACTGCTTCTCTTTCAGAGAAACGCATGTGAATTGCTGGTGAATGCTTGTAAGTAGCTTAAGGCAGTTTCAAAGGAAAGTATTTTTCTGTGAAAGTGCAGCATTTAGAAAGTGAAGCAACACTCCATTCACTTCGCACAGTGAATTGAAGTGTTGGAACAGACTGCTTCTCTTTCAGAGAAACTCATGTGAGTTGCTGGTGAATACTTGTAAGTAGCTTAAGACACTTTCAAAGAAAAGTGATTTTCTCTGAAACTACAGTATTTAGAAAGTGAAGCAACACTCCATTCACTTCGCACAGTGAATTGAAGTGTTGGAACAGACTGCTTCTCTTTCAGAGTAATGTATGAGAGTTGTTGGTGAATGCTTGTAAGTAGCTTAAGGCACTTTCAAAGAAGAGTGATTTTCTCTGAAAGTACAGCATTTAGAAAGTGAAACAACAACACATTCACTTCGCACAGTGAATTGAAGTGTTGGAACAGACTGCTTCTCTTTCAGAGAAACTCATGTGAGTTGCTGGTGAATGCTTGCAAGTAGCTTAAGGCAGTTTCAAAGGAAAGTGATTTTCTCTGAAATTACAGCAATTATAAAGTGACGCAACACTTCATACACTTCGCACAGTGAATTGAAGTGTTGGAAAAGACTGCTTCTCTTTCAGAGAAACTCATGTGAGTTGCTGGTGAATGCTTGTAAGTAGCTTAAGGCACTTTCAAAGGAAAGTGATTTTCTCTGAAAGTACAGCATTTAGAAAGTGAAGCAACACTCCATTCACTTCGCACAGTGAATTGAAGTGTTGGAACAGGCTGCTTCTCTTTCAGAGAAATGCATGTGAGTTTCTTGTGAATGCTTGTAAGTAGCTTAAGGCACTTTCAAAGGAAAGTGATTATCTCTGAAAGTACAGCATTTAGAAAGTGGAACAACAACACTTTCACTTCGCACAGTGAATTGAAGTGTTGGAACAGACTGCCTTTTTTTCAGAGAAACTCATGTGAGTTGCTGGTGAATGCTTGTAAGTAGTTTAATGTACTTTGAAAGGAAAGTGATTTTCTCTGAAAGTACAGCATTTAGAAAGTGACGCAACACTCCATTCACTTCGCACAGTGAATTGAAGAGTTGGAACAGACTGCTTCTCTTTCACAGAAACTCATGTGAGTTGCTGGTGAATGCTTGTAAATAGCTTAAGGCACTTTCAAAGAAAGTGATTTTCTCTGAAAGTACAGCATTTAGAAAGTGAAGCAACACTCCATTCACTTCGCACAGTGAATTGAAGTGTTGGAACAGACTGCTTCTCTTTCAGAGAAACGCATGTGAGTCTCTTGTGAATGCTTGTAAGTAGCTTAAGATAGTATCAAAGGAAAGTGATTTTCTCTGAAACTACAGCATTTAGAAAGTGAAACAACAACACATTCACTTCGCACAGTGAATTGAAGTGTTGGAACAGACTGCTTCTCTTTCAGAGTAATGCATGAGAGTTGTTGGTGAATGCTTGTAAGTAGCTTAAGGCACTTTCAAAGAAGAGTGATTTTCTCTGAAAGTACAGCATTTAGAAAGTGAAACAACAACACTTTCACTTCGCACAGTGAATTGAAGTGTTGGAACAGACTGCTTCTCTTTCAGAGAAACTCATGTGAGTTGCTGGTGAATGCTTGTAAGTAGCTTAAGGCAGTTTCAAGGGAAAGTGATTTTCTCTGAAAGTACAGCATTTAGAAAGTGAAGCAACACTCCATTCACTTCGCACAGTGAATTGAAGTGTTGGAACAGACTGCTTCTCTTTCAGAGAAACGCATGTGAATTGCTGGTGAATGCTTGTAAGTAGCTTAAGGCAGTTTCAAAGGAAAGTTTTTTTCTGTGAAAGTGCAGCATTTAGAAAGTGAAGCAACACTCCATTCACTTCGCACAGTGAATTGAAGTGTTGGAACAGACTGCTTCTCTTTCAGAGAAACTCATGTGAGTTGCTGGTGAATGCTTGTAAGTAGCTTAAGGCACTTTCAAAGAAAAGTGATTTTCTCTGACACTACAGCATTTAGAAAGTGAAGCAACACTCCATTCACTTCGCACAGTGAATTGAAGTGTTGGAACAGACTGCTTCTCTTTCAGAGTAATGTATGAGAGTTGTTGGTGAATGCTTGTAAGTAGCTTAAGGCACTTTCAAAGAAGAGTGATTTTCTCTGAAAGTACAGCATTTAGAAAGTGAAACAACAACACATTCACTTCGCACAGTGAATTGAAGTGTTGGAACAGACTGCTTCTCTTTCAGAGAAACTCATGTGAGTTGCTGGTGAATGCTTGCAAGTAGCTTAAGGAAGTTTCAAAGGAAAGTGATTTTCTCTGAAATTACAGCAATTAGAAAGTGACGCAACACTTCATACACTTCCCACAGTGAATTGAAGTGTTGGAATAGACTGCTTCTCTTTCAGAGAAACTCATGTGAATTGCTGGTGAATGCTTGTAAGTAGTTTAAGGGACTTTCAAAGGAAAGTGATTTTCTCTGAAAGTACAGCATTTAGAAAGTGAAGCAACACTCCATTTACTTCGCACAGTGAATTGAAGTGTTGGAACAGACTGCTTTTCTTTCAGAGGAATGCATGTGAGTTTCTTGTGAATGCTTGTAAGTAGCTTAAGGCACATTCAAAGGAAAGTGATTATCTCTGAAAGTACAGCATTTAGAAAGTGGAACAACAACACTTTCACTTCGCACAGTGAATTGAAGTGTTGGAACAGACTGCTTTTCTTTCAGAGAAACTCATGTGAGTTGCTGGTGAATGCTTGTAAGTAGTTTAAGGTACTTTGAAAGGAAAGTGATTTTCTCTGAAAGTACAGCATTTAGAAAGTGACGCAACACTCCATTCACTTCGCACAGTGAATTGAAGAGTTGGAACAGACTGCTTCTCTTTCACAGAAACTCATGTGAGTTGCTCGTGAATGCTTGTAAGTCGCTTAGGGCACTTAAAAAGAAAGTGATTTTCTCTGAAAGTACAGCATTTAGAAAGTGAAGCAACACTCCATTCACTTCGCACAGTGAATTGAAGTGTTGGAACAGACTGCTTCTCTTTCAGAGACACGCATGTGAGTCTCTTGTGAATGCTTGTAAGTAGCTTAAGGTAGTATCAAAGGAAAGTGATTTTCTCTGAAACTACAGCATTTAGAAAGTGAAACAACAACACTTTCACTTCGCACAGTGAATTGAAGTGTTGGACCAGACTGCTTCTATTTCAGAGAATCTCATGTGAGTTGCTGGTGAATGCTTGTAAGTAGCTTAAGGCAGTTTCAAGGGAAAGTGATTTTCTCTGAAAGTACAGCATTTAGAAAGTGAAGCAACACTCCATTCACTTCGCACAGTGAATTGAAGAGTTGGAACAGACTGCTTCTCTTTCACAGAAACTCATGTGAGTTGCTGGTGAATGCTTGTAAGTAGCTTAAGGCACTTTCAAAGGAAAGTGATTTTCTCTGAAAGTACAGCATTTAGAAAGTGAAGCAACCCTCCATTCACTTCGCACAGTGAATTGAAGTGTTGGAACAGACTGCTTCTCTTTCATAGAAATGCATGTGAGTTGCTGTTGAATGCTTGTAAGTACCTTAAGGCACTTTCAAAGAAAGTGATTTTCTCTGAAAGTACAGCATTTAGAAAGTGAAGCAACACTCCATTCACTTCGCACAGTGAATTGAAGTGTTGGAACAGACTACTTCTCTTTCAGAGAAATGCATGTGAGTTGCTGGTGAATGCTCGTAAGTAGCTTAAGGAAGTTTCAAAGGAAAGTGATTTTCTCTGAAAGTACAGCATTTAGAAAGTGACGCAACACTCCATTCACTTCACACAGTGAATTGAAGTGTTGGAATAGACTGCTTCTCTTTCAGAGAAACTCATGTGAGTTGCTGGTGAATGCTTGTAAGTAGCTTAAGATAGTATCAAAGGAAAGTGATTTTCTCTGAAACTACAGCATTTAGAAAGTGAAACAACAACACATTCACTTCGCACAGTGAATTGAAGTGTTGGAACAGACTGCTTCTCTTTCAGAGTAATGCATGAGAGTTGTTGGTGAATGCTTGTAAGTAGCTTAAGGCACTTTCAAAGAAGAGTGATTTTCTCTGAAAGTACAGCATTTAGAAAGTGAAACAACAACACTTTCACTTCGCACAGTGAATTGAAGTGTTGGAACAGACTGCTTCTCTTTCAGAGAAACTCATGTGAGTTGCTGGTGAATGCTTGTAAGTAGCTTAAGGCACTTTCAAGGGAAAGTGATTTTCTCTGAAAGTACAGCATTTAGAAAGTGAAGCAACACTCCATTCACTTCGCACAGTGAATTGAAGTGTTGGAACAGACTGCTTCTCTTTCAGAGAAACGCATGTGAATTGCTGGTGAATGCTTGTAAGTAGCTTAAGGCAGTTTCAAAGGAAAGTTTTTTTTCTGTGAAAGTGCAGCATTTAGAAAGTGAAGCAACACTCCATTCACTTCGCACAGTGAATTGAAGTGTTGGAACAGACTGCTTCTCTTTCAGAGAAACTCATGTGAGTTGCTGGTGAATGCTTGTAAGTAGCTTAAGGCACTTTCAAAGAAAAGTGATTTTCTCTGACACTACAGCATTTAGAAAGTGAAGCAACACTCCATTCACTTCGCACAGTGAATTGAAGTGTTGGAACAGACTGCTTCTCTTTCAGAGTAATGTATGAGATTTGTTGGTGAATGCTTGTAAGTAGCTTAAGGCACTTTCAAAGAAGAGTGATTTTCTCTGAAAGTACAGCATTTAGAAAGTGA
This sequence comes from Myodes glareolus, assembly GCF_982192425.1. Lineage (NCBI taxonomy): Eukaryota > Metazoa > Chordata > Mammalia > Rodentia > Cricetidae > Myodes > Myodes glareolus. The sequence continues at coordinate 203,638 of NW_028263242.1, forward strand.
AACAACAACACATTCACTTCGCACAGTGAATTGAAGTGTTGGAACAGACTGCTTCTCTTTCAGAGAAACTCATGTGAGTTGCTGGTGAATGCTTGCAAGTAGCTTAAGGAAGTTTCAAAGGAAAGTGATTTTCTCTGAAATTACAGCAATTAGAAAGTGACGCAACACTTCATACACTTCGCACAGTGAATTGAAGTGTTGGAATAGACTGCTTCTCTTTCAGAGAAACTCATGTGAATTGCTGGTGAATGCTTGTAAGTAGTTTAAGGGACTTTCAAAGGAAAGTGATTTTCTCTGAAAGTACAGCATTTAGAAAGTGAAGCAACACTCCATTTACTTCGCACAGTGAATTGAAGTGTTGGAACAGACTGCTTTTCTTTCAGAGGAATGCATGTGAGTTTCTTGTGAATGCTTGTAAGTAGCTTAAGGCACATTCAAAGGAAAGTGATTATCTCTGAAAGTACAGCATTTAGAAAGTGGAACAACAACACTTTCACTTCGCACAGTGAATTGAAGTGTTGGAACAGACTGCTTTTCTTTCAGAGAAACTCATGTGAGTTGCTGGTGAATGCTTGTAAGTAGCTTAAGGCAGTTTCAAAGGAAAGTGATTTTCTCTGATAGTACAGCATTTCGAAAGTGAAGCAACACTCCATTCACTTTGCACAGTGAATTGAAGTGTTGGAACAGACTGATTCTCTTTCAGAGAAACTCAAGTGAGTTACTGGTGAATGCAGGTAAGTAGCTTAACGCAGTTTCAAAGGAAAGTGATTTTCTCTGAAAGTACAGCATTTAGAAAGTGAAGCAACACTCCACTTCGCACAGTGAATTGAAGTGCTGGAACAGACTTCTTCTCTTTCACAGAAATGTATGTGAGTTGCTCGTGAATGCATGTAAGTAGATCCAGGCAGTTTTAAAAGAAAGTGATTTTCTCTGAAAGTACAGCATTTAGAAAGTGAAGCAACCCTCCATTCACTTCGCACAGTGAATTCAAGTGTTGGAACAGACTGCTTCTCTTTCAGAGTAATGCATGAGAGATGTTGGTGAATGTTTGTAAGTAGCTTATGTCACTTTCAAAGAAGAGTGATTTTCTCTGAAAGTACAGCATTTAGAAAGTGAAGCAACCCTCCATTCACTTCGCACAGTGAATTGAAGTGTTGGAACAGACTGCTTTTCTTTCAGAGAAACGCATGTGAGTCTCTTGTGAATGCTTGTAAATAGCTTAAGGTAGTATCAAAGGAAAGTGATTTTCTCTGAAACTATAGCATTTAGAAAGTGAAACAACAACACATTCACTTCGCACAGTGAATTGAAGTGTTGGAACAGACTCCTTCTCTTTCAGAGAAACTCATGTGAGTTGCTGTTGAATGCTTGTAAGCATCTTAAAGCAGTTTCAAAGGAAAGTGATTTTCTCTGAAAGTACAGCATTTAGAAAGTGAAACAACACTCCATTCACTTTGCACAGTGAATTGAAGTTTTGGAAAAGACTGCTTCTCTTTCAGAGAAACTCATGTGAGTTGCTGGTGAATGCTTGTAAGTAGCTTAAGGCAGTTTCAAAGAAAGTAATTTTCTCTGAAAGTACAGCATTTAGAAAGTGAAGCAACCCTCCATTCACTTCGCAGAGTGAATTCAAGTGTTGGAACAGACTGCTTCTCTTTCAGAGTAATGCATGAGAGTTGTTGGTGAATGCTTGTAAGTAGCTTAAGGCACTTTCAAAGAAGAGTGATTTTCTCTGAAAGTACAGCATTTAGAAAGTGAAACAACAACACTTTCACTTTGCACAGTGTATTGAAGTGTTGGAACAGAGTGCTTCTCTTTCAGAGAAACTCATGTGAGTTGCTGGTGAATGCTTGTAAGTAGCTTAAGGCAGTTTCAAGGGAAAGTGATTTTCTCTGAATGTACAGCATTTAGAAAGTGAAGCAACCCTCCATTCACTTCGCACAGGGAATTGAAGTGTTGGAACAGACATCTTCTCTTTCAGAGAAACGCATGTGAACTGCTGGTGAATTCTTGTAAGTAGCTTAAGGCAGTTTCAAAGGAAAGCTTTTTTCTGTGAAAGTGCAGCATTTAGAAAGTGAAGCAACACTCCATTCACTTCGCACAGTGAATTGAAGTGTTGGAACAGACTGCTTCTCTTTCAGAGAAACTCATGTGAGTTGCTGGTGAATGCTTGTAAGTAGCTTAAAGCACTTTCAAAGGAAAGTGATTTTCTCTGAAAGTACAGCATTTAGAAAGTGAAGCAACACTCCATTCACCTCGCACAGTGAATTGAAGTGTTGGAAAAGACTGCTTCTCTTTCAGAGAAATGCATGTGAGTTGCTGTTGAATGCTTGTAAGTAGCTTAAGGCACTTTCAAAGAAAGTGATTTTCTCTGAAAGTACAGCATTTAGAAAGTGAAGCAACACTCCATTCACTTCGCAGAGTGAATTGAAGTGTTGGAACAGACTGCTTCTCTTTCAGAGAAATGCATGTGAGTTGCTGGTGAATGCTAGTAAGTAGCTTAAGGAAGTTTCAAAGGAGAGTGATTTTCTCTGAAAGTACAGCATTTAGAAAGTGACGCAACACTCCATTCACTTCACACAGTGAATTGAAGTGTTGGAATAGACTGCTTCTCTTTCAGAGAAACTCATGTGAATTGCTGGTGAATGCTTGTAAGTAGTTGAAGGGACTTTCAAAGGAAAGTGATTTTCTCTGAAAGTACAACATTTAGAAAGTGAAGCAACACTCCATTTACTTCGCACAGTGAATTGAAATGTTGGAACAGACTGCTTCTCTTTCAGAGGAATGCATGTGAGTTTCTTGTGAATGCTTGTAAGTAGCTTAAGGCACATTCAAAGGAAAGTGATTATCTCTGAAAGTACAGCATTTAGAAAGTGGAACAACAACACTTTCACTTCGCACAGTGAATTGAAGTGTTGGAACAGACTGCTTTTCTTTCAGAGAAACTCATGTGAGTTGCTGGTGAATGCTTGTAAGTAGTTTAAGGTACTTTGAAAGGAAAGTGATTTTCTCTGAAAGTACAGCATTTAGAAAGTGACGCAACACTCCATTCACTTCGCACAGTGAATTGAAGAGTTGGAACAGAATGCTTCTCTTTCACAGAAACTCATGTGAGTTGCTCGTGAATGCTTGTAAGTAGCTTAGGGCACTTTAAAAGAAAGTGATTTTCTCTGAAAGTACAGCATTTAGAAAGTGAAGCAACACTCCATTCACTTCGCACAGTGAATTGAAGTGTTGGAACAGACTGCTTCTCTTTCAGAGAAACGCATGTGAGTCTCTTGTGAATGCTTGTAAGTAGCTTAAGGTAGTATCAAAGGAAAGTGATTTTCTCTGAAACTACAGCATTTAGAAAGTGAAACAACAACACTTTCACTTCGCACAGTGAATTGAAGTGTTGGAACAGACTGCTTCTCTTTCAGAGAAACGCATGTGAATTGCTGGTGAAAGCTTGTAAGTAGCTTAAGGCAGTTTCAAAGGAAAGTTTTTTTCTGTGAAAGTGCAGCATTTAGAAAGTGAAGCAACACTCCATTCACTTCGCACAGTGAATTGAAGTGTTGGAACAGACTGCTTCTCTTTCAGAGAAACTCATGTGAGTTGCTGGTGAATGCTTGTAAGTAGCTTAAGGCACTTTCAAAGAAAAGTGATTTTCTCTGAAACTACAGCATTTAGAAAGTGAAGCAACACTCCATTCACTTTGCACAGTGAATTGAAGTGTTGGAACAGACTGCTTCTCTTTCAGAGTAATGTATGAGAGTTGTTGGTGAATGCTTGTAAGTAGCTTAAGGCACTTTCAAAGAAGAGTGATTTTCTCTGAAAGTACAGCATTTAGAAAGGGAAACAACAACACATTCACTTCGCACAGTGAATTGAAGTGTTGGAACAGACTGCTTCTCTTTCAGAGAAACTCATGTGAGTTGCTGGTGAATGCTTGCAAGTAGCTTTAGGCAGTGACAAAGGAAAGTGATTTTCTCTGAAATTACAGCAATTAGAAAGTGACGCAACACTTCATACACTTCGCACAGTGAATTGAAGTGTTGGAACAGACTGCTTCTCTTTCAGAGAAACTCATGTGAGTTGCTGGTGAATGCTTGTAAGTAGCTTAAGGCAGTTTCAAAAGAAAGTGATTTTCTCTGATAGTACAGCGTTTAGAAAGTGAAGCAACACTCCATTCACTTTGAACAGTGAATTGAAGTGTTGGAACAGACTGATTCTCTTTCAGAGAAACTCAAGTGAGTTACTGGTGAATGCAGGTAAGTTGCTTAACGCAGTTTTAAAGGAAAGTGATTTTCTCTGAAAGTACAGCATTTAGAAAGTGAAGCAACACTCCATTCACTTCGAACAGTGAATTGAAGTGTTGGAACAGACTCCTTCTCTTTCAGAGAAACTCATGTGAGTTGCTGTTGAATGCTTGTAAGTATCTTAAAGCAGTTTCAAAGGAAAGTGATTTTCTCTGAAAGTACAGCATTTAGAAAGTGAAACAACACTCCATTCACTTTGCACAGTGAATTGAAGTGTTGGAAAAGACTGCTTCTCTTTCAGAGAAACTCATGTGAGTTGCTGGTGAATGCTTGTAAGTAGCTTAAGGCACTTTCAAAGGAAAGTGATTTTCTCTGAAAGTACAGCATTTAGAAAGTGAAGCAACACTCCATTCACTTCGCACAGTGAATTGAAGTGTTGGAACAGACTGCTTCTCTTTCAGAGAAATGTATGTGAGTTGCGTGTGAAAGCTTGTAAGTAGCTTAAGGCACTTTCAAAGGAAAGTGATTTTCTCTCAAAGTACAGCATTTAGAAAGTGAAACAACAACACATTCACTTCGCAGAGTGAATTGAAGTATTGGAACAGACTGCTTCTCTTTCAGAGAAACTCATGTGAGTTGCTGGTGAATGCTTGTAAGTAGTTTAAGGTACTTTGAAAGGAAAGTGATTTTCTCTGAAAGTACAGCATTTAGATAGTGACGCAACACTACATTCACTTCGAACAGTGAATTGAAGAGTTGGAACAGACTGCTTCTCTTTCACAGAAACTCATGTGAGTTGCTGGTGAATGCTTGCAAGTAGCTTAAGGCAGTTTCAAAGGAAAGTGATTTTCTCTGAAATTACAGCAATTAGAAAGTGACGCAACACTTCATACACTTCGCACAGTGAATTGAAGTGTTGGAACAGACTGCTTCTCTTTCAGAGAAACTCATGTGAGTTGCTGGTGAATGCTTGGAAGTAGCTTAAGGCAGTTTCAAAGGAAAGTGATTTTCTCTGATAGTACAGCGTTTAGAAAGTGAAGCAACACTCTATTCACTTTGAACAGTGAATTGAAGTGTTGGAACAGACTGATTCTCTTTCAGAGAAACTCAAGTGAGTTACTGGTGAATGCAGGTAAGTAGCTTAACGCAGTTTCAAAGGAAAGTGATTTTTTCTGAAAGTACAGCATTTAGAAAGTGAAGCAACACTCCATTCACTTCGAACAGTGAATTGAAGTGTTGGAACAGACTCCTTCTCTTTCAGAGAAACTCAAGTGAGTTGCTGTTGAATGCTTGTAAGTATCTTAAAGCAGTTTCAAAGGAAAGTGATTTTCTCTGAAAGTACAGCATTTAGAAAGTGACGCAACACTCCATTCACTTCGCACAGTGAATTGAAGAGTTGGAACAGACTGCTTCTCTTTCACAGAAACTCATGTGAGTTGCTGGTGAATGCTTGTAAATAGCTTAAGGCACTTTCAAAGAAAGTGATTTTCTCTGAAAGTACAGCATTTAGAAAGTGAAGCAACACTCCATTCACTTCGCACAGTGAATTGAAGTGTTGGAACAGACTGCTTCTCTTTCAGAGAAACGCATGTGAGTCTCTTGTGAATGCTTGTAAGTAGCTTAAGATAGTATCAAAGGAAAGTGATTTTCTCTGAAACTACAGCATTTAGAAAGTGAAACAACAACACATTCACTTCGCACAGTGAATTGAAGTGTTGGAACAGACTGCTTCTCTTTCAGAGTAATGCATGAGAGTTGTTGGTGAATGCTTGTAAGTAGCTTAAGGCACTTTCAAAGAAGAGTGATTTTCTCTGAAAGTACAGCATTTAGAAAGTGAAACAACAACACTTTCACTTCGCACAGTGAATTGAAGTGTTGGAACAGACTGCTTCTCTTTCAGAGAAACTCATGTGAGTTGCTGGTGAATGCTTGTAAGTAGCTTAAGGCAGTTTCAAGGGAAAGTGATTTTCTCTGAAAGTACAGCATTTAGAAAGTGAAGCAACACTCCATTCACTTCGCACAGTGAATTGAAGTGTTGGAACAGACTGCTTCTCTTTCAGAGAAACGCATGTGAATTGCTGGTGAATGCTTGTAAGTAGCTTAAGGCAGTTTCAAAGGAAAGTTTTTTTCTGTGAAAGTGCAGCATTTAGAAAGTGAAGCAACACTCCATTCACTTCGCACAGTGAATTGAAGTGTTGGAACAGACTGCTTCTCTTTCAGAGAAACTCATGTGAGTTGCTGGTGAATGCTTGTAAGTAGCTTAAGGCACTTTCAAAGAAAAGTGATTTTCTCTGACACTACAGCATTTAGAAAGTGAAGCAACACTCCATTCACTTCGCACAGTGAATTGAAGTGTTGGAACAGACTGCTTCTCTTTCAGAGTAATGTATGAGAGTTGTTGGTGAATGCTTGTAAGTAGCTTAAGGCACTTTCAAAGAAGAGTGATTTTCTCTGAAAGTACAGCATTTAGAAAGTGAAACAACAACACATTCACTTCGCACAGTGAATTGAAGTGTTGGAACAGACTGCTTCTCTTTCAGAGAAACTCATGTGAGTTGCTGGTGAATGCTTGCAAGTAGCTTAAGGAAGTTTCAAAGGAAAGTGATTTTCTCTGAAATTACAGCAATTAGAAAGTGACGCAACACTTCATACACTTCCCACAGTGAATTGAAGTGTTGGAATAGACTGCTTCTCTTTCAGAGAAACTCATGTGAATTGCTGGTGAATGCTTGTAAGTAGTTTAAGGGACTTTCAAAGGAAAGTGATTTTCTCTGAAAGTACAGCATTTAGAAAGTGAAGCAACACTCCATTTACTTCGCACAGTGAATTGAAGTGTTGGAACAGACTGCTTTTCTTTCAGAGGAATGCATGTGAGTTTCTTGTGAATGCTTGTAAGTAGCTTAAGGCACATTCAAAGGAAAGTGATTATCTCTGAAAGTACAGCATTTAGAAAGTGGAACAACAACACTTTCACTTCGCACAGTGAATTGAAGTGTTGGAACAGACTGCTTTTCTTTCAGAGAAACTCATGTGAGTTGCTGGTGAATGCTTGTAAGTAGTTTAAGGTACTTTGAAAGGAAAGTGATTTTCTCTGAAAGTACAGCATTTAGAAAGTGACGCAACACTCCATTCACTTCGCACAGTGAATTGAAGAGTTGGAACAGACTGCTTCTCTTTCACAGAAACTCATGTGAGTTGCTCGTGAATGCTTGTAAGTCGCTTAGGGCACTTAAAAAGAAAGTGATTTTCTCTGAAAGTACAGCATTTAGAAAGTGAAGCAACACTCCATTCACTTCGCACAGTGAATTGAAGTGTTGGAACAGACTGCTTCTCTTTCAGAGACACGCATGTGAGTCTCTTGTGAATGCTTGTAAGTAGCTTAAGGTAGTATCAAAGGAAAGTGATTTTCTCTGAAACTACAGCATTTAGAAAGTGAAACAACAACACTTTCACTTCGCACAGTGAATTGAAGTGTTGGACCAGACTGCTTCTATTTCAGAGAATCTCATGTGAGTTGCTGGTGAATGCTTGTAAGTAGCTTAAGGCAGTTTCAAGGGAAAGTGATTTTCTCTGAAAGTACAGCATTTAGAAAGTGAAGCAACACTCCATTCACTTCGCACAGTGAATTGAAGAGTTGGAACAGACTGCTTCTCTTTCACAGAAACTCATGTGAGTTGCTGGTGAATGCTTGTAAGTAGCTTAAGGCACTTTCAAAGGAAAGTGATTTTCTCTGAAAGTACAGCATTTAGAAAGTGAAGCAACCCTCCATTCACTTCGCACAGTGAATTGAAGTGTTGGAACAGACTGCTTCTCTTTCATAGAAATGCATGTGAGTTGCTGTTGAATGCTTGTAAGTACCTTAAGGCACTTTCAAAGAAAGTGATTTTCTCTGAAAGTACAGCATTTAGAAAGTGAAGCAAAACTCCATTCACTTCGCACAGTGAATTGAAGTGTTGGAACAGACTACTTCTCTTTCAGAGAAATGCATGTGAGTTGCTGGTGAATGCTCGTAAGTAGCTTAAGGAAGTTTCAAAGGAAAGTGATTTTCTCTGAAAGTACAGCATTTAGAAAGTGACGCAACACTCCATTCACTTCACACAGTGAATTGAAGTGTTGGAATAGACTGCTTCTCTTTCAGAGAAACTCATGTGAGTTGCTGGTGAATGCTTGTAAGTAGCTTAAGATAGTATCAAAGGAAAGTGATTTTCTCTGAAACTACAGCATTTAGAAAGTGAAACAACAACACATTCACTTCGCACAGTGAATTGAAGTGTTGGAACAGACTGCTTCTCTTTCAGAGTAATGCATGAGAGTTGTTGGTGAATGCTTGTAAGTAGCTTAAGGCACTTTCAAAGAAGAGTGATTTTCTCTGAAAGTACAGCATTTAGAAAGTGAAACAACAACACTTTCACTTCGCACAGTGAATTGAAGTGTTGGAACAGACTGCTTCTCTTTCAGAGAAACTCATGTGAGTTGCTGGTGAATGCTTGTAAGTAGCTTAAGGCACTTTCAAGGGAAAGTGATTTTCTCTGAAAGTACAGCATTTAGAAAGTGAAGCAACACTCCATTCACTTCGCACAGTGAATTGAAGTGTTGGAACAGACTGCTTCTCTTTCAGAGAAACGCATGTGAATTGCTGGTGAATGCTTGTAAGTAGCTTAAGGCAGTTTCAAAGGAAAGTTTTTTTCTGTGAAAGTGCAGCATTTAGAAAGTGAAGCAACACTCCATTCACTTCGCACAGTGAATTGAAGTGTTGGAACAGACTGCTTCTCTTTCAGAGAAACTCATGTGAGTTGCTGGTGAATGCTTGTAAGTAGCTTAAGGCACTTTCAAAGAAAAGTGATTTTCTCTGACACTACAGCATTTAGAAAGTGAAGCAACACTCCATTCACTTCGCACAGTGAATTGAAGTGTTGGAACAGACTGCTTCTCTTTCAGAGTAATGTATGAGATTTGTTGGTGAATGCTTGTAAGTAGCTTAAGGCACTTTCAAAGAAGAGTGATTTTCTCTGAAAGTACAGCATTTAGAAAGTGAAACAACAACACATTCACTTCGCACAGTGAATTGAAGTGTTGGAATAGACTGCTTCTCTTTCAGAGAAACTCATGTGAGTTGCTGGTGAATGCTTGCAAGTAGCTTAAGGAAGTTTCAAAGGAAAGTGATTTTCTCTGAAATTACAGCAATTAGAAAGTGACGCAACACTTCATACACTTCGCACAGTGAATTGAAGTGTTGGAATAGACTGCTTCTCTTTCAGAGAAACTCATGTGAATTGCTGGTGAATGCTTGTAAGTAGTTTAAGGGACTTTCAAAGGAAAGTGATTTTCTCTGAAAGTACAGCATTTAGAAAGTGAAGCAACACTCCATTTACTTCGCACAGTGAATTGAAGTGTTGGAACAGACTGCTTTTCTTTCAGAGGAATGCATGTGAGTTTCTTGTGAATGCTTGTAAGTAGCTTAAGGCACATTCAAAGGAAAGTGATTATCTCTGAAAGTACAGCATTTAGAAAGTGGAACAACAACACTTTCACTTCGCACAGTGAATTGAAGTGTTGGAACAGACTGCTTTTCTTTCAGAGAAACTCATGTGAGTTGCTGGTGAATGCTTGTAAGTAGCTTAAGGCAGTTTCAAAGGAAAGTGATTTTCTCTGATAGTACAGCATTTCGAAAGTGAAGCAACACTCCATTCACTTTGCACAGTGAATTGAAGTGTTGGAACAGACTGATTCTCTTTCAGAGAAACTCAAGTGAGTTACTGGTGAATGCAGGTAAGTAGCTTAACGCAGTTTCAAAGGAAAGTGATTTTCTCTGAAAGTACAGCATTTAGAAAGTGAAGCAACACTCCACTTCGCACAGTGAATTGAAGTGCTGGAACAGACTTCTTCTCTTTCACAGAAATGTATGTGAGTTGCTCGTGAATGCATGTAAGTAGATCCAGGCAGTTTTAAAAGAAAGTGATTTTCTCTGAAAGTACAGCATTTAGAAAGTGAAGCAACCCTCCATTCACTTCGCACAGTGAATTCAAGTGTTGGAACAGACTGCTTCTCTTTCAGAGTAATGCATGAGAGATGTTGGTGAATGTTTGTAAGTAGCTTATGTCACTTTCAAAGAAGAGTGATTTTCTCTGAAAGTACAGCATTTAGAAAGTGAAGCAACCCTCCATTCACTTCGCACAGTGAATTGAAGTGTTGGAACAGACTGCTTTTCTTTCAGAGAAACGCATGTGAGTCTCTTGTGAATGCTTGTAAATAGCTTAAGGTAGTATCAAAGGAAAGTGATTTTCTCTGAAACTATAGCATTTAGAAAGTGAAACAACAACACATTCACTTCGCACAGTGAATTGAAGTGTTGGAACAGACTCCTTCTCTTTCAGAGAAACTCATGTGAGTTGCTGTTGAATGCTTGTAAGCATCTTAAAGCAGTTTCAAAGGAAAGTGATTTTCTCTGAAAGTACAGCATTTAGAAAGTGAAACAACACTCCATTCACTTTGCACAGTGAATTGAAGTTTTGGAAAAGACTGCTTCTCTTTCAGAGAAACTCATGTGAGTTGCTGGTGAATGCTTGTAAGTAGCTTAAGGCAGTTTCAAAGAAAGTAATTTTCTCTGAAAGTACAGCATTTAGAAAGTGAAGCAACCCTCCATTCACTTCGCAGAGTGAATTCAAGTGTTGGAACAGACTGCTTCTCTTTCAGAGTAATGCATGAGAGTTGTTGGTGAATGCTTGTAAGTAGCTTAAGGCACTTTCAAAGAAGAGTGATTTTCTCTGAAAGTACAGCATTTAGAAAGTGAAACAACAACACTTTCACTTTGCACAGTGTATTGAAGTGTTGGAACAGAGTGCTTCTCTTTCAGAGAAACTCATGTGAGTTGCTGGTGAATGCTTGTAAGTAGCTTAAGGCAGTTTCAAGGGAAAGTGATTTTCTCTGAATGTACAGCATTTAGAAAGTGAAGCAACCCTCCATTCACTTCGCACAGGGAATTGAAGTGTTGGAACAGACATCTTCTCTTTCAGAGAAACGCATGTGAACTGCTGGTGAATTCTTGTAAGTAGCTTAAGGCAGTTTCAAAGGAAAGCTTTTTTCTGTGAAAGTGCAGCATTTAGAAAGTGAAGCAACACTCCATTCACTTCGCACAGTGAATTGAAGTGTTGGAACAGACTGCTTCTCTTTCAGAGAAACTCATGTGAGTTGCTGGTGAATGCTTGTAAGTAGCTTAAAGCACTTTCAAAGGAAAGTGATTTTCTCTGAAAGTACAGCATTTAGAAAGTGAAGCAACACTCCATTCACCTCGCACAGTGAATTGAAGTGTTGGAAAAGACTGCTTCTCTTTCAGAGAAATGCATGTGAGTTGCTGTTGAATGCTTGTAAGTAGCTTAAGGCACTTTCAAAGAAAGTGATTTTCTCTGAAAGTACAGCATTTAGAAAGTGAAGCAACACTCCATTCACTTCGCAGAGTGAATTGAAGTGTTGGAACAGACTGCTTCTCTTTCAGAGAAATGCATGTGAGTTGCTGGTGAATGCTAGTAAGTAGCTTAAGGAAGTTTCAAAGGAAAGTGATTTTCTCTGAAAGTACAGCATTTAGAAAGTGACGCAACACTCCATTCACTTCACACAGTGAATTGAAGTGTTGGAATAGACTGCTTCTCTTTCAGAGAAACTCATGTGAATTGCTGGTGAATGCTTGTAAGTAGTTGAAGGGACTTTCAAAGGAAAGTGATTTTCTCTGAAAGTACAACATTTAGAAAGTGAAGCAACACTCCATTTACTTCGCACAGTGAATTGAAGTGTTGGAACAGACTGCTTCTCTTTCAGAGGAATGCATGTGAGTTTCTTGTGAATGCTTGTAAGTAGCTTAAGGCACATTCAAAGGAAAGTGATTATCTCTGAAAGTACAGCATTTAGAAAGTGGAACAACAACACTTTCACTTCGCACAGTGAATTGAAGTGTTGGAACAGACTGCTTTTCTTTCAGAGAAACTCATGTGAGTTGCTGGTGAATGCTTGTAAGTAGTTTAAGGTACTTTGAAAGGAAAGTGATTTTCTCTGAAAGTACAGCATTTAGAAAGTGACGCAACACTCCATTCACTTCGCACAGTGAATTGAAGAGTTGGAACAGACTGCTTCTCTTTCACAGAAACTCATGTGAGTTGCTCGTGAATGCTTGTAAGTAGCTTAGGGCACTTTAAAAGAAAGTGATTTTCTCTGAAAGTACAGCATTTAGAAAGTGAAGCAACACTCCATTCACTTCGCACAGTGAATTGAAGTGTTGGAACAGACTGCTTCTCTTTCAGAGACACGCATGTGAGTCTCTTGTGAATGCTTGTAAGTAGCTTAAGGTAGTATCAAAGGAAAGTGATTTTCTCTGAAACTACAGCATTTAGAAAGTGAAACAACAACACTTTCACTTCGCACAGTGAATTGAAGTGTTGGAACAGACTGCTTCTCTTTCAGAGAAACGCATGTGAATTGCTGGTGAAAGCTTGTAAGTAGCTTAAGGCAGTTTCAAAGGAAAGTTTTTTTCTGTGAAAGTGCAGCATTTAGAAAGTGAAGCAACACTCCATTCACTTCGCACAGTGAATTGAAGTGTTGGAACAGACTGCTTCTCTTTCAGAGAAACTCATGTGAGTTGCTGGTGAATGCTTGTAAGTAGCTTAAGGCACTTTCAAAGAAAAGTGATTTTCTCTGAAACTACAGCATTTAGAAAGTGAAGCAACACTCCATTCACTTTGCACAGTGAATTGAAGTGTTGGAACAGACTGCTTCTCTTTCAGAGTAATGTATGAGAGTTGTTGGTGAATGCTTGTAAGTAGCTTAAGGCACTTTCAAAGAAGAGTGATTTTCTCTGAAAGTACAGCATTTAGAAAGGGAAACAACAACACATTCACTTCGCACAGTGAATTGAAGTGTTGGAACAGACTGCTTCTCTTTCAGAGAAACTCATGTGAGTTGCTGGTGAATGCTTGCAAGTAGCTTTAGGCAGTGACAAAGGAAAGTGATTTTCTCTGAAATTACAGCAATTAGAAAGTGACGCAACACTTCATACACTTCGCACAGTGAATTGAAGTGTTGGAACAGACTGCTTCTCTTTCAGAGAAACTCATGTGAGTTGCTGGTGAATGCTTGTAAGTAGCTTAAGGCAGTTTCAAAAGAAAGTGATTTTCTCTGATAGTACAGCGTTTAGAAAGTGAAGCAACACTCCATTCACTTTGAACAGTGAATTGAAGTGTTGGAACAGACTGATTCTCTTTCAGAGAAACTCAAGTGAGTTACTGGTGAATGCAGGTAAGTTGCTTAACGCAGTTTTAAAGGAAAGTGATTTTCTCTGAAAGTACAGCATTTAGAAAGTGAAGCAACACTCCATTCACTTCGAACAGTGAATTGAAGTGTTGGAACAGACTCCTTCTCTTTCAGAGAAACTCATGTGAGTTGCTGTTGAATGCTTGTAAGTATCTTAAAGCAGTTTCAAAGGAAAGTGATTTTCTCTGAAAGTACAGCATTTAGAAAGTGAAACAACACTCCATTCACTTTGCACAGTAAATTGAAGTGTTGGAAAAGACTGCTTCTCTTTCAGAGAAACTCATGTGAGTTGCTGGTGAATGCTTGTAAGTAGCTTAAGGCACTTTCAAAGGAAAGTGATTTTCTCTGAAAGTACAGCATTTAGAAAGTGAAGCAACACTCCATTCACTTCGCACAGTGAATTGAAGTGTTGGAACAGACTGCTTCTCTTTCAGAGAAATGTATGTGAGTTGCGTGTGAAAGCTTGTAAGTAGCTTAAGGCACTTTCAAAGGAAAGTGATTTTCTCTCAAAGTACAGCATTTAGAAAGTGAAACAACAACACATTCACTTCGCAGAGTGAATTGAAGTATTGGAACAGACTGCTTCTCTTTCAGAGAAACTCATGTGAGTTGCTGGTGAATGCTTGTAAGTAGTTTAAGGTACTTTGAAAGGAAAGTGATTTTCTCTGAAAGTACAGCATTTAGATAGTGACGCAACACTACATTCACTTCGAACAGTGAATTGAAGAGTTGGAACAGACTGCTTCTCTTTCACAGAAACTCATGTGAGTTGCTGGTGAATGCTTGCAAGTAGCTTTAGGCAGTTTCAAAGGAAAGTGATTTTCTCTGAAATTACAGCAATTAGAAAGTGACGCAACACTTCATACACTTCGCACAGTGAATTGAAGTGTTGGAACAGACTGCTTCTCTTTCAGAGAAACTCATGTGAGTTGCTGGTGAATGCTTGGAAGTAGCTTAAGGCAGTTTCAAAGGAAAGTGATTTTCTCTGATAGTACAGCGTTTAGAAAGTGAAGCAACACTCTATTCACTTTGAACAGTGAATTGAAGTGTTGGAACAGACTGATTCTCTTTCAGAGAAACTCAAGTGAGTTACTGGTGAATGCAGGTAAGTAGCTTAACGCAGTTTCAAAGGAAAGTGATTTTTTCTGAAAGTACAGCATTTAGAAAGTGAAGCAACACTCCATTCACTTCGAACAGTGAATTGAAGTGTTGGAACAGACTCCTTCTCTTTCAGAGAAACTCAAGTGAGTTGCTGTTGAATGCTTGTAAGTATCTTAAAGCAGTTTCAAAGGAAAGTGATTTTCTCTGAAAGTACAGCATTTAGAAAGTGAAACAATACTCCATTCACTTTGCACAGTGAATAGAAGTGTTGGAAAAGACTGCTTCTCTTTCAGAGAAACTCATGTGAGTGGCTGGTGAATGCTTGTAAGTAGCTTAAGGCAGTTTCAAAGGAAAGTGATTTTGTCTGAAAGTACAGCATTTAGAAAGTGAAGCAACACTCCATTCACTTCGCACAGTGAATTGAAGTGTTGGAACAGACTGCTTCTCTTTCAGAGAAATGTATGTGAGTTGCTGGTGAATGCTTGTAAGTAGCTTAAGGCACTTTCAAAGGAAAGTGAATATCTCTGAAAGTACAGCATTTAGAAAGTGGAACAACAACACTTTCACTTCGCACAGTGAATTGAAGTGTTGGAACAGACTGCTTTTCTTTCAGAGAAACTCATGTGAGTTGCTGGTGAAAACTTGTAAGTAGTTTAAGGTACTTTGAAAGGAAAGTGATTTTCTCTGAAAGGACAGCATTTAGAAAGTGACGCAACACTCCATTCACTTCGCACAGTGAATTGAAGAGTTGGAACAGACTGCTTCTCTTTCACAGAAACTAATGTGAGTTGCTGGTGAATGCTTGTAAGTAGCTTAAGGCACTTTCAAAGAAAGTGATTTTCTCTGAAAGTACAGCATTTAGAAAGTGAAGCAACACTCCATTCACTTCGCAGAGTGAATTGAAGTGTTGGAACAGACTGCTTCTCTTTCAGAGAAACGCATGTGAGTCTCTTGTGAATGCTTGTAAGTAGCTTAAGGTAGTATCAAAGGAAAGTGATTTTCTCTGAAACTACAGCATTTAGAAAGTGAAACAACAACACATTCCCATCGCACAGTGAATTGAAGTGTTGGAACAGACTGCTTCTCTTTCAGAGTAATGCATGAGAGTTGTTGGTGAATGCTTGTAAGTAGCTTAAGGCACTTTCAAAGAAGAGTGATTTTCTCTGAAAGTACAGCATTTAGAAAGTGAAACAACAACACTTTCACTTGGCACAATGAATTGAAGTGTTGGAACAGACTGCTTCTCTTTCAGAGAAACTCATGTGAGTTGCTGGTGAATGCTTGTAAGTAGCTTAAGGCAGTTTCAAGGGAAAGTGATTTTCTCTGAAAGTACAGCATTTAGAAAGTGAAGCAACACTCCATTCACTTCGCACAGTGAATTGAAGTGTTGGAACAGACTGCTTCTCTTTCAGAGAAACGCATGTGAATTGCTGGTGAATGCTTGTAAGTAGCTTAAGGCAGTTTCAAAGGAAAGTTTTTTTCTGTGAAAGTGCAGCATTTAGAAAGTGAAGCAACACTCCATTCACTTCGCACAGTGAATTGAAGTGTTGGAACAGACTGCTTCTCTTTCAGAGAAACTCATGTGAGTTGCTGGTGAATGCTTGTAAGTAGCTTAAGGCACTTTCTAAGAAAAGTGATTTTCTCTGAAACTACAGCATTTAGAAAGTGAAGCAACACTCCATTCACTTTGCACAGTGAATTGAAGTGTTGGAACAGACTGCTTCTCTTTCAGAGTAATGTATGAGAGTTGTTGGTGAATGCTTGTAAGTAGCTTAAGGCACTTTCAAAGAAGAGTGATTTTCTCTGAAAGTACAGCATTTAGAAAGGGAAACAACAACACATTCACTTCGCACAGTGAATTAAAGTGTTGGAACAGACTGCTTCTCTTTCAGAGAAACTCATGTGAGTTGCTGGTGAATGCTTGCAAGTAGCTTAAGGCAGTTTCAAAGGAAAGTGATTTTCTCTGAAATTACAGCAATTAGAAAGTGACGCAACACTTCATACACTTCGCACAGTGAATTGAAGTGTTGGAACAGACTGCTTCTCTTTCAGAGAAACTCAAGTGAGTTACTGGTGAATGCAGGTAAGTAGCTTAACGCAGTTTCAAAGGAAAGTGATTTTCTCTGAAAGTACAGCATTTAGAAAGTGAAACAACACTCCATTCACTTTGCACAGTGAATTGAAGTGTTGGAAAAGACTGCTTGTCTTTCAGAGAAACTCATGTGAGTTGCTGGTGAATGCTTGTAAGTAGGTTAAGGCACTTTCAAAGGAAAGTGATTTTCTCTGAAAGTACAGCATTTAGAAAGTGAAGCAACACTCCATTCACTTCGCACAGTGAATTGAAGTGTTGGAACAGACTGCTTCTCTTTCAGAGAAATGTATGTGAGTTGCGTGTGAAAGCTTGTAAGTAGCTTAAGGCACTTTCAAAGGAAAGTGATTTTCTCTGAAAGTACAGCATTTAGAAAGTGAAAAAACAACACATTCACTTCGCAGAGGGAATTGAAGTATTAGAACAGACTGCTTCTCTTTCAGAGAAACTCATGTGTGTTGCTGGTGAATGCTTGTAAGTAGTTTAAGGTACTTTGAAAGGAAAGTGATTTTCTCTGAAAGTACAGCATTTAGAAAGTGACGCAACACTACATTCACTTCGAACAGTGAATTGAAGAGTTGGAACAGACTGCTTCTCTTTCACAGAAACTCATGTGAGTTGCTCGTGAATGCTTGTAAGTAGCTTAAGGCACTTTCAAAGAAAGTGATTTTCTCTGAAAGAACAGCATTTAGAAAGTGAAGCAACACTCCATTCACTTCGCACCGTGAATCGAAGTGTTGGAACAGACTGCTTCTCTTTCAGAGAAATGTATGTGAGTTGCTCGTGAATGCATGTAAGTAGATTAAGGCAGTTTCAAAGGAAAGTGATTTTCTCTGAACATACAGCATTTAGAAAGTGAAACAACAACACATTCACTTCGCACAGTGAATTGAAGTGTTGGAACAGACTCCTTCACTTTCAGAGAAACTCATGTGAATTGCTGGAGAATGCTTGTAAGTAGCTTAAGGCACTTTCAAAGGAAAGTGATTTTCTCTGAAAGTACAGCATTTAGAAAGTGAAACAACAACACATTCACTTCGCACAGTGAATTGAAGTGTTGAAACAGACGGCTTCTCTTTCAAAGAAACTCATGTGAGTTGCTGGTGAATGCTTGCAAGTATCTTAAGGCAGTTTCAAAGGAAAGTGATTTTCTCTGAAATTACAGCAATTAGCAAGTGACGCAACACTTCATACACTTCGCACAGTGAATTGAAGTGTTGGAACAGACTCCTTCTCTTTCAGAGAAACTCATGTGAATTGCTGGAGAATGCTTGTAAGTAGCTTAAGGCACTTTCAAAGGAAAGTGATTTTCTCTGAAAGTACAGCATTTAGAAAGTGAAGCAACACTCCATTCACTTCGCACAGTGAATTGAAGTGTTGGAACAGACTGCTATTCTTTCAGAGGAATGCATGTGAGTTTCTTGTGAATGCTTGTAAGTAGCTTAAGGCACTTTCAAAGGAAAGTGATTATCTCTGAAAGTACAGCATTTAGAAAGTGGAACAACAACACTTTCACTTCGCACAGTGAATTGAAGTGTTGGAACAGACTGCTTTTCTTTCAGAGAAACTCATGTGAGTTGCTGGTGAATGCTTCTAAATAGTTTAAGGTACTTTGAAAGGAAAGTGATTTTCTCTGAAAGGACAGCATTTAGAAAGTGACGCAACACTCCATTCACTTCGCACAGTGAATTGAAGAGTTGGAACAGACTGCTTCTCTTTCACAGAAACTCATGTGAGTTGCTGGTGAATGCTTGTAAGTAGCTTAAGGCACTTTCAAAGAAAGTGATTTTCTCTGAAAGTACAGCATTTAGAAAGTGAAACAACACTCCATTCACTTCGCACAGTGAATTGAAGTGTTGGAATAGACTGCTTCTCTTTCAGAGAAACGCATGTGAGTCTCTTGTTAATGCTTGTAAGTAGCTTAAGGTAGTATCAAAGGAAAGTGATTTTCTCTGAAACTACAGCATTTAGAAAGTGAAACAACAACACATTCACTTCGCACAGTGAATTGAAGTGTTGGAACAGACTGCTTCTCTTTCAGAGTAATGCATGAGAGTTGTTGGTGAATGCTTGTAAGTAGCTTAAGGTACTTTCAAAGAAGAGTGATTTTCTCTGAAAGTACAGCATTTAGAAAGTGAAACAACAACACTTTCACTTCGCACAGTGAATTGAAGTGTTGGAACAGACTGCTTCTATTTCTGAGAAACTAATGTGAGTTGCTGGTGAATGCTTGTAAGTAGCTTAAGGCAGTTTCAAGGGAAAGTGATTTTCTCTGAAAGTACAGCATTTAGAAAGTGAAGCAACACTCCATTCACTTCGCACAGTGAATTGAAGTGTTGGAACAGACTGCTTCTCTTTCAGAGAAACGCATGTGAATTGCTGGTGAATGCTTGTAAGTAGCTTAAGGCAGTTTCAAAGGAAAGTTTTTTTCTGTGAAAGTGCAGCATTTAGAAAGTGACGCAACACTCCATTCACTTCACACAGTGAATTGAAGTGTTGGAATAGACTGCTTCTCTTTCAGAGAAACTCATGTGAATTGCTGGTGAATGCTTGTAAGTAGTTTAAGGGACTTTCAAAGGAAAGTGATTTTCTCTGAAAGTACAGCATTTAGAAAGTGAAGCAACACTCCATTTACTTCGCACAGTGAATTGAAGTGTTGGAACAGACTGCTTCTCTTTCAGAGGAATGCATTTGAGTTTCTTGTGAATGCTTTTAAGTAGCTTAAGGCACATTCAAAGGAAAGTGATTATCTCTGAAAGTACAGCATTTAGAAAGTGGAACAACAACACTTTCACTTCGCACAGTGAATTGAAGTGTTGGAACAGACTGCTTTTCTTTCAGAGAAACTCATGTGAGTTGCTGGTGAATGCTTGTAAGTAGTTTAAGGTACTTTGAAAGGAAAGTGATTTTCTCTGAAAGTACAGCATTTAGAAAGTGACGCAACACTCCATTCACTTCGCACAGTGAATTGAAGAGTTGGAACAGACTGCTTCTCTTTCACAGAAACTCATGTGAGTTGCTCGTGAATGCTTGTAAGTAGCTTAGGGCACTTTAAAAGAAAGTGATTTTCTCTGAAAGTACAGCATTTAGAAAGTGGAGCAACACTCCATTCACTTCGCACAGTGAATTGAAGTGTTGGAACAGACTGCTTCTCTTTCAGAGAAACGCATGTGAGTCTCTTGTGAATGCTTGTAAGTAGCTTAAGGTAGTATCAAAGGAAAGTGATTTTCTTTGAAACTACAGCATTTAGAAAGTGAAACAACAACACTTTCACTTCGCACAGTGAATTGAAGTGTTGGAACAGACTGCTTCTCTTTCAGAGAATCTCATGTGAGTTGCTGGTGAATGCTTGTAAGTAGCTTAAGGCAGTTTCAAGGGAAAGTGATTTTCTCTGAAAGTACAGCATTTAGAAAGTGAAGCAACACTCCATTCACTTGGCACAGTGAATTGAAGTGTTGGAACAGACTGCTTCTCTTTCAGAGAAACGCATGTGAATTGCTGGTGAATGCTTGTAAGTAGCTTAAGGCAGTTTCAAAGGAAAGTTTTTTTCTGTGAAAGTGCAGCATTTAGAAAGTGAAGCAACACTCCATTCACTTCGCACAGTGAATTGAAGTGTTGGAACAGACTGCTTCTCTTTCAGAGAAACTCATGTGAGTTGCTGGTGAATGCTTGTAAGTAGCTTAAGGCACTTTCAAAGAAAAGTGATTTTCTCTGAAACTACAGCATTTAGAAAGTGAAGCAACACTCCATTCACTTTGCACAGTGAATTGAAGTGTTGGAACAGACTGCTTCTCTTTCAGAGTAATGTATGAGAGTTGTTGGTGAATGCTTGTAAGTAGCTTAAGGCACTTTCAAAGAAGAGTGATTTTCTCTGAAAGTACAGCATTTAGAAAGGGAAACAACAACACATTCACTTCACACAGTGAATTGAAGTGTTGGAACAGACTGCTTCTCTTTCAGAGAAACTCATGTGAGTTGCTGGTGAATGCTTGCAAGTAGCTTTAGGCAGTGACAAAGGAAAGTGATTTTCTCTGAAAGTACAGAATTTAGAAAGTGAAGCAACACTCCATTCACTTCGCACAGTGAATTGAAGTGTTGGAACAGACTTCTTCTCTTTCAGAGAAATGTATGTGAGTTGCTCGTGAATGCATGTAAGTAGATTAAGGCAGTTTCAAAGGAAAGTGATTTTCTCTGAACGTACAGCATTTAGAAAGTGAAACAACAACACATTCACTTCGCACAGTGAATTGAAGTGTTGGAACAGACTCCTTCTCTTTCAGAGAAACTCATGTTAGTTGCTGGTGAATGCTTGTAAGTAGCTTAAGGCACTTTCAAAGGAAAGTGATTTTCTCTGAAAGTACAGCATTTTGAAAGTGAAGCAACACTCCATTCACTTCGCACAGTGAATTGAAGAGTTGGAACAGACTGCTTCTCTTTCACAGAAACTCATGGGAGTTGCTGGTGAATGCTTGTAAGTAGCTTAAGGCACTTTCAAAGAAAGTGATTTTCTCTGAAAGAACAGCATTTAGAAAGTGAAGCAACACTCCATTCACTTCGCACAGTGAATTGAAGTGTTGGAACAGACTGCTTCTCTTTCAGCGAAACTCATGTGAGTTGCTGGTGAATGCTTGTAAGTAGCTTAAGGCACTTTCAAAGGAAAGTGATTTTCTCTGAAAGTACAGCATTTAGAAAGTGAAGCAACACTCCATTCACTTCGCACAGTGAATTGAAATGTTGGAACAGACTGCTACTCTTTCAGAGAAATGCATGTGAGTTGCTGTTGAATGCTTGTAAGTAGCTTAAGGCACTTTCAAAGAAAGTGATTTTCTCTGAAATTACAGCATTTAGAAAGTGAAGCAACACTCCATTCACTTCGCACAGTGAATTGAAGTGTTGGAACAGACTGCTTCTCTTTCAGAGAAATGCATGTGAGTTGCTGGTGAATGCTAGTAAGTAGCTTAAGTAAGTTTCAAAGGAAAGTGATTTTCTCTGAAAGTACAGCATTTAGAAAGTGACGCAACACTCCATTCACTTCACACAGTGAATTGAAGTGTTGGAATAGACTGCTTCTCTTTCAGAGAAACTCATGTGAGTTGCTGGTGAATGCTTGTAAGTAGCTTAAGGCACTTTCAAAGGAAAGTGATTTTCTCTGAAAGTACAGCATTTAGAAAGTGAAGCAACACTCCATTCACTTCACACAGTGAATTGAAGTGTTGGAACAGACTGCTTCTCTTTCAGAGAAATGCATGTAAGTTTCTTGTGAATGCTTGTAAGTAGCTTAAGGCACTTTCAAAGGAAAGTGATTATCTCTGAAAGTACAGCATTTAGAAAGTGGAACAACAACACTTTCACTTCGCACAGTGAATTGAAGTGTTGGAACAGACTGCTTTTTTTTCAGAGAAACTCATGTTAGTTGCTGGTGAATGCTTGTAAGTAGTTTAGTGTACTTTGAAAGGAAAGTGATTTTCTCTGAAAGTACAGCATTTAGAAAGTGACGCAACACTCCATTCACTTCGCACAGTGAATTGAAGAGTTGGAACAGACTGCTTCTCTTTCACAGAAACTCATGTGAGTTGCTGGTGAATGCTTGTAAGTAGCTTAAGGCATTTTCAAAGAAAGTGATTTTCTCTGAAAGTACAGCATTTAGAAAATGAAGCAACACTCCATTCACTTCGCAGAGTGAATTGAAGTGTTGGAATAGACTGCTTCTCTTTCAGAGAAACGCATGTGAGTCTCTTGTGAATGCTTGTAAGTAGCTTAAGATAGTATCAAAGGAAAGTGATTTTCTCTGAAACTACAGCAATTAGAAAGTGACGCAACACTTCATACACTTCGCACAGTGAATTAAAGTGTTGGAACAGACTGCTTCTCTTTCAGAGAAACTCATGTGAGTTGCTGGTGAATGCTTGTAAGTAGCTTAAGGCAGTTTCAAAGGAAAGTGATTTTCTCTGATAGTACAGCATTTAGAAAGTGAAGCAACACTCCATTCCCTTTGCACAGTGAATTGAAGTGTTGGAACAGACTGATTCTCTTTCAGAGAAACTCAAGTGAGTTACTGGTGAATGCAGGTAAGTAGCTTAACGCAGTTTCATAGGAAAGTGATTTTCTCTGAAAGTACAGCATTTAGAAAGTGAAGCAACACTCCATTCACTTCGCACAGTGAATTGAAGTGCTGGAACAGACTTCTTCTCTTTCAGAGAAATGTATGTGAGTTGCTCGTGAATGCATGTAAGTAGATCAAGGCAGTTTCAAAAGAAAGTGATTTTCTCTGAACGTACAGCATTGAGAAAGTGAAACAACAACACATTCACTTTGCACAGTGAATTGAAGTGTTGGACCAGACTCCTTCTCTTTCAGAGAAACTCATGTGAGTTGCTGTTGAATGCTTGTAAGTATCTTAAAGCAGTTTCAAAGGAAAGTGATTTTCTCTGAAAGTACAGCATTTAGAAAGTGAAACAACACTCCATTCACTTTGCACAGTGAATTGAAGTGTTGGAAAAGACTGCTTCTCTTTCAGAGAAACTCATGTGAGTTGCTGGTGAATGCTTGTAAGTAGCTTAAGGCACTTTCAAAGAAAGTGATTTTCTCTGAAAGAACAGCATTTAGAAAGTGAAGCAACACTCCATTCACTTCGCACAGTGAATTGAAGTGTTGGAACAGACTGCTTCTCTTTCAGAGAAAGTCACGTGAGTTGCTGGTGAATGCTTGTAAGTAGCTTAAGGCACTTTCAAAGGAAAGTGATTTTCTCTGAAAGGACAGCATTTAGAAAGTGAAGCAACCCTCCATTCACTTCGCACAGTGAATTGAAGTGTTGGAACAGACTGCTTCTCTTTCAGAGAAATGCATGTGAGTTGCTGTTGAATGCTTGTAAGTAGCTTAAGGCACTTTCAAAGAAAGTGATTTTCTCTGAAAGTACAGCATTTAGAAAGTGAAGCAACACTCCATTCACTTCGCACAGTGAATTGAAGTGTTGGAACAGACTGCTTCTCTTTCAGAGAAACTCACGTGAGTTGCTGGTGAATGCTTGTAAGTAGCTTAAGGCACTTTCAAAGGAAAGTGATTTTCTCTGAAAGTACAGCATTTAGAAAGTGAAGCAACCCTCCATTCACTTCGCACAGTGAATTGAAGTGTTGGAACAGACTGCTTCTCTTTCAGAGAAATGCATGTGAGTTGCTGTTGAATGCTTGTAAGTAGCTTAAGGCACTTTCAAAGAAAGTGATTTTCTCTGAAAGTACAGCATTTAGAAAGTGAAGCAACACTCCATTCACTTCGCACAGTGAATTGAAGTGTTGGAACAGACTGCTTCTCTTTCAGAGAAACGCATGTGAATTGCTGGTGAATGCTTGTAAGTAGCTTAAGGCAGTTTTAAAGGAAAGTTTTTTCTGTGAACGTGCAGCATTTAGAAAGTGAAGCAACCCTCCATTCACTTCGCACAGTGAATTGAAGTGTTGGAACGGACTGCTTCTCTTTCAGAGAAACTCATGTGAGTTGCTGGTGAATGCTTGTAAGTAGCTTAAGGCACTTTCAAAGGAAAGTGATTTTCTCTGAAAGTACAGCATTTAGAAAGTGAAACAACAACACATTCACTTCGCACAGTGAATTGAAGTGTTGGAACAGACTGCTTCTCTTTCAGAGAAACTCATGTGAGTTGCTGGTGAATGCTTGTAAGTAGCTTAAGGCACTTTCAAAGGAAAGTGATTTTCTCTGAAAGTACAGCATTTAGAAAGTGAAGCAACACTCCATTCACTTCGCACAGTGAATTGAAGTGTTGGAACAGACTGCTTCTCTTTCAGAGAAACGCATGCGAATTGCTGGTGAATGCTTGTAAGTAGCTTAAGGCAGTTTCAAAGGAAAGTTTTTTCTGTGAAAGTGCAGCATTTAGAAAGTGAAGCAGCCCTCCATTCACTTCTAACAGTGAATTGAAGTGTTGGAACAGACTGCTTTTCTTTCAGAGAAACTCATGTGAGTTGCTGGTGAATGCTTGTAAGTAGTTTAAGGTACTTTGAAAGGAAAGTGATTTTCTCTGAAAGGACAGCATTTAGAAAGTGACGCAACACTCCATTCACTTCGCACAGTGAATTGAAGAGTTGGAACAGACTGCTTCTCTTTCACAGAAACTCATGTGAGTTGCTGGTGAATGCTTGTAAGTAGCTTAAGGCACTTTCAAAGAAAGTGATTTTCTCTGAAAGAACAGCATTTAGAAAGTGAAGCAACACTCCATTCACTTCGCACAGTGAATTGAAGTGTTGGAACAGACTGCTTCTCTTTCAGAGAAACGCATGTGAGTCTCTTGTGAATGCTTGTAAGTAGCTTAAGGTAGTATCAAAGGAAAGTGATTTTCTCTGAAACTACAGCATTTAGAAAGTGAAACAACAACACATTCACTTCGCACAGTGAATTGAAGTGTTGGAACAGACTGCTTCTCTTTCAGAGAAACTCATGTGAGTTGCTGGTGAATGCTTGTAAGTAGCTTAAGGCACTTTCAAAGAAAAGTGATTTTCTCTGAAACTACAGCATTTAGAAAGTAAAGCAACACTCCATTCACTTTGCACAGTGAATTGAAGTGTTGGAACAGACTGCTTCTCTTTCAGAGTAATGTATGAGAGTTGTTGGTGAATGCTTGTAAGTAGCTTAAGGCACTTTCAAAGAAGAGTGATTTTCTCTGAAAGAACAGCATTTAGAAAGTGAAACAACAACACATTCACTTCGCACAGTGAATTGAAGTGTTGGAACAGACTGCTTCTCTTTCAGAGAAACTCATGTGAGTTGCTGGTGAATGCTTGCAAGTAGCTTAAGGCAGTTTCAAAGGAAAGTGATTTTCTCTGAAATTACAGCAATTAGAAAGTGACGCAACACTTCATACACTTCGCACAGTGAATTGAAGTGTTGGAACAGACTGCTTCTCTTTCAGAGAAACTCATGTGAGTTGCTGGTGAATGCTTGTAAGTAGCTTAAGGCAGTTTCAAAGGAAAGTGATTTTCTCTGATAGTACAGCATTTAGAAAGTGAAGCAACACTCCATTCACTTTGCACAGTGAATTGAAGTGTTGGAACAGACTGATTCTCTTTCAGAGAAACTCAAGTGATTTACTGGTGAATGCAGGTAAGTAGCTTAACGCAGTTTCAAAGGAAAGTGATTTTCTCTGAAAGTACAGCATTTAGAAAGTGAAGCAACACTCCATTCACTTCGCACAGTGAATTGAAGTGCTGGAACAGACTTCTTCTCTTTCAGAGAGATGTATGTGAGTTGCTCGTGAATGCATGTAAGTAGATCAAGGCAGTTTCAAAAGAAAGTGATTTTCTCTGAACGTACAGCATTTAGAAAGTGAAACAACAACACATTCACTTCGCACAGTGAATTGAAGTGTTGGAACAGACTCCTTCTCTTTCAGAGAAACTCATGTGAGTTGCTGTTGAATGCTTGTAAGTATCTTAAAGCAGTATCAAAGGAAAGTGATTTTCTCTGAAAGTACAGCATTTAGAAAGTGAAACAACACTCCATTCACTTTGCACAGTGAATTGAAGTGTTGGAAAAGACTGCTTCTCTTTCAGAGAAACTCATGTGAGTTGCTGGTGAATGCTTGTAAGTAGCTTAAGGCAGTTTCAAAGAAAGTGATTTTCTCTGAAAGTACAGCATTTAGAAAGTGAAGCAACCCTCCATTCACTTCGCAGAGTGAATGCAAGTGTTGGAACAGACTGCTTCTCTTTCAGAGTAATGCATGAGAGTTGTTGGTGAATGTTTGTAAGTAGCTTATGTCACTTTCAAAGAAGAGTGATTTTCTCTGAAAGTACAGCATTTAGAAAGTGAAGCAACCCTCCATTCACTTCGCACAGTGAATTGAAGTGTTGGAACAGACTGCTTTTCTTTCAGAGAAACGCATGTGAGTCTCTTGTGAATGCTTGTAAATAGCTTAAGGTAGTATCAAAGGAAAGTGATTTTCTCTGAAACTACAGCATTTAGAAAGTGAAACAACAACACATTCACTTCGCACAGTGAATTGAAGTGTTGGAACAGACTGCTTCTCTTTCAGAGTAATGCATGAGAGTTGTTGGTGAATGCTTGTAAGTAGCTTAAGGCACTTTCAAAGAAGAGTGATTTTCTCTGAAAGTACAGCATTTAGAAAGTGAAACAACAACACTTTCACTTCGCACAGTGAATTGAAGTGTTGAAACAGACTGCTTCTCTTTCAGAGAAACGCATGTGAATTGCTGGTGAATTCTTGTAAGTAGCTTAAGGCAGTTTCAAAAAAAAGTTTTTTTCTGTGAAAGTGCAGCATTTAGAAAGTGAAGCAACACTCCATTCACTTCGCACAGTGAATTGAAGTGTTGGAACAGACTGCTTCTCTTTCAGAGAAATGCATGTGAGTTGCTGGTGAATGCTAGTAAGTAGCTTAAGGAAGTTTCAAAGGAAAGTGATTTTCTCTGAAAGTACAGCATTTAGAAAGTGACGCAACACTCCATTCACTTCACACAGTGAATTGAAGTGTTGGAATAGACTGCTTCTCTTTCAGAGAAACTCATGTGAATTGCTGGTGAATGCTTGTAAGTAGTTTAAGGGACTTTCAAAGGAAAGTGATTTTCTCTGAAAGTACAGTATTTAGAAAGTGAAGCAACACTCCATTTACTTCGCACAGTAAATTGAAGTGTTGGAACAGACTGCTTCTCTTTCAGAGGAATGCATGTGAGTTTCTTGTGAATGCTTGTAAGTAGCTTAAGGCACTTTCAAAGGAAAGTGATTATCTCTGATAGTACAGCTTTTAGAAAGTGGAACAACAACACGTTCATTTCGCACAGTGAATTGAAGTGTTGGAACAGACTGCTTTTCTTTCAGAGAAACTCATGTGAGTTGCTGGTGAATGCTTGTAAGTAGTTTAAGGTACTTTGAAAGGAAAGTGATTTTCTCTGAAAGTACAGCATTTAGAAAGTGACGCAACACTCCATTCACTTCGCACAGTGAATTGAAGAGTTGGAACAGACTGCTTCTCTTTCACAGAAACTCATGTAAGTTGCTCGTGAATGCTTGTAAGTAGCTTAAGGCACTTTCAAAGAAAGTGAATTTCTCTGAAAGTACAGCATTTAGAAAGTGAAGCAACACTCCATTCACTTCACACAGTGAATTGAAGTGTTGGAACAGACTGCTTCTCTTTCAGAGACACGCATGTGAGTCTCTTGTGAATGCTTGTAAGTAGCTTAAGGTAGTATCAAAGGAAAGTGATTTTCTCTGAAACTACAGCATTTAGAAAGTGAAACAACAACACATTCACTTCGCACAGTGAATTGAAGTGTTGGAACAGACTGCTTCTCTTTCAGAGTAATGCATGAGAGTTGTTGGTGAATGCTTGTAAGTAGCTTAAGGCACTTTCAAAGAAGAGTGATTTTCTCTGAAACTACAGCATTTAGAAAGTGAAACAACAACACATTCACTTCGCACAGTGAATTGAAGTGTTGGAACAGACTGCTTCTCTTTCAGAGAATCTCATGTGAGTTGCTGGTGAATGCTTGTAAGTAGCTTAAGGCACTTTCAAAGAAAAGTGATTTTCTCTGAAACTACAGCATTTAGAAAGTAAAGCAACACTCCATTCACTTTGCACAGTGAATTGAAGTGTTGGAACAGACTGCTTCTCTTTCAGAATAATGTATGAGAGTTGTTGGTGAATGCTTGTAAGTAGCTTAAAGCACTTTCAAAGAAGAGTGATTTTCTCTGAAAGAACAGCATTTAGAAAGTGAAACAACAACACATTCACTTCGCACAGTGAATTGAAGTGTTGGAACAGACTGCTTCTCTTTCAGAGAAACTCATGTGAGTTGCTGGTGAATGCTTGCAAGTAGCTTAAGGCAGTTTCAAAGGAAAGTGATTTTCTCTGAAATTACAGCAATTAGAAAGTGACGCAACACTTCATACACTTCGCACAGTGAATTGAAGTGTTGGAACAGACTGCTTCTCTTTCAGAGAAACTCATGTGAGTTGCTGGTGAATGCTTGTAAGTAGCTTAAGGCAGTTTCAAAGGAAAGTGATTTTCTCTGATAGTACAGCATTTAGAAAGTGAAGCAACACTCCATTCACTTTGCACAGTGAATTGAAGTGTTGGAACAGACTGATTCTCTTTCAGAGAAACTCAAGTGATTTACTGGTGAATGCAGGTAAGTAGCTTAACGCAGTTTCAAAGGAAAGTGATTTTCTCTGAAAGTACAGCATTTAGAAAGTGAAGCAACACTCCATTCACTTCGCACAGTGAATTGAAGTGCTGGAACAGACTTCTTCTCTTTCAGAGAGATGTATGTGAGTTGCTCGTTAATGCATGTAAGTAGATCAAGGCAGTTTCAAAAGAAAGTGATTTTCTCTGAACGTACAGCATTTAGAAAGTGAAACAACAACACATTCACTTCGCACAGTGAATTGAAGTGTTGGAACAGACTCCTTCTCTTTCAGAGAAACTCATGTGAGTTGCTGTTGAATGCTTGTAAGTATCTTAAAGCAGTATCAAAGGAAAGTGATTTTCTCTGAAAGTACAGCATTTAGAAAGTGAAACAACACTCCATTAACTTTGCACAGTGAATTGAAGTGTTGGAAAAGACTGCTTCTCTTTCAGAGAAACTCATGTGAGTTGCTGGTGAATGCTTGTAAGTAGCTTAAGGCAGTTTCAAAGAAAGTGATTTTCTCTGAAAGTACAGCATTTAGAAAGTGAAGCAACCCTCCATTCACTTCGCAGAGTGAATGCAAGTGTTGGAACAGACTGCTTCTCTTTCTGAGTAATGCATGAGAGTTGTTGGTGAATGTTTGTAAGTAGCTTATGTCACTTTCAAAGAAGAGTGATTTTCTCTGAAACTACAGCATTTAGAAAGTGAAACAACAACACATTCACTTCGCACAGTGAATTGAAGTGTTGGAACAGACTGCTTCTCTTTCAGAGAATCTCATGTGAGTTGCTGGTGAATGCTTGTAAGTAGCTTAAGGCACTTTCAAAGAAAAGTGATTTTCTCTGAAACTACAGCATTTAGAAAGTAAAGCAACACTCCATTCACTTTGCACAGTGAATTGAAGTGTTGGAACAGACTGCTTCTCTTTCAGAATAATGTATGAGAGTTGTTGGTGAATGCTTGTAAGTAGCTTAAAGCACTTTCAAAGAAGAGTGATTTTCTCTGAAAGAACAGCATTTAGAAAGTGAAACAACAACACATTCACTTCGCACAGTGAATTGAAGTGTTGGAACAGACTGCTTCTCTTTCAGAGAAACTCATGTGAGTTGCTGGTGAATGCTTGCAAGTAGCTTAAGGCAGTTTCAAAGGAAAGTGATTTTCTCTGAAATTACAGCAATTAGAAAGTGACGCAACACTTCATACACTTCGCACAGTGAATTGAAGTGTTGGAACAGACTGCTTCTCTTTCAGAGAAACTCATGTGAGTTGCTGGTGAATGCTTGTAAGTAGCTTAAGGCAGTTTCAAAGGAAAGTGATTTTCTCTGATAGTACAGCATTTAGAAAGTGAAGCAACACTCCATTCACTTTGCACAGTGAATTGAAGTGTTGGAACAGACTGATTCTCTTTCAGAGAAACTCAAGTGATTTACTGGTGAATGCAGGTAAGTAGCTTAACGCAGTTTCAAAGGAAAGTGATTTTCTCTGAAAGTACAGCATTTAGAAAGTGAAGCAACACTCCATTCACTTCGCACAGTGAATTGAAGTGCTGGAACAGACTTCTTCTCTTTCAGAGAGATGTATGTGAGTTGCTCGTTAATGCATGTAAGTAGATCAAGGCAGTTTCAAAAGAAAGTGATTTTCTCTGAACGTACAGCATTTAGAAAGGGAAACAACAACACATTCACTTCGCACAGTGAATTGAAGTGTTGGAACAGACTCCTTCTCTTTCAGAGAAACTCATGTGAGTTGCTGTTGAATGCTTGTAAGTATCTTAAAGCAGTATCAAAGGAAAGTGATTTTCTCTGAAAGTACAGCATTTAGAAAGTGAAACAACACTCCATTCACTTTGCACAGTGAATTGAAGTGTTGGAAAAGACTGCTTCTCTTTCAGAGAAACTCATGTGAGTTGCTGGTGAATGCTTGTAAGTAGCTTAAGGCAGTTTCAAAGAAAGTGATTTTCTCTGAAAGTACAGCATTTAGAAAGTGAAGCAACCCTCCATTCACTTCGCAGAGTGAATGCAAGTGTTGGAACAGACTGCTTCTCTTTCTGAGTAATGCATGAGAGTTGTTGGTGAATGTTTGTAAGTAGCTTATGTCACTTTCAAAGAAGAGTGATTTTCTCTGAAAGTACAGCATTTAGAAAGTGAAGCAACCCTCCATTCACTTCGCACAGTGAATTGAAGTGTTGGAACAGACTGCTTTTCTTTCAGAGAAACGCATGTGAGTCTCTTGTGAATGCTTGTAAATAGCTTAAGGTAGTATCAAAGGAAAGTGATTTTCTCTGAAACTACAGAATTTAGAAAGTGAAACAACAACACATTCACTTCGCACAGTGAATTGAAGTGTTGGAACAGACTGCTTCTCTTTCAGAGTAATGCATGAGAGTTGTTGGTGAATGCTTGTAAGTAGCTT
This sequence comes from Myodes glareolus, assembly GCF_982192425.1. Classification (NCBI taxonomy): domain Eukaryota; kingdom Metazoa; phylum Chordata; class Mammalia; order Rodentia; family Cricetidae; genus Myodes; species Myodes glareolus. Next base: position 234,909 of record NW_028263242.1, read on the forward strand.
AAGGCACTTTCAAAGAAGAGTGATTTTCTCTGAAAGTACAGCATTTAGAAAGTGAAACAACAACACTTTCACTTCGCACAGTGAATTGAAGTGTTGAAACAGACTGCTTCTCTTTCAGAGAAACGCATGTGAATTGCTGGTGAATTCTTGTAAGTAGCTTAAGGCAGTTTCAAAAAAAAGTTTTTTTCTGTGAAAGTGCAGCATTTAGAAAGTGAAGCAACACTCCATTCACTTCGCACAGTGAATTGAAGTGTTGGAACAGACTGCTTCTCTTTCAGAGAAACTCATGTGAGTTGCTGGTGAATGCTTATAAGTAGCTTAAGGCACTATCAAAGGAACGTGATTTTCTCTGAAAGTACAGCATTTAGAAAGTGAAGCAACACTCCATTCACTTCGCACAGTGAATTGAAGTGTTGGAACAGACTGCTTCTTTTTCAGAGAAATGCATGTGAGTTGCTGGTGAATGCTAGTAAGTAGCTTAAGGAAGTTTCAAAGGAAAGTGATTTTCTCTGAAAGTACAGCATTTAGAAAGTGACGCAACACTCCATTCACTTCACACAGTGAATTGAAGTGTTGGAATAGACTGCTTCTCTTTCAGAGAAACTCATGTGAATTGCTGGTGAATGCTTGTAAGTAGTTTAAGGGACTGTCAAAGGAAAGTGATTTTCTCTGAAAGTACAGTATTTAGAAAGTGAAGCAACACTCCATTTACTTCGCACAGTAAATTGAAGTGTTGGAACAGACTGCTTCTCTTTCAGAGGAATGCATGTGAGTTTCTTGTGAATGCTTGTAAGTAGCTTAAGGCACTTTCAAAGGAAAGTGATTATCTCTGATAGTACAGCATTTAGAAAGTGGAACAACAACACGTTCACTTCGCACAGTGAATTGAAGTGTTGGAACAGACTGCTTTTCTTTCAGAGAAACTCATGTGAGTTGCTGGTGAATGCTTGTAAGTAGTTTAAGGTACTTTGAAAGGAAAGTGATTTTCTCTGAAAGTACAGCATTTAGAAAGTGACGCAACACTCCATTCACTTCGCACAGTGAATTGAAGAGTTGGAACAGACTGCTTCTCTTTCACAGAAACTCATGTAAGTTGCTCGTGAATGCTTGTAAGTAGCTTAAGGCACTTTCAAAGAAAGTGAATTTCTCTGAAAGTACAGCATTTAGAAAGTGAAGCAACACTCCATTCACTTCACACAGTGAATTGAAGTGTTGGAACAGACTGCTTCTCTTTCAGAGACACGCATATGAGTCTCTTGTGAATGCTTGTAAGTAGCTTAAGGTAGTATCAAAGGAAAGTGATTTTCTCTGAAACTACAGCATTTAGAAAGTGAAACAACAACACATTCACTTCGCACAGTGAATTGAAGTGTTGGAACAGACTGCTTCTCTTTCAGAGTAATGCATGAGAGTTGTTGGTGAATGCTTGTAAGTAGCTTAAGGCACTTTCAAAGAAGAGTGATTTTCTCTGAAAGTACAGCATTTAGAAAGTGAAACAACAACACTTTCACTTCGCACAGTGAATTGAAGTGTTGGAACAGACTGCTTCTCTTTCAGAGAAACTCATGTGAGTTGCTGGTGAATGCTTGTAAGTAGCTTAAGGCACTTTCAAAGGAAAGTGATTTTCTCTGAAAGTACAGCATTTAGAAAGTGAAGCAACCCTCCATTCACTTCGCACAGTGAATTGAAGTGTTGGAACAGACTGATTCGCTTTCAGAGAAATGCATGTGAGTTGCTGTTGAATGCTTGTAAGTAGCTTAAGGCACTTTCAAAGAAAGTGATTTTCTCTGAAAGTACAGCATTTAGAAAGTGAAGCAACACTCCATTCACTTCGCACAGTGAATTGAAGTATTGAAACAGACTGCTTTTCTTTAAGAGAAATGCATGTGAGTTGCTGGTGAATGCTAGTAAGTAGCTTAAGGAAGTTTCAAAGGAAAGTGATTTTCTCTGAAAGTACGGCATTTAGAAAGTGACGCAACACTCCATTCACTTCACACAGTGAATTGAAGTGTTGGAATAGACTGCTTCTCTTTCAGAGAAACTCATGTGAGTTGCTGGTGAATGCTTGTAAGTAGCTTAAGGCACTTTCAAAGGAAAGTGATTTTCTCTGAAAGTACAGCATTTAGAAAGTGAAGCAACACACCATTCACTTCGCACAGTGAATTGAAGTGTTGGAACAGACTGCTTCTCTTTCAGAGAAATGCATGTGAGTTTCTTGTGAAGGCTTGTAAGTAGCTTAAGGCACTTTCAAAGGAAAGTGATTATCTCTGAAAGTACAGCATTTAGAAAGTGGAACAACAACACTTTCACTTCGCAGAGTGAATTGAAGTGTTGGAACAGACTGCTTTTCTTTCAGAGAAACTCATGTGAGTTGCTGGTGAATGCTTGTAAGTAGTTGAAGGTACTTTGAAAGGAAAGTGATTTTCTCTGAAAGTACAGCATTTAGAAAGTGACGCAACACTCCATTCACTTCGCACAGTGAATTGAAGAGTTGGAACAGACTGCTTCTCTTTCACAGAAACTCATGTGAGTTGCTCGTGAATGCTTGTAAGTAGCTTAAGGCAGTTTCAAAGGAAAGTTTTTTCTGTGAAAGTGCAGCATTTAGAAAGTGAAGCAACCCTCCATTCACTTCGCACAGTGAATTGAAGTGTTGGAACGGACTGCTTCTCTTTCAGAGAAACTCATGTGAGTTGCTGGTGAATGCTTGTAAGTAGCTTAAGGCACTTTCAAAGGAAAGTGATTTTCTCTGAAAGTACAGCATTTAGAAAGTGAAGCAACCCTCCATTCACTTCGCACAGTGAATTGAAGTGTTGGAACAGACTGCTTCTCTTTCAGAGAAACGCATGTGAATTGCTGGTGAATGCTTGTAAGTAGCTTAAGGCACTTTCAAAGGAAAGTGATTATCTCTGAAAGTACAGCATTTAGAAAGTGGAAGAACAACACTTTCACTTCGCACAGTGAATTGACGTGTTGGAACAGACTGCTTTTCTTTCAGAGAAACTCATGTGAGTTGCTGTTGAATGCTTGTAAGTAGTTTAAGGTACTTTGAAAGGAAAGTGATTTTCTCTGAAAGTACCGCATTTAGAAAGTGAAACAACAACACATTCACTTCGCACAGTGAATTGAAGTGTTGGAACAGACTGCTTCTCTTTCAGAGAAACTCATGTGAGTTGCTGGTGAATGCAGGTAAGTAGCTTAACGCAGTTTCAAAGGAAAGTTATTTTAACGGAAAGTACAGCATTTAGAAAGTGAAGCAACACTCCATTCACTTCGCACAGTGAATTGAAGTTTTGGAACGGACTTCTTCTCTTTCAGAGAAATGTATGTGACTTGCTCGTGAATGCATGTTAGTAGATTAAGGCAGTTTCAAAGGAAAGTGATTTTCTCTGAATGTACAGCATTTAGAAAGTGAAACAACAACACATTCACTTCGCACAGTGAATTGAAGTGTTGGAACAGACTGCTTCTCTTTCAGAGTAATGCATGAGAGTTGTTGGTGAATGCTTGTAAGTAGCTTAAGGCACTTTCAAAGAAGAGTGATTTTCTCTGAAAGTACAGCATTTAGAAAGTGAAACAACAACACATTCACTTCGCACAATGTATTGAAGTGTTGGAACAGACTGCTTCTCTTTCAGAGAAACTCATTTGAGTTGCTTCTGAATGCTTGTAAGTAGGTTAAGGCAGTTTCAAAGGAAAGTGATTTTCTCTGAAAGTACAGCATTTAGAAAGTGAAGCAACACTCCATTCTCTTTGCACTGTGAATTGAAGTGTTGGAACAGAATGCTTCTCTTGCAGAGAAATGCATGTGAGTTTCTTGTGAATGCTTATAATTATCTTAAGGCACTTTCAAAGAAAGTGATTTTCTCTGAAAGTAAAGCATTTAGAAAGTGAAGCAACACTCCACTCACTTCGCACAGTGAATTGAAGTGTTGGAACAGACTGCTTCTCTTTCAGAGAAACACATGTGAATTGCTGGTGAATGCTTGTAAGTAGCTTAAGGCACTTTCAAAGGAAAGTGATTTTCTCTGAAAGTACAGCATTTAGAAAATGAAGCAACACTCCATTCACTTCGCACAGTGAATTGAAGTGTTGGAACAGACTGCTTCTCTTTCAGAGAAACTTATGTGAGTTGCTGGTGAATGCTTGTAAGTAGCTTAAGGCACTTTCAAAGGAAAGTGATTTTCTCTGAAAGTACAGCATTTAGAAAGTGAAACAACAACACATTCACTTCGCAGAGTGAATTGAAGTGTTGGACCAGACTGCTTCTCTTTCAGAGAAACTCATGTGAGTTGCTGGTGAATGCTTGTAAGTAGTTTAAGGTACTTTGAAAGGAAAGTGATTTTCTCTGAAAGTACAGCATTTAGAAAGTGAAGCAACACTCCATTCACTTCGCACAGTGAATTGAAGTGTTGGAACAGAGTGCTTCTCTTTCACAGAAACTCATGTGAGTTGCTGGTGAATGCTTGTAAGTAGCTTAAGGCAGTATCAAAGGAAAGTGATTTTCTCTGAAACTACAGCATTTAGAAAGTGAAACAACAACACATTCACTTCGCACAGTGAATTGAAGTGTTGGAACAGACTGCTTCTCTTTCAGAGTAATGCCTGAGAGTTGTTGGTGAATGCTTGTAAGTAGCTTAAGGCACTTTCAAAGAAGAGTGATTTTCTCTGAAAGTACAGCATTTAAAAAGTGAAACAACAACGCTTTCACTTCGCACAGTGAATTGAAGTGTTGGAACAGACTGCTTCTCTTTCAGAGAAACTCATGTGAGTTGCTGGTGAATGCTTGTAAGTAGCTTAAGGCAGTTTCAAGGGAAAGTGATTTTCTCTGAAAGTACAGCATTTAGAAAGTGAAGCAACATTCCATTCACTTCGCAGAGTGAATTGAAGTGTTGGAACAGACTGCTTCTCTTTCAGAGAAACGCATGTGAATTGCTGGTGAATGCTTGTAAGTAGCTTAAGGCAGTTTCAAAGGAAAGTTTTTTTCTGTGAAAGTGCAGCATTTAGAAAGTGAAGCAACACTCCATTCACTTCGCACAGTGAATTGAAGTGTTGGAACAGACTGCTTCTCTTTCAGAGAAACTCATGTGAGTTGCTGGTGAATGCTTGTAAGTAGCTTAAGGCACTTTCAAAGAAAAGTGATTTTCTCTGAAACTACAGCATTTAGAAAGTGAAGCAACACTCCATTAACTTTGCACAGTGAATTGAAGTGTTGGAACAGACTGCTTCTCTTTCAGAGAAACTCATTTGAGTTGCTTCTGAATGCTTGTAAGTAGGTTAAGGCAGTTTCAAAGGAAAGTGATTTTCTCTGAAAGTACAGCATTTAGAAAGTGAAGCAACACTCCACTCACTTCGCACAGTGAATTGAAGTGTTGGAACAGACTGCTTCTCTTTCAGAGAAACGCATGTGAATTGCTGGTGAATGCTTGGAAGTAGCTTAAGGCACTTTCAAAGGAAAGTGATTTTCTCTGAAAGTACAGCATTTAGAAAGTGAAGCAACACTCCATTCACTTCGTACAGTGAATTGAAGTGTTGGAACAGACTGCTTTTCTTTCAGAGAAACTTATGTGAGTTGCTGGTGAATGCTTGTAAGTAGCTTAAGGCACTTTCAAAGGAAAGTGATTTTCTCTGAAAGTACAGCATTTAGAAAGTGAAACAACAACACATTCACTTCGCAGAGTGAATTGAAGTGTTGGACCAGACTGCTTCTCTTTCAGAGAAACTCATGTGAGTTGCTGGTGAATGCTTGTAAGTAGTTTATGGTACTTTGAAAGGAAAGTGATTTTCTCTGAAAGTACAGCATTTAGAAAGTGACGCAGTACTCCATTCACTTCGCACAGTGAATTGAAGTGTTGATACAGACTGCTTCTCTTTCACAGAAACTCATGTGAGTTGCTGGTGAATGCTTGTAAGTAGCTTAAGGCAGTATGAAAGGAAAGTGATTTTCTCTGAAACTACAGCATTTAGAAAGTGAAACAATAACACATTCACTTCGCACAGTGAATTGAAGTGTTGGAACAGACTGCTTCTCTTTCAGAGTAATGCATGAGAGTTGTTGGTGAATGCTTGTAAGTAGCTTAAGGCACTTTCAAAGAAGAGTGAATTTCTCTGAAAGTACAGCATTTAGAAAGTGAAACAACAACACTTTCACTTCGCACAGTGAATTGAAGTGTTGGAACAGACTGCTTCTCTTTCAGAGAAACTCATGTGAGTTGCTGGTGAATGCTTGTAAGTAGCTTAAGGCAGTTTCAAGGGAAAGTGATTTTCTCTGAAAGTACAGCATTTAGAAAGTGAAGCAACATTCCATTCACTTCGCACAGTGAATTGAAGTGTTGGAACAGACTGCTTCTCTTTCAGAGAAACGCATGTGAATTGCTGGTGAATGCTTGTAAGTAGCTTAAGGCAGGTTCAAAGGAAAGTTTTTTTCTGTGAAAGTGCAGCATTTAGAAAGTGAAGCAACACTCCATTCACTTCGCACAGTGAATTGAAGTGTTGGAACAGACTGCTTCTCTTTCAGAGAAACTCATGTGAGTTGCTGGTGAATGCTTGTAAGTAGCTTAAGGCACTTTCAAAGAAAAGTGATTTTCTCTGAAACTACAGCATTTAGAAGGTGAAGCAACACTCCATTCACTTGGCACAGTGAATTGAAGTGTTGGAACAGACTGCTTCTCTTTCAGAGTAATGTATGAGAGTTGTTGGTGAATGCTTGTAAGTTGCTTAAGGCACTTTCAAAGAAGAGTGATTTTCTCTGAAAGTACAGCATTTAGAAAGTGAAACAACAACACATTCACTTCGCACAGTGAATTGAAGTGTTGGAACAGACTGCTTCTCTTTCAGAGAAACTCTTGTGAGTTGCTGGTGAATGCTTGCAAGTAGCTTAAGGCAGTTTCAAAGGAAAGTGATTTTCTCTGAAATTGCAGCAATTAGAAAGTGACGCAACACTTCATACACTTCGCACAGTGAATTGAAGTGTTGGAACAGACTGCTTCTCTTTCAGAGAAACTCATGTGAGTTGCTGGTGAATGCTTGTAAGTAGCTTAAGGCAGTTTCAAAGGAAAGTGATTTTCTCTGATAGTACCGCATTTTCAAAGTGAAGCAACACTCCATTCACTTTGCACAGTGAATTGAAGTGTTGGAACAGACTGATTCTCTTTCAGAGAAACTCATGTGAGTTGCTGATGAATGCAGGTAAGTAGCTTAACGCAGTTTCAAAGGAAAGTTATTTTAACGGAAAGTACAGCATTTAGAAAGTGAAGCAACACTCCATTCACTTCGCACAGTGAATTGAAGTGTTGGAACAGACTTCTTCTCTTTCAGAGAAATGTATGTGAGTTGCTCGTGAATGCATGTAAGTAGATTAAGGCAGTTTCAAAGGAAAGTGATTTTCTCTGAACGTACAGCATTTAGAAAGTGAAACAACAACACATTCACTTCGCACAGTGAATTGAAGTGTTGGAACAGACTGCTTCTCTTTCAGAGAAACTCATGTGAGTTGCTGGTGAATGCTTGTAATTAGCTTAAAGCAGTTTCAAAGGAAAGTGATTTTCTATGAAAGTACAGCATTTAGAAAGTGAAACAACACTCCATTCACTTTGCACAGTGAATTGAAGTGTTGGAAAAGACTGCTTCTCTTTCAGAGAAACTCATGTGAGTTGCTGGTGAATGCTTGTAAGTAGCTTAAGGCAGTTTCAAAGGAAAGTGATTTTCTCTGAAAGTACAGCATTTAGAAAGTGAAGCAACACTCCATTCACTTCGCACAGTGAATTGAAGTGTTGGAACAGACTGCTTCTCTTTAAGAGAAATGTATGTGAGTTACGTGTGAAAGCTTGTAAGTAGCTTAAGGCACTTTCAAAGGAAAGTGATTTTCTCTGAAAGTACAGCATTTAGAAAGTGAAACAACAACACATTCACTTCGCAGAGTGAATTGAAGTGTTGGAACAGACTGCTTCTCTTTCAGAGAAACTCATGTGAGTTGCTGGTTAATGCTTGTAAGTAGTTTAAGGTACTTTGAAGGGAAAGTGATTTTCTCTGAAAGTACAGCATTTAGAAAGTGAAACAACACTCCATTCACTTCGCACAGTGAATTGAAGAGTTGGAACAGACTGCTTCTCTTTCACAGAAACTCATGTGAGTTGCTGGTGAATGCTTGTAAGTAGCTTAAGGCACTTTCAAAGATAGTGATTTTTTCTGAAAGAACAGCATTTAGAAAGTGAAGCAACACTCCATTCACTTCGCACAGTGAATTGAAGTGTTGGAACAGACTGCTTCTCTTTCAGAGAAACGCATGTGAGTCTCTTGTGAATGCTTGTAAGTAGCTTAAGGCAGTATCAAAGGAAAGTGATTTTCTCTGAAACTACAGCATTTAGAAAGTGAAACAACAACACATTCACTTCGCACAGTGAATTGAAGTGTTGGAACAGACTGCTTCTCTTTCAGAGAAACGCATGTGAGTCTCTTGTGAATGCTTGTAAGTAGCATACGGCAGTATCAAAGGAAAGTGATTTTCTCTGAAACTACAGCATTTAGAAAGTGAAAGAACAACACATTCACTTCGCACAGTGAATTGAAGTATTGGAACAGACTGCTTCTCTTTCAGAGTAATGCATGAGAGTTGTTGGTGAATGCTTGTAAGTAGCTTAAGGCACTTTCAAGAAGAGTGATTTTCTCTGAAAGTACAGCATTTCGAAAGTGAAACAACAACACATTCACTTCGCACAATGTATTGAAGTGTTGGAACAGACTGCTTTGCTTTCAGAGAAACTCATTTGAGTTGCTTCTGAATGCTTGTAAGTAGGTTAAGGCAGTTTCAAAGGAAAGTGATTTTCTCTGAAAGTACAGCATTTAGAAAGTGAAGCAACACTCCATTCACTTTGCACTGTGAATTGAAGTGTTGGAACAGACTGCTTCTCTTGCAGAGAAATGCATGTGAGTTTCTTGTGAATGCTTATAATTATCTTAAGGCACTTACAAAGAAAATGATTTTCTCTGAAAGTACAGCATTTAGAAAGTGAAGCAACACTCCACTCACTTCGCACAGTGAATTGAAGTGTTGGAACAGACTGCTTCTCTTTCAGAGTAATGTATGAGAGTTGTTGGTGAATGCTTGTAAGTAGCTTAAGGCAGTTTCAAAGAAAAGTTTTTTTCTGTGAAAGTGCAGCATTTAGAAAGTGAAGCAACACTCCATTCACTTCGCACAGTGAATTGAAGTGTTGGAACAGACTGCTTCTCTTTCAGAGAAACTCATGTGAGTTGCTGGTGAATGCTTGTAAGTAGTTTAAGGCACTTTCAAAGGAAAGTGATTTTCCCTGAAAGTACAGCATTTAGAAAGTGAAACAACAACACATTCACTTCGCAGAGTGAATTGAAGTGTTGGAACAGACTGCTTCTCTTTCAGAGAAACTCATGTGAGTTTCTGGTGAATGCTTTTAAGTAGTTTAAGGTACTTTGAAAGGAAAGTGATTTTCTCTGAAAGTACAGCATTTAGAAAGTGACGCAAAACTCCATTCACTTCGCACAGTGAATTGAAGAGTTGGAACAGACTGCTTCTCTTTCACAGACACTCATGTGAGTTGCTGGTGAATGCTTGTAAGTAGCTTAAGGCACTTTCAGGGAAAGTGATTTTCTCTGAAAGAACAGCATTTAGAAAGTGAAGCAACACTCCATTCACTTCGAACAGTGAATTGAAGTGTTGGAAAAGACTGCTTCTCTTTCAGAGAAACGCATGTGAGTCTCTTGTGAATGCTTGTAAGTAGCTTAAGGCAGTATCAAAGGAAAGTGATTTTCTCTGAAACTACAGCATTTAGAGAGTGAAACAACAACACATTCACGTCGCACAGTGAATTGAAGAGTTGGAACAGACTGCTTCTCTCTCAGAGAAACGCATGTGAGTCTCTTGTGAATGCTTGTAAGTAGCTTAAGGCAGTATCAAAGGAAAGTGATTTTCTCTGAAACTACAGCATTTAGAAAGTGAAACAACAACACATTCACTTCGCACAGTGAATTGAAGTATTGGAACAGACTGCTTCTCTTTCAGAGTAATGCATGAGAGTTATTGGTGAATGCTTGTAAGTAGCTTAAGGCACTTTCAAAGAAGAGTGATTTTCTCTGAAAGTACAGCATTTAGAAAGTGAAACAACAACACATTTATTTCGAACAGTGAATTGAAGTTTTGGAACAGACTGCTTCTCTTTCAGAGTAATGCATGAGAGTTGTTGGTGAATGCTTGTAAGTAGCTTAAGGCACTTTCAAAGAAGAGTGATTTTCTCTGAAAGTACAGCATTTAGAAAGTGAAACAACAACACTTTCACTTCGCACAGTGAATTGAAGTGTTGGAACTGACTGCTTCTCTTTCAGAGAAACGCATGTGAATTGCTGGTGAATGCTTGTAAGTAGCTTAAGGCACTTTCAAAGAAAAGTGATTTTCTCTGAAAGTACAGCATTTAGAAAGTGAAGCAACACTCCATTCACTTTGCACAGTGAATTGAAGTGTTGGAACAGACTGCTTCTCTTTCAGAGTAATGTATGAGAGTTGTTGGTGAATGCTTGTAAGTAGCTTAAGGCACTTTCAAAGAAAGTGATTTTCTCTGAAAGTACAGCATTTAGAAAGTGAAACAACAACACATTCACTTCGCACAGTGAATTGACGTTTTGGAACAGACTGCTTCTCTTTAAGAGAAACTCATGTGAGTTGCTGGTGAATGCTTGCAAGTACCTTAAGGCAGATTCAAAGGAAAGTGATTTTCTCTGAAATTACAGCAATTAGAAGGTGACGCAACACTTCATACACTTCGCACAGTGAATTGAAGTGTTGGAACAACTGCTTCTCTTGCAGAGAAATGCATGAGAGTTTCTTGTGAATGCTTATTATTATCTTAAGGCACTTTCAAAGAAAGTGATTTTCTCTGAAAGTACAGCATTTAGAAAGTGAAGCAACACTCCATTCACTTCGCACAGTGAATTGAAGTGTTGGAACAGACTGCTTCTCTTTCAGAGAAACTCATGTTAGTTGCTGGTGAATGCTTGTAAGTTGCTTAAGACAGTTTCAAAGGAAAGTGATTTTCTCTGAAAGTACAGGATTTAGAAAGTGAAGCAACACTCCATTCACTTCTCACAGTGAATTGAAGTGTTGGAACAGACTGCTTCTCTTTCAAAGAAATGTATGTGAGTTGCTGGTGAATGCGTGTAAGTAGCTTAAGGCTGTTTCAAAGAAAGTGATTTTCTCCGAAAGTACAGCATTTAGAAAGTGAAACAACAACACATTCACTTCGCACAGTGAATTGAAGTGTTGGAACAGACTGCTTCTCTTTCAGAGAAACTCATGTGAGTTGCTGGTGAATTCTTGTAAGTAGCTTAAAGCATTTTCAAAGGAAAGTGATTTTCTCTGAAAGGACAGCATTTAGAAAGTGAAGCAACACTCCATTCACTTCGCACAGTGAATTGAAGTGTTGGAACAGACTGCTTCTCTTTCAGAGAAACTCATGTGAGTTGCTGGTGAATGCTTGTAAGTTGCTTAAGACAGTTTCAAAGGAAAGTGATTTTCTCTGAAAGTACAGCATTTAGAAAGGGAAGCAACACTCCATTCACTTCGCACAGTGAATTCAAGGGTTGGAACAGACTGCTTCTCTTTCAGAGTAATGCATGAGAGTTGTTGGTAAATGCTTGTATGTAGCTTAAGGCACTTTCAAAGAAGAGTGATTTTCTCTGAAAGTACAGCATTTAGAAAGTGAAGCAACACTCCATTCACTTCGCACAGTGAATTGAAGTTTTGGAACAGACTGCTTCTCTGTCAGAGAAACAGATGTGAGTTTCTTGTGAATGCTTGTAAGTAGCTTAAGGCAGTTTCAAAAGAGAGTGATTTTCTCTAAAAGGAGAGCATTTAGAAAGTGGAGCAACACTCCATTCACTTCACACAGTGAATTGAAGTGTTGGAACAGACTGCTTCTCTTTCAGAAAAATGCATGTGAGTTTCTTGTGAATGCTTGTAAGTAGCTTAAGGCACTTTCAAAGTAAAGTGATTTTCTCTGAAAGGACAGCATTTGGAAAGTGAAGCAACACTCCATTCACTTCGCACAGTGAATTGAAGTGTTGGAACAGACAGCTTCTCTTTCAGAAAAATGCATGTGAGTTTCTTGTGAATGCTTGTAAGGAGCTTAAGGCACTTTCAAAGGAAAGTGATTTTCTCTGAAAGGACAGCATTTATAAAGTGAAACAACCCTCCATTCACTTCGCACAGTGAATTGAAGTGTTGGAGCAGACTGCTTCTCTTTCAGAGAAATGCATGTGAGTTGCTGATGAATGCTTGTAAGTAGCTTAAGGCAGTTTCAAAAGAAAGTGATTTTTTCTGAAAGTACAGCATTTAGAAAGTGAAACAACAAAACATTCACTTCGCACAGTGAATTGAAGTGTTGGAACAGACTGCTTCTCTTTCAGAGAAACTCATGTGAGTTGCTGCTGAATTCTTGTAAGTAGCTTAAGGTACTTTGAAAGGAAAGTGATTTTCTCTGAAAGTACAGCATTTAGAAAGTGACGCAACACTCCATTCACTTCGCACAGTGAATTGAAGTGTTGGAACAGACTGCTTCTCTTTCAGAGAAACGCATGAGAGTTGCTGGTGAATGCTTGTAAGTAGCTTAAGGCAGTATCAAAGAAAGTGATTTTCTCTGAAAGTACAGCATTTCGAAAGTGAATCAACACTCCATTCACTTTGCACAGTGAAATGAAGTGTGGGAACAGACTGCTTTTCTTTCAGAGAAACTAATGAGAGTTGCTGGTGAATGCTTTTAAGTAACTTAAGGCAGTTTCAAAGGAAAGTGATTTTCTCTGAAAGTACAGAATTTAGAAAGTGAAGCAACACTCCATTCACTTCGCACAGTGAATGAAGTGTTGGAACAGACTGCTTCTCTTTCAGAGAAATGCATGTGAGTTGCTGGTGAATGCTTATAATTAGTTTAAGTTACTTTCAAAGGAAAGTGATTTTCTCTGAAAGTAGAGCATTTAGAAAGTAAAGCTACACTCCATTCACTTCGCACAGTGAATTGAAGTGTTCGAACAGACTGTTTCTCTCTCAGAGAAATTCATGTGAGTTGCTGGGGAATGCTTGTAAGTAGCTTAGGGCACTTTCCAAGGAAAGTGATTTTTTCTGAAAGTACCGCATTTAGAAAGTGAAGCAACACTCCATTCACTCCGCACAGTGAATTGAAGTGTTGGAACAGATTGCTTCTCTTTCAGAGAAATATATGTGAGTTGCTGGTGAATGCTTGTAAATAACTTAAGGCAGTTTCTAAGGAACGTGATTTTCTCTGAAAGTACCGCATTTAGAAAGTGAAGCAACACTCCATTCACTCCGCACAGTGAATTGAAGGGTTGGAACAGACTGCCAGTCTTTCAGAGAAACTCATCTGAGTTGCTGGTCAGTGCTTGTAAGTAGCTTAAGGCACTTTCAAAGAAAGTGATTTTCTCTGAAAATACAGCATTTAGAAAGTGAAGCAACACTCCATTCACTTCACACAGTGAATTGAAGTGTTGGAACAGACTGCTTCTCTTTCAGAGAAACTCATGTGGGTTGCTGCTGAATGCTTGTAAGTAGCTTAAGGTACTTTTATAGGAAAGTGATTTTCTCTGAAAGTACATCATTTAGAAAGTGACGCAACACTCCATTCACTTGGCACAGTGAATTGAAGTGTTGGAACAGACTGCTTCTCTTTCAGAGAAACGCATGAGAGTTGCTGGTGAATGCTTGTAAGTAGCTTAAGGCACTTTCAAAGGAAAGTGATTTTCTCTGAAAGTACAGAATTTAGAAAGTGAAGCAACACTCCATTCACTTTGCACAGTGAAATGAAGTGTGGGAACAGACTGCTTTTCTTTCAGAGAAACTCATGAGAGTAGCTGGTGAATGCTTGTAAGTAGCTTAAGGCAGTTTCAAAGGAAAGCGATTTTCTCTGAGAGTACAGCATTTAGAAAGTGAAGCAACACTCCATTCACTTCGCACAGTGAATTGAAGTGTTGGAACAGACTGCTTCTATTTCAGAGAAATGCATGTGAGTTGCTGGTGAATGCTTATAATTAGCTTAAGGCACTTTCAAAGGAAAGTGATTTTCTCTGAAAGTACAGCATTTAGAAAGTGAAGCTACACTCCATTCACTTCGCACAGCGAATTGAAGTGTTGGAACAGACTGCTTCTCTTTCAGAGAAATGCATGTGAGTTGCTGGTGAATGCTTGTAAGTAGCTTAGGACACTTTCCAAGGAAAGTGATTTTATCTGAAAGTACAGCATTTTGAAAGTGACACAACACTACATTCACTTCGCCCAGTGAATTGAAGTGTTGGAACAGACTGCTTCTCTTAGAGGGTAACTCATGTGAGTTGCTGGTGAATGCTTGTAAGTAGCTTAAGGCAGTTTCAAAGGAAAGTGATTTTCTATGAAAGTACAGCATTTAGAAAGTGACGCATCTCTCCATTCATTTCACACAGTGAATTGAAGTGTTGGAACAGACTGCTTCTCTTTCAGAGAAACTCATGTGAGTTGCTGGTGAATGCTTGTAAGTAGCTTAAGGCAGTTTCAAAGGAAAGTGATTTTCTCTAAAAGTACAGGATTTAGAAAGTGAAGCAACACTCCATTCACTTCGCCCAGTGAATTGAAGTGTTGGAACAGACTGCTTCTCTTTCCGAGAAACTCATGTGAGTTGCTGGTGAATGCTTGTAAGTAGCTTAAGGCACTTTCAAAGGAAAGTGATTTTCTGTGAAAGTACAGCATTTAGTAAGTGAAGCAACACTCCATTCACTTCACACAGTGAATTGAAGTATTGGAACAGACTGCTTCTCCTTCAGAGAATCACATGTGAGTTTCTTGTGAATGCTTGTAAGTAGCTTAAGACAGTGTCAAAGGAAAGTGATTTTTTCCGAAAATACAGCATTTAGAAAGTGAAACAACAACACATTCTCTTCGCCCAGTGAATTGAAGTGTTGGAACAGACTGCTTTTCTTTCAGAGAAACGCATGAGAATTGTTGGTGAATGCTTGTAAGGAGCTTAAGGCACTTTCAAAGGAAAGTGATTTTCTCTGAAAGTACAGCATTTAGAAAGTGAATCAACACTCCATTCACTTTGCACAGTGATATGAAATGTGGGAACAGACTGCTTTTCTTTCAGAGAAACTCATGAGAGTTGCTGGTGAATGCTTGTAAGTAGCTTAAGGCAGTTTCAAAGGAAAGTGATTTTCTCTGAAAGTACAGCATTTAGAAAGTGAAGCAACACTCCATTCACTTCGCACAGTTAATTGAAGTGTTGGAACAGACTGCTTCTCTTTCAGAGAAACGCATGAGAGTTGCTGGTGAATGCTTGTAAGTAGCTTAAGGCACTTTCAAAGGAAAGTGATTTTCTCTGAAAGTACAGCATTTAGAAAGTGAATCAACACTCCATTCACTTTGCACAGTGAAATGAAGTGTGGGAACAGACTGCTTTTCTTTCAGAGAAACTCATGAGTGTTGCTCGTGAATGCTTGTAAGTAGCTTAAGGCAGATTCAAAGGAAAGTGATTTTCTCTGAGAGTACAGCATTTAGAAAGTGAGGCAACACTCCATTCACTTCGCACACTGAATTGAAGTGTTGGAACAGACTGCTTCTCTTTTAGGAAATGCATGTGAGTTGCTGGTGAATGCTTGTAAGTAACTTAAGGCAGTTTCAAAGGAACGTGATTTTCTCTGAAAGTACCGCATTTAGAAAGTGAAGCAACACGCCATTCACTTCGTACAGGGAATTGAAGTGTTGGAACAGACTGCCTGTCTTTCAGAGAAACTCATGTGAGTTGCTGGTCAGTGCTTGTAAGTAGCTTAAGGCACTTTCAAAGGAAAGTGATTTTCTCTGAAAGTACAGCATTTAGAAAGTGAAGCAAAACTCCATTTACTTCGCAGAGTGAATGGAAGTGTTGGAACAGACTACTTCTCTTTCAGAGAAATGTATGTGAGTTGCTGGTGAATGCTTGTAAGTAGGTTAAGGCAGTTTCAAAGGAAAGTGATTTTCTCTGAAAGTACAGCATTTAGAAAGTGAAGTAAACCTCCATTCACTTCGAACAGTGAATTGAAGTGTTGGAACAGACTGCTTCTCTTTCAGAGAAACTCATGTGAGTTGCTGGTGAATGCTTGTAAGTAGCTTAAGGCACTTTCAAAGTAAAGTGATTTTCTCTGAAAGTACAGCATTTAGTAAGTGAAGTAACACTACATTCACTTCACACAGTGAATTGAAGTATTGGAACAGACTGCTTCTCTTTCAGAGAAACGCATGTGAGTTTCTTGTGAATGCTTGTAAGTAGCTTAAGACAGTATCAAAGGAAAGTGATTTTTTCTAAAAATACAGCATTTAGAAAGTGAAACAACAACACATTCACTTCGCCCAGTGAATTGAAGTGTTGGAACAGACTGCTTCTCTTAGAGAGAAACTCATGTGAGTTGCTGGTGAATGCTTGTAAGTAGCTTAAGGCAGTTTCAAAGGAAAGTGATTTTCTCTGAAAGTACAGCATTTAGAAAGTGACGCAACACTCCATTCACTTCACACAGTGAATTGAAGTGTTGGAACAGACTGCTTCTCTTTCAGAGAAACTCATGTGAGTTGCTGGTGAATGCTTGTAAGAAGCTTAAGGCAGTTTCAAAGGAAAGTGATTTTCTCTGAAAGTACAGCATTTCGAAAGTGAAGCAACACTCCATTCACTTTTCACAGTGAATTGAAGTGTTGGAACAGATTGCTTCTCTTTCAGAGAAACTCATGTGAGTTGCTGGTGAATGCTTGTAAGTAGCTTAAGGCAGTTTCAAAGGAAAGTGATTTTCTCTGAAAGTACAGGATTTAGAAAGTGAAGCAACACTCCATTCACTTCGCATAGTGAACTGAAGTGTTGGAACAGACTGCTTCTCTTTCAGAGAAATTTATGTGAGTTGCTGGTGAATGCTTGTAAGTAGCATAAGGCAGTTTCAAAGGAAAGTGATTTTCTCTGAAATTACATCATTTAGAAAGTGAAACAACAAGACTTTCACTTCGCACAGTGAATTGAAGTGTTTGAACAGACTGCTTCTCTTTCAGAGTAATGCATGAGAGTTGTTGGTGAATGCTTGTAAGTAGCTTAAGGCATTTTCAAAGAAGAGTGATTGTGTCTGAAAGTACAGCATTTAGAAAGTGAAAGAACAACACATTCACTTAGCCCAGTGAATTGAAGTGTTGGAACAGACTGCTTCTCTTTCAGAGATACTCATGTGAGTTGCTGGTGAATGCTTGTAAGTAGCTTAAGGCAGTTTCAAAGGAAAGTGATTTTCTCTGAAAGTACAGCATTTAGAAAGTGACGCAACAATCCATTCACTTTTCACAGTTAATTGAAGTGTTGGAACAGACTGCTTCTCTTTCAGAGAAATGCATGTGAGTTGCTGGTGAATGCGTGTAAGTAGCTTAAGGCAGTTTAAAAGGAATGTGATTATCTCTGAAAGTACAGCATTTAGAAAGTGAAACAAGAACACATTCACTTCGCACAGTGAATTGAAGTGTTGGAACAGACTGCTTGTCTTTCAGAGAAACTCATGTGAGTTGCTGGTGAATGCTTGTAAGTAGCTTAAGGCACTTTCAAAGGAAAGTGATTTTCTCTGAAAGTACAGCATTTAGAAAGTGACGCAACTCTCCATTCACTTCACACAGTGAATTGAAGTGTTGGAACAGACTGCTTCTCTTTCAGAGAAACGCATGTGAGTTTCTTGTGAATGCTTGTAATTAGCTTAAGGCACTTTCAAAGGAAAGTGAATTTCTTTGAAAGTGCAGCATTTAGAAAGTGAAGCAATACTCCATTCACTTTGCACAGTGAATTGAAGTGTTGGAACAGACTGCTAATCTTTCAGAGAAACTCATGTGAGTTACTTGTGAATGCTAGTAAGTAGCTAAAGGCACTTTCAAAGGAAAGTGATTTTCTCTGAAAGTACAGCATTTAGAAAGTGATGCAACCCTCCATTCACTTCGCACAGTCAACTGAAGTGTTGGTCCAGACTGCTTCTCTTTCAGAGAAATGCATGTGAGTTTCTTGTGAATGCTTATAATTATCTTAAGGCACTTTCAAAGAAAGTGATTTTCTCTGAAAGTACAGCATTTAAAAATGAAGCAACACTCCATTCACTTCGCACAGTGAATTGAAGTGTTGGAACAGACTGTTTCTATTGCAGAGAAATGCATGTGAGTTACTGTTGAATGCTTGTAAGAAGCTTAAGGCAGTTTCAAAGGAAAGTGATTTTCTCTGAAAGTACAGCGTTTTGAAAGTGAAGCTACACTCCATTCACTTCGCAGAGTGAATTGAAGTGTCGGAACAGACTGCTTATCTTTCAGAGAAATGTATGTGAGTTGCTGGTGAATGCGTGTAAGTAGCTTAAGGCAGTTTCAAAGGAAAGTGATTTTTTCTGAAAGTACAGCATTTAGAAAGTGAAGCAACACTCCATACACTTTGCACAGTGAATTGAAGTGTTGGAACAGACTGCTTCTCTTTCAGAGAAACTCATGTGAGTTGCTGGTGAATGCTTGTAAGTAGCTTAAAGCACTTTTTAAGGAAAGTGATTTTCTCTGAAAGTACAGCATTTAGTAAGTGAAGCAACACTCCATTCACTTCACACAGTGAATTGAAGTATTGGAACAGACTGCTTCTCTTTCAGAGAATCACATGTGAGTTTCTTGTGAATGCTTGTAAGTGGCTTAAGACAGTATCAAAGGAAAGTGATTTTTTCCGAAAATACAGCATTTAGAAAGTGAAACAACAACACATTCTCTTCGCCCAGTGAATTGAAGTGTTGGAACAGACTGCTTTTCTTTCAGAGAAACGCATGAGAGTTGTTGGTGAATGCTTGTAAGTAGCTTAAGGCACTTTCAAAGGAAAGTGATTTTCTCTGAAATTACCGCATTTAGAAAGTGAAGCAACACTCCATTCACTTTGCACTGTGAATTGAAGTGTTGGAACAGACTGCTTCTCTTGCAGAGAAATGCATGTGAGTTTCTTGTGAATGCTTATTATTATCTTAAGGCACTATCAAAGAAAGTGATTTTCTCTGAAAGTACAGCATTTAGAAAGTGAAGCAACACTCCACTCACTTCGCACAATGAATTGAAGTGTTGGAACAGACTGCTTCACTTTCAGAGAAACGCATGTGAATTGCTGGTGAATGCTTGTAAGTAGCTTAAGGCAGTTTTAAAGGAAAGTTTTTTTCTGTGAAAGTGCAGCATTTAGAAAGTGAAGCAACACTCCATTCACTTCGCCCAGTGAATTGAAGTGTTGGAACAGACTGCTTCTCTTTCAGAGAAATGCATGTGAATTGCTGGTGAATGCTTGTAAGTAGCTTAAGGCACTTTCAAAGGAAAGTGATTTTCTCTGAAAGGACAGCATATCGAAAGTGAAGCAACCCTCCATTCACTTCGCACAGTGAATTGAAGTGTTGGAACAGACTGTTGCCTTTCAGAGAAATGATTGTGAGTTGCTGGTGAATGCTTGTAAGTAGCTTAAGGCACTTTCAAAGAAAGTGATTTTCTCTGAAAGGACAGCATTTAGAAAGTGAAGCAACACTCCATTCACTTCGAACAGTGAATTGAAGTGTTGGAACAGACTGCTTCTCTTTCAGAGTAATGCATGAGAGTTGTTGATGAATGCTTGTAAGTAACTTAAGGCACTTTAAAAGAAGAGTGATTTTCTCTGAAAGTACAGCATTTAGAAAGTGAAACAACAACACATTCTCTTCGCACAGTGAATTGAAGTCTTGGAACAGACTGCTTCTCTTTCAGAGAAACTCATGTGAGTTGCTGGTGAATGCTTGTAAGTAGCTTAAGGCAGTTTCAAAGGAAAGTGATTTTCTCTGAAATTACAACAATTAGAAAGTGACGCAACACTCCATTTACTTCGCACCGTGAACTGAAGTGTTGGAACAGACTGCTTCTCTTTCAGAGAAACGCATGTGAATTGCTGGTGAATGCTTGTAAGTAGCTTAAGGCAGTTTCAAAGGAAAGTTTTTTTCTGTGAAAGTGCAGCCTTTAGAAAGTGAAGCAACACTCCATTCACTTCGCACAGTGAATTGAAGTGTTGGAACAGACTGCTTCTCTTTCAGAGAAACTCATGTGAGTTGCTGGTGAATGCTTGTAAGTAGCTTAAGGCAGTTTCAAAGGAAAGTGATTTTCTCTGAAAGTACAGCATTTAGAAAGTGACGCAACACTCCATTCACTTCACACAGTGAATTGAAGTGTTGGAACAGACTTCTTCTCTATCAGAGAAATGTATGTGAATTGCTGGTGAATGGTTGTAAGTAAATTAAGGCAGTTTCAAAGGAAAGTGATTTTCTCTGAACATATAGCATTTAGAAAGTGAAACAACAACACGTTCACTTCGCACAGTGAATTGGAGTGTTGGAACAGACTGCTTCTCTTTCAGAGAAACTCATGTGAGTTGCTGGTGAATGCTTGCAAGTAGCTTAAGGCACTTTCAAAGGAAAGTGATTTTCTCTGAAAGTACAGCATTTAGAAAGTGAAACAACACTCCATTCACTTTGCACAGTGAATTGAAGGGTTGGAACAGACTGCTTCTCTTTCAGAGAAACTCATGTGAGTTGCTGGTGAATGCTTGTAAATAGCTTAAGGCAGTTTCAAAGGAAAGTGATTTTCTCTGAAAGTACAGCATTTAGAAAGTGAAGTAACACTCCATTCACTTCGCACAGTGAATTGAAGTGTTGGAACAGACTGCTTCTCTTTCAGAGAAATGTATGTGAGTTACGTGTGAAAGCTTGTAAGTAGCTTAAGGCACTTTCAAAGGAAAGTGATTTTCTCTGAAAGTACAGCATTTAGAAAGTGAAACAACAACACATTCACTTCGCAGAGTGAATTGAAGTGTTGGAACAGACTGCTTCTCTTTCAGAGAAACTCATGTGAGTTGCTGGTGAATGCTTGTAAGTAGTTTAAGGTACTTTGAAAGGAAAGTCATTTTATCTGAAAGTACAGCATTTAGAAAGTGATGCAACACTCCATTCACTTCGCACAGTGAATTGAAGAGTTGGAACAGACTGCTTCTCTTTCACAGAAACTCATGTGAGTTGCTGGTGAATGCTTGTAAGTAGCTTAAGGCACTTTCAAAGAAAGTGATTTTCTGAAAGAACAGCATTTAGAAAGTGAAGCAACACTCCATTCACTTCGCACCGTGAATTGAAGTGTTGGAACAGACTGCTTCTCTTTCAGAGAAACGCATGTGAGTCTCTTGTGAATGTTGTAAGTAGCTTAAGGCAGTATCAAAGGAAAGTGATTTTCTCTGAAACTACAGCATTAAGAAAGTGAAACAACAACACATTCACTTCGCACAGTGAATTGAAGTGTTGGAACAGACTGCTTCTCTTTCAGAGAAACGCATGTGAGTCTCTTGTGAATGCTTGTAAGTAGCTTAAGGCAGTATCAAAGGAAAGTGTTTTTCTCTGAAACTACAGCATTTAGAAAGTGAAACAACAACACATTCACTTCGCACAATGAATTGAAGTATTGGAACAGACTGCTTCTCTTTCAGAGTAATGCATGAGAGTTGTTGGTGAATGCTTGTAAGTAGCTTAAAGCAGTTTCAAAGGAAAGTGATTTTCTCTAAAAGTACAGCATTTAGAAAGTGAAACAACCCTCCATTCACTTTGCACAGTGAATTGAAGTGTTGGAAAAGACTGCTTCTCTTTCAGAGAAACTCGTGTGAGTTGCTGGTGAATGCTTGTAAGTAGCTTAAGGCAGTTTCAAAGGAAAGTGATTTTCTCTGAAAGTACAGCATTTAGAAAGTGAAGCAACACTCCATTCACTTCGCACAGTGAATTGAAGTGTTGGAACAGACTTCTTCTCTTTCAGAGAAATGTATGTGAGTTACGTGTGAAAGCTTGTAAGTAGCTTAAGGCACTTTCAAAGGAAAGTGATTTTCTCTGAACATACAGCATTTAGAAAGTGAAACAACAACACATTCACTTCGCACAATGAATTGAAGTGTTGGAACAGACTGCTTCTCTTTCAGAGAAACTCATGTGAGTTGCTGGTGAATGCTTGTAAGTAGTTTAAGGTACTTTGAAAGGAAAGTGATTTTCTCTGAAAGTACAGCATTTAGAAAGTGACGCAACACTCCATTCACTTCGCACAGTGAATTGAAGAGCTGGAACAGACTGCTTCTCTTTCACAGAAACTCATGTGAGTTGCTGGTGAATGCTTGTAAGTAGCTTAAGGCACTTTCAAAGAAAGTGATTTTCTCTGAAAGAACAGCATTTAGAAAGTGAAGCAACACTCCATTCACTTTGCACAGTGAATTGAAGTGTTGGAACAGACTGCTTCTCTTTCAGAGAAACGCATGTGAGTCTCTTGTGAATGCTTGAAAGTAACTTAAGGCAGTATCAAAGGAAAGTGATTTTCTCTAAAACTACAGCATTTAGAAAGTGAAACAACAACACATTCACTTCGCACAGTGACTTGAAGTGTTGGAACAGACTGCTTCTCTTTCAGAGAAACGCATGTGAGTCTCTTGTGAATGCTTTTAAGTAGCTTAAGGCAGGATCAAAGGAAAGTGATTTTCTCTGAAACTACAGAATTTAGAAAGTGAAACAACAACACATTCACGTCGCACAGTGAATTGAAGAGTTGGAACAGACTGCTTCTCTCTCAGAGAAACGCATGTGAGTCTCTTGTGAATGCTTGTAAGTAGCTTAAGGCAGTATCAAAGGAAAGTGATTTTCTCTGAAACTACAGCATTTAGAAGGTGAAACAACAACACATTCACTTCGTACAGTGAATTGAAGTATTGGAACAGACTGCTTCTCCTTCAGAGTAATGCATGAGAGTTGTTGGTGAATGCTTGTAAGTAGCTTAAGGCACTTTCAAAGTAGAGTGATTTTCTCTGAAAGTACAGCATTTAGAAAGTGAAACAACAACACATTCACTTCGCAAAATGTAATGAAGTGTTGGAACAGACTGCTTCTCTTTCAGAGAAACGCATTTGAGTTGCTTCTGAATGCTTGTAAGTAGCTTAAGGCAGTTTCAAAGGAAAGTGATTTTCTCTTAAAGTACCGCATTTAAAAAGTGAAGCAACACTCCATTCACTTTGCACTGTGAATTGAAGTGTTGGAACAGACTGCTTCTCTTGCAGAGAAATGCATGTGAGTTTCTTGTGAATGCTTATTATTATCTTAAGGCACTTTCAAAGAAAGTGATTTTCTCTGAAAGTACAGCATTTAGAAAGTGAAGCAACACTCCACTCACTTCGCACAATGAATTGAAGTGTTGGAACAGACTGCTTCTCTTTCAGAGAAACGCATGTGAATTGCTGGTGAATGCTTGTAAGTAGCTTAAGGCAGTTTCAAAGGAAAGTTTTTTTCTGTGAATGTGCAGCATTTAGAAAGTGAAGCAACACTGAATTCACTTCGCACAGTGAATTGAAGTGTTGGAACAGACTGCTTCTCTTTCAGAGAAATGCATGTGAATTGCTGGTGAATGCTTGTAAGTAGCTTAAAGCAGTTTCAAAGGAAAGTGATTTTCTCTGAAAGTACAGCATTTAGAAAGTGAAGCAACACTCCATTCACTTCGCACAGTGAATTGAAGTGTTGGAACAGACTGCTTCTCTTTCAGAGTAATGCATGAGAGTTGTTGGTGAATGCTTGTAAGTAGCTTAAGGTACTTTGAAAGGAAAGTGATTTTCTCTGAAAGTACAGCACTTAGAAAGTGAAACAACAACACATTCACTTAGCACAGTGAATTGAAGTGTTGGAACAGACTGCTTCTCTTTCAGAGAAACGCATGTGAATTGCTGGTGAATGCTTGTAAGTAGCTTAAGGCAGTTTCAAAGGAAAGTTTTTTTCTGTGAAAGTGCAGCATTTAGAAAGTGAAGCAACACTGAATTCACTTCGCACAATGTATTGAAGTATTGGAACAGACTGCTTCTCTTTCAGAGTAATGCATGAGAGTTGTTGGTGAATGCTTGTAAGTAGCTTAAAGCAGTTTCAAAGGAAAGTGATTTTCTCTGAAAGTACAGCATTTAGAAAGTGAAGCAACACTCCATTCACTTCGCACAGTGAATTGAAGTGTTGGAACAGACTGCTTCTCTTTCAGAGTAATGCATGAGAGTTGTTGGTGAATGCTTGTAAGTAGCTTAAGGTACTTTGAAAGGAAAGTGATTTTCTCTGAAAGTACAGCACTTAGAAAGTGAAACAACAACACATTCACTTAGCACAGTGAATTGAAGTGTTGGAACAGACTGCTTCTCTTTCAGAGAAACTCATGTGAGTGGCTGGTGAATACTTGCAAATAGCTTAAGGCAGTTTCAAAGGAAAGTGATTTTCTCTGAAATTACAGTAATTAGAATGTGACGCAACACTCCATTCACTTCGCACCGTGAATTGCAGTGTTGAAACAGACTGCTTCTCTTTCAGAGAAACTCATGTGAGTTGCTGGTGAATGCTTGTAAGTAGCTTAAGGCACTTTCAAAGGAAAGTGATTTTCTCTGAAAGTACAGCATTTAGAAAGTGAAACAACAACACATTCACTTCGAACAGTGAATTGAAGAGTTGGAACAGACTGCTTCTCTTTCAGAGAAACGCATGTGAGTCTCTTTTGAATGCTTGTAAGTAGCTTAGGCAGTATCAAAGGAAAGTGATTTTCTCTGAAACTACAGCATTTAGAAAGTGAAACAACAAGACATTCACTTCGCACAGTGAATTGAAGTATTGGAACAGACTGCTTCTCTTTCAGAGTAATGCATGAGAGTTGTTGGTGAATGCTTGTAAGTAGCTTAAGGCACTTTCAAAGAAGAGTGATTTTCTCTGAAAGTACAGCATTTAGAAAGTGAAACAACAACACATTCACTTCGCACAATGTATTGAAGTGTTGGAACAGACTGCTTCTCTTTCAGAGAAACTCATTTGAGTTGCTTCTGAATGCTTGTAAGTAGCTTAAGGGAGTTTCAAAGGAAAGTGATTTTCTCTGAAACTACAGCATTTAGAAAGTGAAACAACAACACATTCACTTCGCACAGTGAATTGAAGTGTTGGAACAGACTGCTTCTCTTTCAGAGAAACGCATGTGAGTCTCTTGTGAATGCTTGTAAGTAGCTTAAGGCAGTATCAAAGGAAAGTGATTTTCTCTGAAAGAACAGCATTTAGAAAGTGAAGCAACACTCCATTCACTTCGCACAGTGAATTGAAGTGTTGGAACAGTCTGCTTCTCTTTCAGAGAAACGCATGTGAGTCTCTTGTGAATGCTTGTAAGTAGCTTAAGGCAGTATCAAAGGAAAGTGATTTTCTCTGAAACTACAGCATTTAGAAAGTGAAACAACAACACATTCACTTCGCACAGTGAATTGAAGTGTTGGAACAGACTGCTTCTCTTTCAGAGAAACGCATGTGAGTCTCTTGTGAATGCTTGTAAGTAGCTTAAGGCAGTATCAAAGGAAAGTGATTTTCTCCGAAACTACAGCATTTAGAAAGTGAAGCAACACTCCATTCACTTCGCACAGTGAATTGAAGTATTGGAACAGACTGCTTCTCTTTCAGAGTAATGCATGAGAGTTGTTGGTGAATGCTTGTAAGTAGCTTAAGGCACTTTCAAAGAAGAGTGATTTTCTCTGAAAGTACAGCATTTAGAAAGTGAAACAACAACACATTCACTTCACACAATGTATTGAAGTGTTGGAACAGACTGCTTCTCTTTCAGAGAAACTCATTTGAGTTGCTTCTGAATGCTTGTAAGTAGCTTAAGGCAGTTTCACAGGAAAGTGATTTTCTCTGAAAGTACAGCATTTAGAAAGTGAAGCAACACTCCATTCACTTTGCACTGTGAATTGAAGTGTTGGAACAGACTGCTTCTCTTGCAGAGAAATGCATGTGAGTTTCTTGTGAATGCTTATTATTATCTTAAGGCACTTTCAAAGAAAGTGATTTTCTCTGAAAGTACAGCATTTAGAAAGTGAAGCAACACTCCACTCACTTCGCACAGTGAATTGAAGTGTTGGAACAGACTGCTTCTCTTTCAGAGAAACGCATGTGAATTGCTGGTGAATGCTTGTAAGTAGATTAAGGCAGTTTCAAAGGAAAGTTTTTTTCTGTGAAAGTGCAGCATTTAGAAAGTGAAGCAACAATCCATTCACTTCGCACAGTGAATTGTAGTGTTGGAACAGACTGCTTCTCTTTCAGAGAAATGCATGTGAATTGCTGGTGAATGCTTGTAAGTAGCTTAAGGCACTTTCAAAGGAAAGTGATTTTCTCTGAAAGGACAGCATTTAGAAAGTGAAGCAACACTCCATTCACTTCGCACAGTGAATTGAAGTGTTGGAACAGACTGTTGCCTTTCAGAATAATGATTGTGAGTTGCTGGTGAATGCTTGTAAGTAGCTTAAGGCACTGTCAAAGAAAGTGATTTTCTCTGAAAGAACAGCATTTAGAAAGTGAAGCAACACTCCATTCACTTCGCACAGTGAATTGAAGTGTTGGAACAGACTGCTTCTCTTTCAGAGAAACGCATGTGAGTCTCTTGTGAATGCTTGTAAGTAGCTTAAGACAGTATCAAAGGAAAGTGATTTTCTCTGAAACTACAGCATTTAGAAAGTGAAACAACAACACATTCACTTCGCACAGTGAATTGAAGTGTTGGAACAGACTGCTTCTCTTTCAGAGAAACACATGTGAGTCTCTTGTGAATGCTTGTAAGTAGCTTAAGGCAGTATCAAAGGAAAGTGATTTTCTCTGAAACTACAGCATTTAGAAAGTGAAACAACAACACATTCACTTCGCACAATGTATTGAAGTACTGGAACAGACTGCTTCTCTTTCAGAGTAATGCATGAGAGTTGTTGGTGAATGCTTGTAAGTAGCTTAAAGCAGTTTCAAAGGAAAGTGATTTTCTCTGAAAGTACAGCATTTAGAACGTGAAGCAACACTCCATTCACTTCGCACAGTGAATTGAAGTGTTGGAACAGACTGCTTCTCTTTCAGAGTAATGCATGAGAGTTGTTGGTGAATGCTTTTAAGTAGCTTAAGGTACTTTGAAAGGAAAGTGATTTTCTCTGAAAGTACAGCACTTAGAAAGTGAAACAACAACACATTCACTTAGCACAGTGAATTGAAGTGTTGGAACAGACTGCTTCTCTTTCAGAGAAACTCATGTGAGTTGCTGGTGAATACTTGCAAATAGCTTAAGGCAGTTTCAAAGGAAAGTGATTTTCTCTGAAATTACAGTAATTAGAATGTGACGCAACACTCCATTCACTTCGCACTGTGAATTGCAGTGTTGAAACAGAATGTTTCTCTTTCAGAGAATCTCATGTGAGTTGCTGGTGAATGCTTGTAAGTAGCTTAAGGCACTTTCAAAGGAAAGTGATTTTCTCTGAAAGTACAGCATTTAGAAAGTGAAACAACAACACATTCACTTCGAACAGTGAATTGAAGAGTTGGAACAGACTGCTTCTCTTTCAGAGAAACGCATGTGAGTCTCTTTTGAATGCTTGTAAGTAGCTTAGGCAGTATCAAAGGAAAGTGATTTTCTCTGAAACTACAGCATTTAGAAAGTGAAACAACAAGACATTCACTTCGCACAGTGAATTGAAGTATTGGAACAGACTGCTTCTCTTTCAGAGTAATGCATGAGAGTTGTTGGTGAATGCTTGTAAGTAGCTTAAGGCACTTTCAAAGAAGAGTGATTTTCTCTGAAAGAACAGCATTTAGAAAGTGAAGCAACACTCCATTCACTTCGCACAGTGAATTGAAGTGTTGGAACAGTCTGCTTCTCTTTCAGAGAAACGCATGTGAGTCTCTTGTGAATGCTTGTAAGTAGCTTAAGGCAGTATCAAAGGAAAGTGATTTTCTCTGAAACTACAGCATTTAGAAAGTGAAACAACAACACATTCACTTCGCACAGTGAATTGAAGTGTTGGAACAGACTGCTTCTCTTTCAGAGAAACGCATGTGAGTCTCTTGTGAATGCTTGTAAGTAGCTTAAGGCAGTATCAAAGGAAAGTGATTTTCTCCGAAACTACAGCATTTAGAAAGTGAAGCAACACTCCATTCACTTCGCACAGTGAATTGAAGTATTGGAACAGACTGCTTCTCTTTCAGAGTAATGCATGAGAGTTGTTGGTGAATGCTTGTAAGTAGCTTAAGGCACTTTCAAAGAAGAGTGATTTTCTCTGAAAGTACAGCATTTAGAAAGTGAAACAACAACACATTCACTTCGCACAATGTATTGAAGTGTTGGAACAGACTGCTTCTCTTTCAGAGAAACTCATTTGAGTTGCTTCTGAATGCTTGTAAGTAGCTTAAGGGAGTTTCAAAGGAAAGTGATTTTCTCTGAAAGTACAGCATTTAGAAAGTGAAGCAACACTCCATTCACTTTGCACTGTGAATTGAAGTGTTGGAACAGACTGCTTCTCTTGCAGAGAAATGCATGTGAGTTTCTTGTGAATGCTTATTATTATCTTAAGGCACTTTCAAAGAAAGTGATTTTCTCTGAAAGTACAGCATTTAGAAAGTGAAGCAACACTCCACTCACTTCGCACAGTGAATTGAAGTGTTGGAACAGACTGCTTCTCTTTCAGAGAAACGCATGTGAATTGCTGGTGAATGCTTGTAAGTAGATTAAGGCAGTTTCAAAGGAAAGTTTTTTTCTGTGAAAGTGCAGCATTTAGAAAGTGAAGCAACAATCCATTCACTTCGCACAGTGAATTGTAGTGTTGGAACAGACTGCTTCTCTTTCAGAGAAATGCATGTGAATTGCTGGTGAATGCTTGTAAGTAGCTTAAGGCACTTTCAAAGGAAAGTGATTTTCTCTGAAAGGACAGCATTTAGAAAGTGAAGCAACACTCCATTCACTTCGCACAGTGAATTGAAGTGTTGGAACAGACTGTTGCCTTTCAGAATAATGATTGTGAGTTGCTGGTGAATGCTTGTAAGTAGCTTAAGGCACTGTCAAAGAAAGTGATTTTCTCTGAAAGAACAACATTTAGAAAGTGAAGCAACACTCCATTCACTTCGCACAGTGAATTGAAGAGTTGGAACAGACTGCTTCTCTTTCAGAGAAACGCATGTGAGTCTCTTGTGAATGCTTGTAAGTAGCTTAAGACAGTATCAAAGGAAAGTGATTTTCTCTGAAACTACAGCATTTAGAAAGTGAAACAACAACACATTCACTTCGCACAGTGAATTGAAGTGTTGGAACAGACTGCTTCTCTTTCAGAGAAACGCATGTGAGTCTCTTGTGAATGCTTGTAAGTAGCTTAAGGCAGTATCAAAGGAAAGTGATTTTCTCTGAAACTACAGCATTTAGAAAGTGAAACAACAACACATTCACTTCGCACAATGTATTGAAGTACTGGAACAGACTGCTTCTCTTTCAGAGTAATGCATGAGAGTTGTTGGTGAATGCTTGTAAGTAGCTTAAAGCAGTTTCAAAGGAAAGTGATTTTCTCTGAAAGTACAGCATTTAGAACGTGAAGCAACACTCCATTCACTTCGCACAGTGAATTGAAGTGTTGGAACAGACTGCTTCTCTTTCAGAGTAATGCATGAGAGTTGTTGGTGAATGCTTTTAAGTAGCTTAAGGTACTTTGAAAGGAAAGTGATTTTCTCTGAAAGTACAGCACTTAGAAAGTGAAACAACAACACATTCACTTAGCACAGTGAATTGAAGTGTTGGAACAGACTGCTTCTCTTTCAGAGAAACTCATGTGAGTTGCTGGTGAATACTTGCAAATAGCTTAAGGCAGTTTCAAAGGAAAGTGATTTTCTCTGAAATTACAGTAATTAGAATGTGACGCAACACTCCATTCACTTCGCACTGTGAATTGCAGTGTTGAAACAGAATGTTTCTCTTTCAGAGAATCTCATGTGAGTTGCTGGTGAATGCTTGTAAGTAGCTTAAGGCACTTTCAAAGGAAAGTGATTTTCTCTGAAAGTACAGCATTTAGAAAGTGAAACAACAACACATTCACTTCGAACAGTGAATTGAAGAGTTGGAACAGACTGCTTCTCTTTCAGAGAAACGCATGTGAGTCTCTTTTGAATGCTTGTAAGTAGCTTAGGCAGTATCAAAGGAAAGTGATTTTCTCTGAAACTACAGCATTTAGAAAGTGAAACAACAAGACATTCACTTCGCACAGTGAATTGAAGTATTGGAACAGACTGCTTCTCTTTCAGAGTAATGCATGAGAGTTGTTGGTGAATGCTTGTAAGTAGCTTAAGGCACTTTCAAAGAAGAGTGATTTTCTCTGAAAGTACAGCATTTAGAAAGTGAAACAACAACACATTCACTTCGCACAATGTATTGAAGTGTTGGAACAGACTGCTTCTCTTTCAGAGAAACGCATGTGAGTCTCTTGTGAATGCTTGTAAGTAGCTTAAGGCAGTATCAAAGGAAAGTGATTTTCTCTGAAAGAACAGCATTTAGAAAGTGAAGCAACACTCCATTCACTTCGCACAGTGAATTGAAGTGTTGGAACAGTCTGCTTCTCTTTCAGAGAAACGCATGTGAGTCTCTTGTGAATGCTTGTAAGTAGCTTAAGGCAGTATCAAAGGAAAGTGATTTTCTCTGAAACTACAGCATTTAGAAAGTGAAACAACAACACATTCACTTCGCACAGTGAATTGAAGTGTTGGAACAGACTGCTTCTCTTTCAGAGAAACGCATGTGAGTCTCTTGTGAATGCTTGTAAGTAGCTTAAGGCAGTATCAAAGGAAAGTGATTTTCTCCGAAACTACAGCATTTAGAAAGTGAAGCAACACTCCATTCACTTCGCACAGTGAATTGAAGTATTGGAACAGACTGCTTCTCTTTCAGAGTAATGCATGAGAGTTGTTGGTGAATGCTTGTAAGTAGCTTAAGGCACTTTCAAAGAAGAGTGATTTTCTCTGAAAGTACAGCATTTAGAAAGTGAAACAACAACACATTCACTTCACACAATGTATTGAAGTGTTGGAACAGACTGCTTCTCTTTCAGAGAAACTCATTTGAGTTGCTTCTGAATGCTTGTAAGTAGCTTAAGGCAGTTTCACAGGAAAGTGATTTTCTCTGAAAGTACAGCATTTAGAAAGTGAAGCAACACTCCATTCACTTTGCACTGTGAATTGAAGTGTTGGAACAGACTGCTTCTCTTGCAGAGAAATGCATGTGAGTTTCTTGTGAATGCTTATTATTATCTTAAGGCACTTTCAAAGAAAGTGATTTTCTCTGAAAGTACAGCATTTAGAAAGTGAAGCAACACTCCACTCACTTCGCACAGTGAATTGAAGTGTTGGAACAGACTGCTTCTCTTTCAGAGAAACGCATGTGAATTGCTGGTGAATGCTTGTAAGTAGATTAAGGCAGTTTCAAAGGAAAGTTTTTTTCTGTGAAAGTGCAGCATTTAGAAAGTGAAGCAACAATCCATTCACTTCGCACAGTGAATTGTAGTGTTGGAACAGACTGCTTCTCTTTCAGAGAAATGCATGTGAATTGCTGGTGAATGCTTGTAAGTAGCTTAAGGCACTTTCAAAGGAAAGTGATTTTCTCTGAAAGGACAGCATTTAGAAAGTGAAGCAACACTCCATTCACTTCGCACAGTGAATTGAAGTGTTGGAACAGACTGTTGCCTTTCAGAATAATGATTGTGAGTTGCTGGTGAATGCTTGTAAGTAGCTTAAGGCACTGTCAAAGAAAGTGATTTTCTCTGAAAGAACAGCATTTAGAAAGTGAAGCAACACTCCATTCACTTCGCACAGTGAATTGAAGTGTTGGAACAGACTGCTTCTCTTTCAGAGAAACGCATGTGAGTCTCTTGTGAATGCTTGTAAGTAGCTTAAGACAGTATCAAAGGAAAGTGATTTTCTCTGAAACTACAGCATTTAGAAAGTGAAACAACAACACATTCACTTCGCACAGTGAATTGAAGTGTTGGAACAGACTGCTTCTCTTTCAGAGAAACACATGTGAGTCTCTTGTGAATGCTTGTAAGTAGCTTAAGGCAGTATCAAAGGAAAGTGATTTTCTCTGAAACTACAGCATTTAGAAAGTGAAACAACAACACATTCACTTCGCACAATGTATTGAAGTACTGGAACAGACTGCTTCTCTTTCAGAGTAATGCATGAGAGTTGTTGGTGAATGCTTGTAAGTAGCTTAAAGCAGTTTCAAAGGAAAGTGATTTTCTCTGAAAGTACAGCATTTAGAACGTGAAGCAACACTCCATTCACTTCGCACAGTGAATTGAAGTGTTGGAACAGACTGCTTCTCTTTCAGAGTAATGCATGAGAGTTGTTGGTGAATGCTTTTAAGTAGCTTAAGGTACTTTGAAAGGAAAGTGATTTTCTCTGAAAGTACAGCACTTAGAAAGTGAAACAACAACACATTCACTTAGCACAGTGAATTGAAGTGTTGGAACAGACTGCTTCTCTTTCAGAGAAACTCATGTGAGTTGCTGGTGAATACTTGCAAATAGCTTAAGGCAGTTTCAAAGGAAAGTGATTTTCTCTGAAATTACAGTAATTAGAATGTGACGCAACACTCCATTCACTTCGCACTGTGAATTGCAGTGTTGAAACAGAATGTTTCTCTTTCAGAGAATCTCATGTGAGTTGCTGGTGAATGCTTGTAAGTAGCTTAAGGCACTTTCAAAGGAAAGTGATTTTCTCTGAAAGTACAGCATTTAGAAAGTGAAACAACAACACATTCACTTCGAACAGTGAATTGAAGAGTTGGAACAGACTGCTTCTCTTTCAGAGAAACGCATGTGAGTCTCTTTTGAATGCTTGTAAGTAGCTTAGGCAGTATCAAAGGAAAGTGATTTTCTCTGAAACTACAGCATTTAGAAAGTGAAACAACAAGACATTCACTTCGCACAGTGAATTGAAGTATTGGAACAGACTGCTTCTCTTTCAGAGTAATGCATGAGAGTTGTTGGTGAATGCTTGTAAGTAGCTTAAGGCACTTTCAAAGAAGAGTGATTTTCTCTGAAAGTACAGCATTTAGAAAGTGAAACAACAACACATTCACTTCGCACAATGTATTGAAGTGTTGGAACAGACTGCTTCTCTTTCAGAGAAACTCATTTGAGTTGCTTCTGAATGCTTGTAAGTAGCTTAAGGGAGTTTCAAAGGAAAGTGATTTTCTCTGAAACTACAGCATTTAGAAAGTGAAACAACAACACATTCAC
This sequence comes from Myodes glareolus, assembly GCF_982192425.1. NCBI lineage: Eukaryota > Metazoa > Chordata > Mammalia > Rodentia > Cricetidae > Myodes > Myodes glareolus. Next base: position 268,061 of record NW_028263242.1, read on the forward strand.
TTCGCACAGTGAATTGAAGTGTTGGAACAGACTGCTTCTCTTTCAGAGAAACGCATGTGAGTCTCTTGTGAATGCTTGTAAGTAGCTTAAGGCAGTATCAAAGGAAAGTGATTTTCTCTGAAAGAACAGCATTTAGAAAGTGAAGCAACACTCCATTCACTTCGCACAGTGAATTGAAGTATTGGAACAGACTGCTTCTCTTTCAGAGAAACGCATGTGAGTCTCTTGTGAATGCTTGTAAGTAGCTTAAGGCAGTATCAAAGGAAAGTGATTTTCTCTGAAACTACAGCATTTAGAAAGTGAAACAACAACACATTCACTTCGCACAGTGAATTGAAGTGTTGGAACAGACTGCTTCTCTTTCAGAGAAACGCATGTGAGTCTCTTGTGAATGCTTGTAAGTAGCTTAAGGCAGTATCAAAGGAAAGTGATTTTCTCCGAAACTACAGCATTTAGAAAGTGAAGCAACACTCCATTCACTTCGCACAGTGAATTGAAGTATTGGAACAGACTGCTTCTCTTTCAGAGTAATGCATGAGAGTTGTTGGTGAATGCTTGTAAGTAGCTTAAGGCACTTTCAAAGAAGAGTGATTTTCTCTGAAAGTACAGCATTTAGAAAGTGAAACAACAACACATTCACTTCGCACAATGTATTGAAGTGTTGGAACAGACTGCTTCTCTTTCAGAGAAACTCATTTGAGTTGCTTCTGAATGCTTGTAAGTAGCTTAAGGCAGTTTCACAGGAAAGTGATTTTCTCTGAAAGTACAGCATTTAGAAAGTGAAGCAACACTCCATTCACTTTGCACTGTGAATTGAAGTGTTGGAACAGACTGCTTCTCTTGCAGAGAAATGCATGTGAGTTTCTTGTGAATGCTTATTATTATCTTAAGGCACTTTCAAAGAAAGTGATTTTCTCTGAAAGTACAGCATTTAGAAAGTGAAGCAACACTCCACTCACTTCGCACAGTGAATTGAAGTGTTGGAACAGACTGCTTCTCTTTCAGAGAAACGCATGTGAATTGCTGGTGAATGCTTGTAAGTAGATTAAGGCAGTTTCAAAGGAAAGTTTTTTTCTGTGAAAGTGCAGCATTTAGAAAGTGAAGCAACAATCCATTCACTTCGCACAGTGAATTGTAGTGTTGGAACAGACTGCTTCTCTTTCAGAGAAATGCATGTGAATTGCTGGTGAATGCTTGTAAGTAGCTTAAGGCACTTTCAAAGGAAAGTGATTTTCTCTGAAAGGACAGCATTTAGAAAGTGAAGCAACACTCCATTCACTTCGCACAGTGAATTGAAGTGTTGGAACAGACTGTTGCCTTTCAGAATAATGATTGTGAGTTGCTGGTGAATGCTTGTAAGTAGCTTAAGGCACTTTCAAAGAAAGTGATTTTCTCTGAAAGAACAGCATTTAGAAAGTGAAGCAACACTCCATTCACTTCGCACAGTGAATTGAAGAGTTGGAACAGACTGCTTCTCTTTCAGAGAAACGCATGTGAGTCTCTTGTGAATGCTTGTAAGTAGCTTAAGACAGTATCAAAGGAAAGTGATTTTCTCTGAAACTACAGCATTTAGAAAGTGAAACAACAACACATTCACTTCGCACAGTGAATTGAAGTGTTGGAACAGACTGCTTCTCTTTCAGAGAAACGCATGTGAGTCTCTTGTGAATGCTTGTAAGTAGCTTAAGGCAGTATCAAAGGAAAGTGATTTTCTCTGAAACTACAGCATTTAGAAAGTGAAACAACAACACATTCACTTCGCACAATGTATTGAAGTACTGGAACAGACTGCTTCTCTTTCAGAGTAATGCATGAGAGTTGTTGGTGAATGCTTGTAAGTAGCTTAAAGCAGTTTCAAAGGAAAGTGATTTTCTCTGAAAGTACAGCATTTAGAAAGTGAAGCAACACTCCATTCACTTCGCACAGTGAATTGAAGTGTTGGAACAGACTGCTTCTCTTTCAGAGTAATGCATGAGAGTTGTTGGTGAATGCTTGTAAGTAGCTTAAGGTACTTTGAAAGGAAAGTGATTTTCTCTGAAAGTACAGCACTTAGAAAGTGAAACAACAACACATTCACTTAGCACAGTGAATTGAAGTGTTGGAACAGACTGCTTCTCTTTCAGAGAAACTCATGTGAGTTGCTGGTGAATACTTGCAAATAGCTTAAGGCAGTTTCAAAGGAAAGTGATTTTCTCTGAAATTACAGTATTTAGAATGTGACGCAACACTCCATTCACTTCGCACTGTGAATTGCAGTGTTGAAACAGAATGCTTCTCTTTCAGAGAATCTCATGTGAGTTGCTGGTGAATGCTTGTAAGTAGCTTAAGGCACTTTCAAAGGAAAGTGATTTTCTCTGAAAGTACAGCATTTAGAAAGTGAAACAACAACACATTCACTTCGAACAGTGAATTGAAGAGTTGGAACAGACTGCTTCTCTTTCAGAGAAACGCATGTGAGTCTCTTTTGAATGCTTGTAAGTAGCTTAGGCAGTATCAAAGGAAAGTGATTTTCTCTGAAACTACAGCATTTAGAAAGTGAAACAACAAGACATTCACTTCGCACAGTGAATTGAAGTATTGGAACAGACTGCTTCTCTTTCAGAGTAATGCATGAGAGTTGTTGGTGAATGCTTGTAAGTAGCTTAAGGCACTTTCAAAGAAGAGTGATTTTCTCTGAAAGTACAGCATTTAGAAAGTGAAACAACAACACATTCACTTCGCACAATGTATTGAAGTGTTGGAACAGACTGCTTCTCTTTCAGAGAAACTCATTTGAGTTGCTTCTGAATGCTTGTAAGTAGCTTAAGGCAGTTTCACAGGAAAGTGATTTTCTCTGAAAGTACAGCATTTAGAAAGTGAAGCAACACTCCATTCACTTTGCACTGTGAATTGAAGTGTTGGAACAGACTGCTTCTCTTGCAGAGAAATGCATGTGAGTTTCTTGTGAATGCTTATTATTATCTTAAGGCACTTTCAAAGAAAGTGATTTTCTCTGAAAGTACAGCATTTAGAAAGTGAAGCAACACTCCACTCACTTCGCACAGTGAATTGAAGTGTTGGAACAGACTGCTTCTCTTTCAGAGAAACGCATGTGAATTGCTGGTGAATGCTTGTAAGTAGATTAAGGCAGTTTCAAAGGAAAGTTTTTTTCTGTGAAAGTGCAGCATTTAGAAAGTGAAGCAACAATCCATTCACTTCGCACAGTGAATTGTAGTGTTGGAACAGACTGCTTCTCTTTCAGAGAAATGCATGTGAATTGCTGGTGAATGCTTGTAAGTAGCTTAAGGCACTTTCAAAGGAAAGTGATTTTCTCTGAAAGGACAGCATTTAGAAAGTGAAGCAACACTCCATTCACTTCGCACAGTGAATTGAAGTGTTGGAACAGACTGTTGCCTTTCAGAATAATGATTGTGAGTTGCTGGTGAATGCTTGTAAGTAGCTTAAGGCACTTTCAAAGAAAGTGATTTTCTCTGAAAGAACAGCATTTAGAAAGTGAAGCAACACTCCATTCACTTCGCACAGTGAATTGAAGAGTTGGAACAGACTGCTTCTCTTTCAGAGAAACGCATGTGAGTCTCTTGTGAATGCTTGTAAGTAGCTTAAGACAGTATCAAAGGAAAGTGATTTTCTCTGAAACTACAGCATTTAGAAAGTGAAACAACAACACATTCACTTCGCACAGTGAATTGAAGTGTTGGAACAGACTGCTTCTCTTTCAGAGAAACGCATGTGAGTCTCTTGTGAATGTTTGTAAGTAGCTTAAGGCAGTATCAAAGGAAAGTGATTTTCTCTGAAACTACAGCATTTAGAAAGTGAAACAACAACACATTCACTTCGCACAATGTATTGAAGTACTGGAACAGACTGCTTCTCTTTCAGAGTAATGCATGAGAGTTGTTGGTGAATGCTTGTAAGTAGCTTAAAGCAGTTTCAAAGGAAAGTGATTTTCTCTGAAAGTACAGCATTTAGAAAGTGAAGCAACACTCCATTCACTTCGCACAGTGAATTGAAGTGTTGGAACAGACTGCTTCTCTTTCAGAGTAATGCTTGAGAGTTGTTGGTGAATGCTTGTAAGTAGCTTACGGTACTTTGAAAGGAAAGTGATTTTCTCTGAAAGTACAGCACTTAGAAAGTGAAACAACAACACATTCACTTAGCACAGTGAATTGAAGTGTTGGAACAGACTGCTTCTCTTTCAGAGAAACTCATGTGAGTTGCTGGTGAATACTTGCAAATAGCTTAAGGCAGTTTCAAAGGAAAGTGATTTTCTCTGAAATTACAGTATTTAGAATGTGACGCAACACTCCATTCACTTCGCACTGTGAATTGCAGTGTTGAAACAGAATGCTTCTCTTTCAGAGAATCTCATGTGAGTTGCTGGTGAATGCTTGTAAGTAGCTTAAGGCACTTTCAAAGGAAAGTGATTTTCTCTGAAAGTACAGCATTTAGAAAGTGAAACAACAACACATTCACTTCGAACAGTGAATTGAAGAGTTGGAACAGACTGCTTCTCTTTCAGAGAAACGCATGTGAGTCTCTTTTGAATGCTTGTAAGTAGCTTAGGCAGTATCAAAGGAAAGTGATTTTCTCTGAAACTACAGCATTTAGAAAGTGAAACAACAAGACATTCACTTCGCACAGTGAATTGAAGTATTGGAACAGACTGCTTCTCTTTCAGAGTAATGCATGAGAGTTGTTGGTGAATGCTTGTAAGTAGCTTAAGGCACTTTCAAAGAAGAGTGATTTACTCTGAAAGTACAGCATTTAGAAAGTGAAACAACAACACATTCACTTCGCAAAATGTATTGAAGTGTTGGAACAGACTGCTTCTCTTTCAGAGAAACTCATTTGAGTTGCTTCTGAATGCTTGTAAGTAGCTTAAGGGAGTTTCAAAGGAAAGTGATTTTCTCTGAAACTACAGCATTTAGAAAGTGAAACAACAACACATTCACTTCGCACAGTGAATTGAAGTGTTGGAACAGACTGCTTCTCTTTCAGAGAAACGCATGTGAGTCTCTTGTGAATGCTTGTAAGTAGCTTAAGGCAGTATCAAAGGAAAGTGATTTTCTCTGAAAGAACAGCATTTAGAAAGTGAAGCAACACTCCATTCACTTCGCACAGTGAATTGAAGTGTTGGAACAGACTGCTTCTCTTTCAGAGAAACGCATGTGAGTCTCTTGTGTATGCTTGTAAGTAGCTTAAGGCAGTATCAAAGGAAAGTGATTTTCTCTGAAACTACAGCATTTAGAAAGTGAAACAACAACACATTCACTTCGCACAGTGAATTGAAGTGTTGGAACAGACTGCTTCTCTTTCAGAGAAACGCATGTGAGTCTCTTGTGAATGCTTGTAAGTAGCTTAAGGCAGTATCAAAGGAAAGTGATTTTCTCCGAAACTACAGCATTTAGAAAGTGAAGCAACACTCCATTCACTTCGCACAGTGAATTGAAGTATTGGAACAGACTGCTTCTCTTTCAGAGTAATGCATGAGAGTTGTTGGTGAATGCTTGTAAGTAGCTTAAGGCACTTTCAAAGAAGAGTGATTTTCTCTGAAAGTACAGCATTTAGAAAGTGAAACAACAACACATTCACTTCGCACAATGTATTGAAGTGTTGGAACAGACTGCTTCTCTTTCAGAGAAACTCATTTGAGTTGCTTCTGAATGCTTGTAAGTAGCTTAAGGCAGTTTCACAGTAAAGTGATTTTCTCTGAAAGTACAGCATTTAGAAAGTGAAGCAACACTCCATTCACTTTGCACTGTGAATTGAAGTGTTGGAACAGACTGCTTCTCTTGCAGAGAAATTCATGTGAGTTTCTTGTGAATGCTTATTATTATCTTAAGGCACTTTCAAAGAAAGTGATTTTCTCTGAAAGTACAGCATTTAGAAAGTGAAGCAACACTCCATTCACTTTGCACTGTGAATTGAAGTGTTGGAACAGGCTGCTTCTCTTGCAGAGAAATGCATGTGAGTTTCTTGTGAATGCTTATTATTATCTTAAGGCACTTTCAAAGAAAGTGATTTTCTCTGAAAGTACAGCATTTAGAAAGTGAAGCAACACTCCACTCACTTCGCACAGTGAATTGAAGTGTTGGAACAGACTGCTTCTCTTTCAGAGAAACGCATGAGAGTTACTGGTGAATGCTTGTAAGTAGCTTAAGGCAGTTTCAAAGGAAAGTGATTTTCTCTGAAAGTACAGCATTTAGAAAGTGAAGCAACACTCCATTCACTTCGCACAGTGAATTGAAGTGTTAGAACAGACTGCTTCTCTTTCAGAGATACTCATGAGAGTTGCTGGTGAATGCTTGTAAGTAGCTAAAGGCAGTTTCAAAGGAAAGTGATTTTCTCTGTAACTACAGCATTTAGAAAGTGAAATAACACTCCATTGACTTCGCACAGTGAATTGAAGTGTTGGAACAGACTGCTTCTCTTTCAGAGAAATGCATGTGAGATCCTGGTGAATGCTTGTAGGTAGCTTAAGGCAGTGTCAAAGGAAAGTGATTTTTTCTCAAAGTACAGCATTTAGAAAGTGAAGGAACACTCAATTCACTTCACACAGTGAATTGAAGTGTTGGAACAGACTGCTTCTCTTTCAGAGAAACGGATGTGAGTTTTTTGTGAATGCTTGTAAGTAGTTTAAGTCACGTTCAAAGGAAAGTTATTTTCTCTGAAAGGACAGCATTTAGAATGTGAAGGAACACTCCATTCACTTTGCACAGTGAATTGAAGTGTTGGAACAGACTGCTTCTCTTTCAGAGAAACGCATTTGGATCTCTTGTGAATGCTTGTAAGTAGCTTAAGGCACTTTCAACGGAAAGTGATTTTCCCTGAATGTACAGCATTTAGAAAGTGAAGCAACCCTCCATTCACTTCGCACAGGGAATTGAAGTGTTGGAACAGACTGCTTCTCTTTCAGAGAAATGCATGTGAGTTTCTTGTGAATGCTTATAATTATCTTAAGGCACTTTCAAAGAAAGTGATTATCTCTGAAAGTACAGCATTTAGAAAGTGACGCAACACTCCATTCACTTCGCACAGGGAATTGAAGTGTTGGAACAGACTGCTTCTCTTTCAGAGAAACTCATGTGAGTTGCTGGTGAATGCTTGTACGTCGCTTAAGTTACTATGAAATGAAAGTGATTTTCTCTGAAAGTACAGCATTTAGAAAGTGACGCAACACTCCATTCACTTCGCACAGTGAATTGAAGAGTTGGAACAGACTGCTTCTCTTTCAGAGAAACTTATGTGAGTTGCTGGTGAATGCTTGTAAGTAGTTTAAGGCAGTTTCAAAGGAAAGTGATTTTCTCTGAAAGTACAGTATTTAGAAAGTGAAGCAACACTCCATTCAATTTGCACTGTGAATTGAAGTGTTGGAACAGACTGCTTGTCTTGCAGAGAAATGCATGTGACTTTCTTGTGAATGCTTATAATTATCTTAAGGCACTTTCAAAGAGAGTGATTTTCTCTGAAAGTACAGCATTTAGAAAGTGAAGCAACACTCCATTCAATTCGCACAGTGAATTGAAGTGTTGGAACAGACTGCTTCTCTTTCAGAGTAATGTATGAGAGTTGTTGGTGAATGCTTGTAAGTAGCTTAAGGCAGTTTCACAGGAAAGTGATTTTCTCTGAAATTACAGCAATTAGAAAGTGACGCAACACTCCATTCACTTCGCACAGTGAATTGAAGTGTTGGAACAGACTGCTTCTCTTTCAGAGAAACTCATGTGAGTTGCTGGTGAATGCTTGTAAGTAGCTTAAGGCACTTTCAAAGGAAAGTGATTTTCTCTGAAAGTACAGCATTTAGAAAGTGAAACAACACTTCATTCACTTCGCACAGGGAATTGAAATGTTGGAACAGACTGCTTCTCTTTCAGAGAAACGCATGTGAGTCTCTTGTGAATGCTTGCAAGTAGCTTAAGGCAGTATCAAAGGAAAGTGATTTTCTCTGAAACTACAGCATTTAGAAAGTTAAACAACAACACATTCACTTCGCACTGTGAATTGAAGTGTTGGAACAGACTGCTTCTCTTTCAGAGAAATGCATGTGAGTCTCTTGTGAATGCTTGTAAGTAGCTTAAGGCAGTATCAAAGGAAAGTGATTTTCTCTGAAACTACAGCATTTAGAAAGTGAAACAACAACACATTCACTTCGCACAGTGAATTGAAGTGTTGGAACAGACTGCTCCTCTTTCAGAGAAACACATATGAGTCTCTTGTGAATGCTTGTAAGTAGCTTAATGCAGTATCAAAGGAAAGCGATTTTCTCTGAAACTACAGCATTTAGAAAGTGAAAGAACAACACATTCACTTCGCACAGTGAATTGAAGTGTTGGAACAGACTGCTTCTCTTTCAGAGTAATGCATGAGAGTTGTTGGTGAATGCTTGTAAGTAGCTTAAGGCACTTTAAAAGAAGAGTGATTATCTCTGAAAGTACAGCATTTAGAAAGTGAAACAACAACACATTCACTTTGCACAGTGAATTGAAGTGTTGGAACAGAATGCTTCTCTTTCAGAGAAACTCATGTGAGTTGCTGGTGAATGCTTGTAAGTAGCTTAAGGCAGTTTCAAAGGAAAGTGATTTTCTCTGAAATTTCAGCAATTAGAAAGTGACGCAACACTCCATTCACTTCGCACCGTGAACTGAAGTGTTGGAACAGACTGCTTCTCTTTCAGAGAAACGCATTTGAATTGCTGGTGAATGCTTGTAAGTAGCTTAAGGCAGTTTCAAAGGAAAGTTTTTTTCTGTGAAAGTGCAGCATTTAGAAAGTGAAGCAACACTCCATTCACTTCGCACAGTGAATTGAAGTGTTGGAATAGACTGCTTCTCTTTCAGAGTAATGCATGAGAGTTGTTGGTGAATGCTTGTAAGTAGCTTAAGGCACTTTAAAAGAAGAGTGATTTTCTCTGAAACTACAGCATTTAGAAAGTGAAGCAACACTCCATTCACTTCGCACAGTGAATTGAAGTGTTGGAACAGACTGCTTCTCTTTCAGAGAAATGTATATGAGTTCCTTGTGAAAGCTTGTACGTAGCTTGAGGCACTTTCAAAGGAAAGTGATTTTCTCTGAAAGTACAGCATTTAGAAAGTGAAGCAACACTCCATTCACTTCGCACAGTGAATTGAAGTGTTGGAACAGACTGCTTCTCTTTCAGAGATACACATGAGAGTTGCTGGTGAATGCTTGTAAGTAGCTTAAGGCAGTTTCAAAGGAAAGTGATTTTCTCTGAAACTGCAGCATTTAGAAAGTGAAACAACAACACATTCTCTTCGCACAGTGAATTGAAGTGTTGGAACAGACTGCTTTTCTTTCAGAGAAACGCATGTGGGTCTCTTGTGAATGCTTGTAAGTAGCTTAAGGCAGTATCAAAGGAAAGTGATTTTCTCTGAAAATACAGCATTTAGAAAGTGAAACAACAACACATTCACTTCGCACAGTGAATTGAAGTGTTGGAACAGACTACTAATCTTTCAGAGAAACTCATGTGAGTTGCTGGTGAATGCTTGTAAGTAGCATAAGGCACTTTCAACGGAAAGTGTTTTTCTCTGAAAGTACAGCATTTAGAAAGTGAAGCAACCCTCCATTCACTTCGCACAGGGAATTGAAGTGTTGGAACAGACTGCTTCTCTTTCAGAGAAATGCATGTGAGTTTCTTGTAAATGCTTATGATTATCTTAAGGCACTTTCAAAGAAAGTGATTTTCTCTGAAAGTACAGCATTTAGAAAGTGAAGCAACACTCCATTCACTTCGCACAGGGAATTGAAGTGTTGGAACAGACTGCTTCTCTTTCAGAGAAACTCATGTGAGTTGCTGGTGAATGCTTGTAAGTAGCTTAAGTTACTATGAAAGTAAAGTGATTTTCTCTGAAAGTACAGCATTTAGAAAGTGACGCAACACTCCATTCACTTCGCACAGTGAATTGAAGAGTTGGAACAGACTGCTTCTCTTTCAGAGAAACTCATGTGAGTTGCTGGTGAATTCTTGTAAGTAGCTTAAGGCACTTTCAAAGGAAAGTGATTTTCTCTGAAAGTACAGCATTTAGAAAGTGAAGCAACACTCCATTCCCTTTGCACTGTGAATTGAAGTGTTGGAACAGACTGCTTCTCTTGCAGAGAAATGCATGTGAGTTTCTTGTGAATGCTTATAATTATCTTAAGGCACTTTCAAAGAAAGTGATTTTCTCTGAAAGTACAGCATTTAGAAAGTGAAGCAACACTCCATACACTTCGCACAGTGAATTGTAGTGTTGGAACAGACTGCTTCTCTTTCAGAGTAATGTATGAGAGTTGTTGGTGAATGCTTGTAAGTAGCTTAAGGCACTTTCAAAGAAGAGTGATTTTCTCTGAAAGTACAGCACTTAGAAAGTGAAACAAAAACACATTCACTTCGCACAGTGAATTGAAATGTTGGAACAGACTGCTTCTCTTTCAGAGAAACTCATGTGAGTTGCTGGTGAATACTTGCAAGTAGCTTAAGGCAGTTTCAAAGGAAAGTGATTTTCTCTGAAATTACAGCAATTAGAAAGTGACGCAACACTCCATTCACTTCGCACAGTGAATTGAAGTGTTGGAACAGACTGCTTCTCTTTCAGAGAAACTCATGTGAGTTGCTGGTGAATGCTTGTAAGTAGCTTAAGGCACTTTCAAAGGAAAGTGATTTTCTCTGAAAGTACAGCGTTTAGAAAGTGAAACAACAACACATTCACTTCGCACAGTGAATTGAAGGGTTGGAACAGACTGCTTCTCTTTCAGAAAAACTCATGTGAGTTGCTGGTGAATGCTTGTAAGTAGCTTAAGGCACTTTCAAAGGAAAGTGATTTTCTCTGAAAGAACAGCATTTAGAAAGTGAAACAACACTCCATTCACTTCGCACAGGGAATTGAAGTGTTGGAACAGACTGCTTCTCTTTCAGAGAAACGCATGTGAGTCTCTTGTGAATGCTTGTAAGTAGCTTAAGGCAGTATCAAACAAAGTGATTTTCTTTGAAACTACAGCATTTAGAAAGTTAAACAACAACACATTCACTTCGCACTGTGAATTGAAGTGTTGGAACAGACTGCTTCTCTTTCAGAGAAACGCATGTGAGTCTCTTGTGAATGCTTGTAAGTAGCTTAAGGCAGTATCAAAGGAAAGTGATTTTCTCTGAAACTACAGCATTTAGAAAGTGAAACAACAACACATTCACTTCGCACAGTGAATTGAAGTGTTGGAACAGACTGCTTCTCTTTCAGAGTAATGCATGAGAGTTGTTGGTGAATGCTTGTAAGTAGCTTAAGGCACTTTCAAAGAAGAGTGATTTTCTCTGAAATTACAGCATTTAGAAAGTGAAACAACAACACATTCACTACGCACAGTGAATTGAAGTGTTGGAATAGACTGCTTCTCTTTCAGAGAAACACATGTGAGTTTCTTGTGAATGCTTGAATGTAGCTTAAGACAGTATCAAAGGAAAGTGATTTTCTCTGAAAATATAGCATTTAGAAAGTGAAGTAACACTCCATTCACTTCGCACAGTGAATTGAAGTGTTGGAACAGACTGCTTCTCTTTCAGAGATACTCATGAGAGTTGCTGGTGAATGGTTGTAAGTAGCTTAAGGCAGTTTCAAAGGAAAGTGATTTTCTCTGTAACTACAGCATTTAGAAAGTGAAGTAACACTCCATTGACTTCGCACAGTGAATTGAAGTGTTGGAACAGACTGCTTCTCTTTCAGAGAAATGCATGTGAGATCCTGGTGAATGCTTGTAGGTAGCTTAAGGCAGTGTCAAAGGAAAGTGATTTTTTCTCAAAGTACAGCATTTAGAAAGTGAAGGAACACTCCATTCACTTCGCACAGTGAATTGAACTGTTGGAACAGACTGCTTCTCTTTCAGAGAAACGGATGTGAGTTTTATGTGAATGCTTGTAAGTAGTTTAAGGCACGTTCAAAGGAAAGTGATTTTCTCTGAAAGGACAGCATTTAGAATGTGAAGGAACACTCCATTCACTTTGCACAGTGAATTGAAGTGTTGGAACAGACTGCTTCTCTTTCAGAGAAACGCATGTGAGTCTCTTGTGAATGCTTGTAAGTAGCTTAAGGCAGTAACAAAGGAAAGTGATTTTCTCTGAAACTACAGCATTTAGAAAGTGAAACAACAACACATTCACTTCGCACAGTGAATTGAAGTGTTAGAACAGACTGCTTCTCTTTCAGAGAAACGCATGTGAGTCTCTTGTGAATGCTTGTAAGTAGCTTAAGGCAGTATCAAAGGAAAGTGATTTTCTCTAAAACTACAGCATTTAGAAAGTGAAACAACAACACATTCACTTCGAACAGTGAATTGAAGTGTTGGAACAGACTGCTTCTCTTTCACAGACACTCATGTGAGTTGCTGGTGAATACTTGCAAGTAGCTTAAGGCAGTTTCAAAGGAAAGTGATTTTCTCTGAAATTACAGCAATTAGAATGTGACGCAACACTCCATTCACTTTGCACAGTGAATTGAAGTGTTGGAACAGACTGCTTCTCTTTCAGAGAAACTCATGTGAGTTGATGGTGAATGCTTGTAAGTAGCTTAAGGCACTTTCAAAGGAAAGTGATTTTCTCTGAAAGTACAGCATTTAGAAAGTGAAACAACAACACATTCACTTCGCACAGTGAATTGAAGTGTTGGAACAGACTGCTTCTCTTTCAGAGAAACTCATGTGAGTTGCTGGTGAATGCTTGTAAGTAGCTTAAGGCACTTTCAAAGAAAGTGATTTTCTCTGAAAGAACAGCATTTAGAAAGTGAAACAACACTCCATTCACTTCGCACAGGGAATTGTAGTGTTGGAACAGACTGCTTCTCTTTCAGAGAAACGCATGTGAGTCTCTTGTGAATACTTGTAAGTAGCTTAAGGCAGTATCAAAGGAAAGTGATTTTCTTTGAAACTACAGCATTTAGAAAGTTAAACAACAACACATTCACTTCGCATTGTGAATTGAAGTGTTGGAACAGACTGCTTCTCTTTCAGAGAAACGCATGTGAGTCTCTTGTGAATGCTTGTAAGTAGCTTAAGGCAGTATCAAAGGAAAGTGATTTTCTCTGAAACTACAGCATTTAGAAAGTGAAACAACAACACATCCACTTCGCACAGTGAATTGAAGTGTTGGAACAGACTACTAATCTTTCAGAGAAACTCATGTGAGTTGCTGGTGAATGCTTGTAAGTAGCTTAAGGCACTTTCAACGGAAAGTGATTTTCTCTGAATGTACAGCATTTAGAAAGTGAAGCAACCCTCCATTCACTTCGCACAGGGAATTGAAGTGTTGGAACAGACTGCGTCTCGTTCAGAGAAATGCATGTGAGTTTCTTGTGAATGCTTATAATTATCCTAAGGCACTTTCAAAGAAAGTGATTTTCTCTGAAAGTACAGCATTTAGAAAGTGAAGCAACACTCCATTCACTTCGCACAGGGAATTGACGTGTTGGAACAGACTGCTTCTTTTTCAGAGAAACTGATGTGAGTTGCTGGTGAATGCTTGTAAGTAGCTTAAGTTACTATGAAAGGAAAGTTATTTTCTCTGAAAGTACAGCATTTAGAAAGTGACGCAACACTCCATTCACTTCGCCCAGTGAATTGAAGAGTTGGAACAGACTGCTTCTCTTTCAGAGAAACTTATGTGAGTTGCTGGTGAATGCTTTTAAGTAGTTTAAGGCAGTTTCACAGGAAAGTGATTTTCTCTGAAAGTACAGTATTTAGAAAGTGAAGCAACACTCCATTCACTTCACACAGTGAATTGAAGTGTTGGAACAGACTGCTACTCTTTCAGAGAAACTCATGTGAGTTGCTGGTGAATGCTTGTAAGTAGCTTAAGGCAGTGTCAAAGGAAAGTGATTTTCTCTGAAAGTACAGCATTTAAAAAGAGACGCAACACTCCATTCACTTCACACAGTGAATTGAAATGTTGGAACAGACTGCGTCTCTTTCAGAGAAACTCATGTGTGTTGCTGGTGAATGCTTGTAAGTAGCTTAAGGCAGTTTCAAAGGAAAGTGATTTTCTCTGAAAGTACAGCATTTAGAAAGTGAAGCAACCCTCCATTCACTTCGCACAGTGAATTGAAGTGTTGGAACAGACTGCTTCTCTTTCAGAGAAGCTCATGTGAGTTGCTGGTAAATGCTTGTAAGTAGCTTAAGGCACTTTCAAAGAAGAGTGATTTTTCAGAAAGTACAGCATTTAGAAAGTGAAGCAACACTCCATTCACTTCACAGAGTGAATTGAAGTATTGGAACAGACTGCTTCTCTTTCAGAGAAATGCATGTGAGTTTCTTGTGAATACTTGTAAGTAGCTTAAGACTGTATCAAAGGAAAGTGATTTTCTCTGAAAATACAGCATTTAGAAAGTTAAACAACAACACATTCACTTCCCATTGTGAATTGAAGTGTTGGAACAGACTGCTTCTCTTTCAGAGAAACGCATGTGAGTCTCTTGTGAATGCTTGTAAGTAGCTTAAGGCAGTATCAAAGGAAAGTGATTTACTCTGAAACTACAGCATTTAGAAAGTGAAACAACAACACATTCACTTCGCACAGTGAATTGAAGTGTTGGAACAGACTACTTCTCTTTCAGAGTAATGCATGAGAGTTGTTGGTGAATGCTTGTAAGTAGCTTAAGGCACTTTCAAAGAAGAGTGATTTTCTCTGAAATTACAGCATTTAGAAAGTGAAACAACAACACATTCACTTCGCACAGTGAATTGAAGTGTTGGAATAGACTGCTTCTCTTTCAGAGAAACGCATGTGAGTTTCTTGTGAATGCTTGAATGTAGCTTAAGACAGTATCAAAGGAAAGTGATTTTCTCTGAAAATACAGCATTTAGAAAGTGAAGCAACACTCCATTCACTTTGCACAGGGAATTGAAGTGTTGGAACAGACTGCTTCTCGTTCAGAGAAATGCATGTGAGTTTCTTGTGAATTCTTATAATTATCCTAAGGCACTTTCAAAGAAAGTGATTTTCTCTGAAAGTACAGCATTTAGAAAGTGAAGCAACACTCCATTCACTTCGCACAGGGAATTGAAGTGTTGGAAGAGACTGCTTCTCTTTCAGAGAAACTCATGTGAGTTGCTGGTGAATGCTTGTAAGTAGCTTAAGGCACTTTCAAAGGAAAGTTATTTTCTCTGAAAGTAAAGCATTTAGAAAGTGACGCAACACTCCATTCACTTCGCCCAGTGAATTGAAGAGTTGGAACAGACTGCTTCTCTTTCAGAGAAACTTATGTGAGTTGCTGGTGAATGCTTGTAAGTAGCTTAAGGCACTTTAAAAGGAAAGTGACTTTCTCTGAAAGTACAGTATTTAGAAAGTGAAGCAACACTCCATTCACTTCACACAGTGAATTGAAGTGTTGGAACAGACTGCTACTCTTTCAGAGAAACTCATGTGAGTTGCTGGTGAATGCTTGTAAGTAGCTTAAGGCAGTATCAAAGGAAAGTGATTTTCTCTGAAAGTACAGCATTTAGAAAGTGTAGCAACCCTGCATTCACTTCGCACAGTGAATTGAAGTGTTGGAACAGACTGCTTCTCTTTCAGAGAAACTCATGTGAGTTGCTGGTAAATGCTTGTAAGTAGCTTAAGGCACTTTCAAAGAAGAGTGATTTTTCAGAAAGTACAGCATTTAGAAAGTGAAGCAACACTCCATTCACTTCACAGAGTGAATTGAAGTATTGGAACAGACTGCTTCTCTTTCAGAGAAATGCATGTGAGTTTCTTGTGAAAGCTTGTAAGTAGCTTAAAGCAGTATCAAAGGAAAGTGATTTTCTTTGAAACTGCAGCATTTAGAAAGTGAAACAACAGCACATTCACTTCGCATTGTGAATTGAAGTGTTGGAACAGACTGCTTCTCTTTCAGAGAAACGCATGTGAGTCCCTTGTGAATGCTTGTAAGTAGCTTAAGGCAGTATCAAAGGAAAGTGATTTTCTCTGAAAGTACAGCATTTAGAAAGTGAAACAACAACATATTCACTTCGCACAGTGAATTGAAGTGGTGGAACAGACTGCTTCTCTTTCAGAGAAACTCATGTGAGTTGCTGGTGAATGCTTGTAAGTAGTTTAAGGTACTTTGAAAGGAAAGTGACTTTCTCTGAAAGTACAGCATTTAGAAAGTGAAGCAACACTCCATTCACTTCGCACAGTGAATTGAAGAGTTGGAACAGACTGCTTCTCTTTCACAGAAACTCATGTGAGTTTCTGGTGAATGCTTGTAAGTAGCTTAAGGCACTTTCAAAGAAAGTGATTTTCTCTGAAAGAACAGCATTTAGAAAGTGAAACAACACTCCATTCACTTCGCACAGGGAATAGTAGTGTTGGAACAGACTGCTTCTCTTTCAGAGAAATGCATGTGAGTCTCTTGTGAATGCTTGTAAGTAGCTTAAGGCAGTATCAAAGGAAAGTGATTTTCTTTGAAACTACAGCATTTAGAAAGTTAAACAACAACACATTCACTTCCCATTGTGAATTGAAGTGTTGGAACAGACTGCTTCTCTTTCAGAGAAACGCATGTGAGTCTCTTGTGAATGCTTGTAAGTAGCTTAAGGCAGTATCAAAGGAAAGTGATTTTCTCTGAAACTACAGCATTTAGAAAGTGAAACAACAACACATTCACTTCGCACAGTGAATTGAAGTGTTGGAACAGACTACTTCTCTTTCAGAGTAATGCATGAGAGTTGTTGGTGAATGCTTGTAAGTAGCTTAAGGCACTTTCAAAGAAGAGTGATTTTCTCTGAAATTACAGCATTTAGAAAGTGAAACAACAACACATTCACTTCGCACAGTGAATTGAAGTGTTGGAATAGACTGCTTCTCTTTCAGAGAAACTCATGAGAGTTGCTGGTGAATGCTTTTAAGTAGCTTAAGGCAGTTTCAAAGGAAAGTGACTTTCTCTGAAAGTACAGCATTTAGAAAGTGAAGCAACACTCCATTCACTTCGCACACTGAATTGAAGTGTTGGAACAGACTGCTTCTCTTTCAGAGATACTCATGAGAGTTGCTGGTGAATGCTTGTAAGTAGCTTAAGGCAGTTTCAAAGGAAAGTGATTTTCTCTGTAACTATAGCATTTAGAAAGTGAAGTAACACTCCATTGACTTCGCACAGTGAATTGAAGTGTTGGAACAGACTGCTTCTCTTTCAGAGAAATGCATGTGAGATCCTGGTGAATGCTTGTAGGTAGCTTAATGCAGTGTCAAAGGAAAGTGATTTTTTCTCAAAGTACAGCATTTAGAAAGTGAAGGAACACTCCATTCACTTCGCACAGTGAATTGAACTGTTGGAACAGTCTGCTTCTCTTTCAGAGAAACGGATGTGAGTTTTTTGTGAATGCTTGTAAGTAGTTTAAGGCACGTTCAAAGGAAAGTGATTTTCTCTGAAAGGACAGCATTTAGAATGTGAAGGAACACTCCATTCACTTTGCACATTGAATTAAAGTGTTGGAACAGACTGCTTCTCTTTCAGAGAAACAGATGTGAGTTTCTTGTGAATGCTTGTAAGTCCCTTCAGGCAGTTTCAAAAGAGAGTGATTTTCTCTAAAAGGAGCGCATTTAGAAAGTGAAGCAATACTCCATTCACTTTGCACAGTGAATTGAAGTGTTGGAACAGACTGCTTCTCTTTCAGAGATACTCATGAGAGTTGCTTGTGAATGCTTGTAAGTAGCTTAAGGCAGTATCAAAGGAAAGTGATTTTCTCTGAAACTACAGCATTTAGAAAGTGAAACAACAACACATTCACTTCGCACAGTGAATTGAAGTGTTGGAACAGACGGCTTCTCTTTCAGAGAAACGCATGTGAGTCTCTTGTGAATGCTTGTAAGTAGCTTAAGGCAGTATCAAAGGAAAGTGATTTTCTTTGAAACTACAGCATTTAGAAAGTTAAACAACAACACATTCACTTCGCATTGTGAATTGAAGTGTTGGAACAGACTGCTTCTCTTTCAGAGAAACGCATGTGAGTCACTTGTGAATGCTTGTAAGTAGCTTAAGGCAGTATCAAAGGAAAGTGATTTTCTCTGAAACTACAGCATTTAGAAAGTGAAACAACAACACATTCACTTCGCACAGTGAATTGAAGTGTTGGAACAGACTACTTCTCTTTCAGAGTAATGCATGAGAGTTGTTGGTGAATGCTTGTAAGTAGCTTAAGGCACTTTCAAAGAAGAGTGATTTTCTCTGAAAGTACAGCATTTAGAAAGTGAAACAACAACACATTCACTTCGCACAGTGAATTGAAGTGTTGGAATAGACTGCTTCTCTTTCAGAGAAACGCATGTGAGTTTCTTGTGAATGCTTGAATGTAGCTTAAGACAGTATCAAAGGAAAGTGATTTTCTCTGAAAATACAGAATTTAGAAAGTGAAGCAACACTCCATTCACTTTGCACAGAGAATTGAAGTGTTGGAACAGACTGCTTCTCGTTCAGAGAAATGCATGTGAGTTTCTTGTGAATTCTTATAATTATCCTAAGGCACTTTCAAAGAAAGTTTTTTTCTCTGAAAGTACAGCATTTAGAAAGTGAAGCAACACTCCATTCACTTCGCACAGGGAATTGAAGTGTTGGAACAGACTGCTTCTCTTTCAGAGAAACTCATGTGAGTTGCTGGTGAATGCTTGTAAGTAGCTTAAGTTACTATGAAAGGAAAGTTATTTTCTCTGAAAGTACAGCATTTAGAAAGTGACGCAACACTCCATTCACTTCGCCCAGTGAATTGAAGAGTTGGAACAGACTGCTTCTCTTTCAGAGAAACTTATGTGAGTTGCTGGTGAATGCTTGTAAGTAGTTTAAGGCAGTTTCAAAGGAAAGTGATTTTCTCTGAAAGTACAGTATTTAGAAAGTGAAGCAACACTCCATTCACTTCACACAGTGAATTGAAGTGTTGGAACAGACTGCTACTCTTTCAGAGAAACTCATGTGAGTTGCTGGTGAATGCTTGTAAGTAGCTTAAGGCAGTATCAAAGGAAAGTGATTTTCTCTGAAAGTACAACATTTAGAAAGAGACGCAACACTCCATTCACTTCACACAGTGAATTGAAGTGTTGGAACAGACTGCCTCTCTTTCAGAGAAACACATGTGTGTTGCTGGTGAATGCTTGTAAGTAGCTTAAGGCAGTTTCAAAGGAAAGTGATTTTCTCTGAAAGTACAGCATTTAGAAAGTGTAGCAACCCTCCATTCACTTCGCACATTGAATTGAAGTGTTGGAACAGACTGCTTCTCTTTCAGAGAAACTCAGGTGAGTTGCTGGTAAATGCTTGTAAGTAGCTTAAGGCACTTTCAAAGAAGAGTTATTTTTCAGAAAGTACAGCATTTAGATAGTGAAGCAACACTCAATTCACTTCACAGAGTGAATTGAAGTATTGGAACAGACTGCTTCTCTTTCAGAGAAATGCATGTGAGTTTCTTGTGAATGCTTGTAAGTAGCTTAAGACTGTATCAAAGGAAAGTGATTTTCTCTAAAACTACAGCATTTAGAAAGTAAAGAAACCCACCATTCACTTCGAACAGTGAATTGAAATTTTGGAACAGACTGCTTCTCTTTCAGAGAAACTCATGTGAGTTGCTGGTGAATGCTTGTAAGTAGCTTAAGGCACTTTCAAAGGAAAGTGATTTTCTCTGAAAGTACAGCATTTAGAAAGTGAAACAACAACACATTCACTTCGCACAGTGAATTGAAGTGGTGGAAGACTGCTTCTCTTTCAGAGAAACTGATGTGAGTTGCTGGTGAATGCTTGTAAGTAGTTTAAGGTTCTTTGAAAGGAAAGTGATTTTCTCTGAAAGTACAGCATTTAGAAAGTGAAACAACACTCCATTCACTTCGCACAGGGAATTGTAGTGTTGGAACAGACTGCTTCTCTTTCAGAGAAACGCATGTGAGTCTCTTGTGAATGCTTGTAAGTAGCTTAAGGCAGTATCAAAGGAAAGTGATTTTCTTTGAAACTACAGCATTTAGAAAGTTAAACAACAACACATTCACTTCGCATTGTGAATTGAAGTGTTGGAACAGACTGCTTCTCTTTCAGAGAAACGCATGTGAGTCTCTTGTGAATGCTTGTAAGTAGCTTAAGGCAGCATCAAAGGAAAGTGATTTTCTCTGAAACTACAGCATTAAGAAAGTGAAACAACAACACATTCACTTCGCACAGTGAATTGAAGTGTTGGAACAGACTACTTCTCTTTCAGAGTAATGCATGAGAGTTGTTGGTGAATGCTTGTAAGTAGCTTAAGGCACTTTCAAAGAAGAGTGATTTTCTCTGAATGTACAGCATTTAGAAAGTGAAACAACAACACATTCACTTCGCACAGTGATTTGAAGTGTTGGAATAGACTGCTTCTCTTTCAGAGAAACGCATGTGAGTTTCTTGTGAATGCTTGAATGTAGCTTAAGACAGTATCAAAGGAAAGTGATTTTCTCTGAAAATACAACATTTAGAAAGTGAAGCAACACTCCATTCACTTTGCACAGTGAATTGAAGTGTTGGAACAGACTGCTTCTCTTTCAGAGAAATTCATGAGAGTTGCTGGTGAATGCTTGTAAGTAGCTTAAGGCAGTTTCAAAGGAAAGTGATTTTCTCTGAAAGTACAGCATTTAGAAAGTGAAGCAACACTCCATTCACTTCGCACAGTGAATTGAAGTGTTGGAACAGACTGCTTCTCTTTCAGAGATACTCATGAGAGTTGCTGGTGAATGCTTGTAAGTAGCTTAAGGCAGTTTCAAAGGAAAGTGATTTTCTCTGTAACTACAGCATTTAGAAAGTGAAGTAACACTCCATTGACTTCGCACAGTGAATTGAAGTGTTGGAACAGACTGCTTCTCTTTCAGAGAAAAGCATGTGAGATCCTGGTGAATGCTTATAGGTAGCTTAATGCAGTGTCAAAGGAAAGTGATTTTTTCTCAAAGTACAGCATTTAGAAAGTGAAGGAACACTCCTTTCACTTCGCACAGTGAATTGAACTGTTGGAACAGACTGCTTCTCTTTCAGAGAAACGGATGTGAGTTTTTTGTGAATGCTTGTAAGTAGTTTAAGGCACGTTGAAAGGAAAGTGATTTTCTCTGAAAGGTCAGCATTTAGAATGTGAAGGAACACTCCATTCACTTTGCACAGTGAATTGAAGTGTTGGAACAGACTGCTTCTCTTTCAGAGAAACAGATGTGAGTTTCTTGTGAATGCTTGTAAGTCCCTTCAGGCAGTTTCAAAAGAGAGTGATTTTCTCTAAAAGGAGCGCATTTAGAAAGTGAAGCAACACTCCATTCAATTCGCACAGTGAATTGAAATGTTGGAACAGACTGCTTCTCTTTCAGAGAAACGCATGTGGGTCTCTTGTGAATGCTTATAATTATCTTAAGGCACTTTCAAAGAAAGTGATTTTCTCTGAAAGTACAGCATTTAGAAAGTGAAGCAACACTCCATTCACTTCGCACAGGGATTTGAAGTGTTGGAACAGACAGCTTCTCGTTCAGAGAAATGCATGTGAGTTTCTTGTGAATGCTTATAATTATCTTAAGGCACTTTCAAAGAAAGTGATTTTCTCTGAAAGTACAGCATTTAGAAAGTGAAGCAACACTCCATTCACTTCGCATAGGGAATTGAAGTGTTGGAACAGACTGCTTCTCTTTCAGAGAAACTCATGTGAGTTGCTGGTGAATGCTTGTAAGTAGCTTAAGTTACTATGAAAGGAAAGTTATTTTCTCTGAAAGTACAGCATTTAGAAAGTGACGCAACACTCCATTCACTTCGCCCAGTGAATTGAAGAGTTGGAACAGACTGCTTCTCTTTCAGAGAAACTTATGTGAGTTGCTGGTGAATGCTTGTAAGTAGTTTAAGGCAGTTTCAAAGGAAAGTGATTTTCTCTGAAAGTACAGTATTTAGAAAGTGAAGCAACACTCCATTCACTTCACACAGTGAATTGAAGTGTTGGAACAGACTGCTACTCTTTCAGAGAAACTCATGTGAGTTGCTGGTGAATGCTTGTAAGTAGCTTAAGGCAGTGTCAAAGGAAAGTGATTTTCTCTGAAAGTACAACATTTTGAAAGTGAAGCAACACTCCATTCACTTCGAACAGTGAATTGAACTGTTGGAACAGTCTGCTTCTATTTCAGAGAAATGAATGTGAGTTGGTGGTGAATGCTTGTAAGTAGCTAAAGCCAGTTTCAAAGGACAGTGATGTTCTCTGAAAGTACAGCATTTAGAAAGTGAAGCAACACTTCACTCACTTCGCACAGTGAATTGAAGTGTTGGAACAGACTGCTTCTCTTTCAGAGTAATGCATGAGAGTTGTTGGTGAATGCTTTTAAGTAGCTTAAGGCACTTTCAAAGAAGAGTGATTTTCTCTGAAAGTACAGGATTTAGAAAGTGAAGCAACACTCCATTCACTTCGCACAGTGAATTGAAGTGTTGAAACAGACTGCTTCTCTGTCAGAGAAATGTATGTGAGTTGCTGGTGAATGCGTCTAAGTAGGTTAAGGCAGTTTCAAAGGAAAGTGATTTCCTCTGAAAGTACAGCATTTAGGAAGTGAAACAACAACACATTCACTTCGCACAGTGAATTGAAGTGTTGGAACAGACTGCTTCTCTTTCAGAGAAACTAATGTGAGTTTCTGGTGAATGCTTGTAAGTAGCTTAAGGTACTTTGAAAGGAAAGTGATTTTCTTTGAAAGTACAGCATTTAGAAAGTGACGCAACACTCCATTCACTTTGCACAGTGAATTGAAGTGTTGGAACAGACTGCTTCTCTTTCAGAGAAATGTATGTGAGTTGCAGGTTAATGCGTGTAAGTAGCTTAAGGCAGTTTCAAAGGAAAGTGATTTTCTCTGAAAGTATAGCATTTAGAAAGTGAAACAACAACACATTCACTTCGCACAGTGAATTGAAGTGTTGGAACAGACTGCTTCTCTTTCAGAGAAATGCACGTGAGTTGCTGTTGAATGATTGTAAGTAGCTTAAGGCAGTTTCAAAGGACAGTGATGTTCTCTGAAAGTACAGCATTTAGAAAGTGATGCAACACTTCACTCACTTCGGACAGTGAATTGAAGTGTTGGAACAGACTGCTTCTCTTT
Source organism: Myodes glareolus (assembly GCF_982192425.1). Taxonomy (NCBI): domain Eukaryota; kingdom Metazoa; phylum Chordata; class Mammalia; order Rodentia; family Cricetidae; genus Myodes; species Myodes glareolus. Next base: position 291,117 of record NW_028263242.1, read on the forward strand.
CAGAGAAACTCATGTGAGTTGCTGGTGAATGCTTGTAAGTAGCTTAATGTACTTTGAGAGGAAAGTTATTTTCTCTGAAAGTACAGCATTTAGAAAGAGACGCAACACTCCACTCACTTCACACAGTGAATTGAAGTGTTGGAACAGACTGCTTCTCTTTCAGAGAAACTCATGTGTGTTGATGGTGAATGCTTGGAAGTAGCTTAAGGCAGTTTCAAAGGACAGTGATGTTCTCAGAAAGTACAGCATTTAGAAAATGATGCAACACTCCATTCACTTCACAGAGTGAATTGAAGTTTTGGAACAGACTGCTTCTCTTTCAGAGAAACGCATGTGAGTTTCTTGTGAATGCTTGTAAGTAGCTTAAGGCAGTTTCAAAGGAAAGTGATTTTCTCTGAAAGTACAGCATTTAGAAAGGGACGCAACATTCCATTCACTTCACACAGTGAATTGAAGTGTTGGAACAGACTGCTTCCCTTTCAGAGAAACTCATGTGAGTTGCTGGTGAATGCATGTAATTAGCTTAAGGCAGTTTCAAAGGAAAGTGATTTTCTCTTAAAGTACAGCATAGAGAAAGTGAAGCAACCCTCCATTCCCTTCGCACAGTGAATTGAAGTGTTGGAACAGACTGCTTCTCTTTCAGAGAAATGCATGTGAGTTTCTTGTGAATGCTTCTAATTATCTTAAGGCACTTTCAAAGAAAGTGATTTTCTCTGAAAGTACAGCCTTTAGAAAGTGAAGCAACAATCTATTCACTTCGCACAGTGAATTGAAGTGTTGGAACAGACTGCTTCTCTTTCAGAGAAATGCGCGTGAGTTGCTGTTGAATGCTTGTAAGTAGCTTAAGGCAGTTTCAAAGGAAAGTGATTTTCTCTGAAAGTACAGCATAGAGCAAGTGAAGCAACCCTCCATTCACTTCGCACACTGAATTGAAGTGGTGGAACAGACTGCTTCTCTTTCAGAGAAATGCATGTGAGTTTCTTGTGAATGCTTATAATTATCTTAAGGCACTTTCAAAAAAAGTGATTTTCTCTGAAAGTACAGCATTTAGAAATTGAAACAACAACACATTCACATCGCCCAGTGAATTGAAGTGTTGGAACAGACTGCTTCTCTTTCAGAGAAACTCATGTGAGTTGCTGGTGAATGCTTTTAAGTAGCTTAAGGCAGTTTCAAAGGAAAGTGATTTTCTCTGAAAGTACAGCATTTAGAAAGTGATGCAACACTCCATTCACTTCACACAATGAATTGAAGTATTGGAACAGACTGCTTCTCTTTCAGAGAAACGCATGTGAGTTTCTTGTGAATACTTGTAAGTAGCTTAAGACAGTATCAAAGGAAAGTGATTTTCTCTGAAAATACAGCATTTAGAAAGTGAAACAACAACACATTCACTTCGCACAGTGAATGGAAGTGTTGGAACAGACTGCTTCTCTTTCAGAGAAACTCATGTGAGTTGCTGGTGAATGCTTGTAAGTAGCTTAAGGCACTTTCAAAGGAAAGTGATTTTCTCTGAAAGTACAGCATTTAGAAAGTGACGCAACACTCCATTCACTTCACACAGTGAATTGAAGTGTTGGAACAGACTGCTACCCTTTCAGAGAAACTCATGTGAGTTGCTGGTGAATGCATGTAAGTAGCTTAAGGCAGTTTCAAAGGAAAGTGATTTTCTCTGAAAGTACAGCATAGAGAAAGTGAAGCAACCCTCCATTCACTTCGCACACTGAATTGAAGTGTTGGAACAGACTGCTTCTCTTTCAGAGAAATGCATGTGAGTTTCTTGTGAATGCTTATAATTATCTTAAGGCACTTTCAAAAAAAGTGATTTTCTCTGAAAGTACAGCATTTAGAAAGTGAAGCAACACTCCATTCACTTCGCACAGTGAATTGAAGTGTTGGAACAGACTGCTTCTCTTTCAGAGAAATGCACTTGAGTTGCTGTTGAATGCTTGTAAGTAGCTTAAGGTAGTTTCAAAGGAAAATGATTTTCTCTGAAAGTACAGCATTTTGAAAGTGAAGCAACACTCCATTCACTTCGAACAGTGAATTGAACTGTTGGAACAGACTGCTTCATTTTCAGAGAAATGCATGTGAGTTGGTGGTGAATGCTTGTAAGTAGCTTAAGGCAGTTTCAAAGGACAGTGATGTTCTCTGAAAGTACAGCATTTAGAAAGTGAAGCAACACTTCACTCAATTCGCACAGTGAATTGAAGTGTTGGAACAGACTGCTTCTCTTTCAGAGTAATGCATGAGAGTTGTTGGTGAATGCTTGTAAGTAGCTTAAGGCACTTTCAAAGAAGAGTGATTTTCTCTGAAAGTACAGCATTTAGAAATTGAAACAACAACACATTCACTTCTCCCAGTGAATTGAAGTGTTGGAACAGACTGCTTCTCTTTCAGAGAAACTCATGTGAGTTGCTGGTGAATGCTTGTAAGTAGCTTAAGGCAGTTTCAAAGGAAAGTGATTTTCTCTGAAAGTACAGCATTTAGAAGTGAAACAACACTCCATTCACTTCACACAGTAAATTGAAGTGTTAGAACAGACTGCTTCTCTTTCAGAGAAACTCATGTGAGTTGCTGGTGAATGCTTGTAAGTAGCTTAAAGCAGTTTCAAAGGAAAGTGATTTTCTCTGAAAGTACAGCATTTAGAAGTGAAACAACACTCCATTCACTTCACACAGTAAATTGAAGTGTTAGAACAGACTGCTTCTCTTTCAGAGAAACTCATGTGAGTTGCTGGTGAATGCTTGTAAGTAGCTTAAAGCAGTTTCAAAGGAAAGTGATTTTCTCTGAAAGTACAGCATTTAGAAAGTGAAGCAACACTCCATTCACTTCGCACAGTGAAATGAACTGTTGGAACAGACTGCTTCTCTTTCAGAGAAACTCATGCGAGTTGCTGGTGAATGCTTGTAAGTAGCTTAAGGTACTTTGAAAGGAAAGTGATTTTCTCTGAAAGTACAGCATTTAGAAGGTGACGCAACAATCCATTCAGTTTGCACAGTGAATTGAAGTGTTGGAACAGACTGCTTCTCTTTCAGAGAAACTCCTGTGAGTTGCTGGTGAATGCTTGTAAGTAGCTTAAGGCAGTTTCAAAGGAAAGTGTTTTTCTCTGAAAGTACAGCATTTAGAAAGAGAAGCAACACTCCATTCACTTTGCACAGTGAATTGAATTGTTGGAAGAAACTGCTTCTCTTTCACAGAAACTCATGTGAGTTGCTGGTGAATGCTTGTAAGTAGCTTAAGGCACTTTCAAAGGAAAGTGATTTTCTCTGAAAGTACAGGATTTATAAAGTGAAACAACAACACATTCACTTCGCACAGTGAATTGAAGTGTTGGAACAGACAGCTTCTCTTTCAAGAAACTCATGTGAGTTCCTGGTGAATGCTTGTAAGTAGCTTAAGGGAGTTTCAAAGGAAAGTGATTTTCTCTGAAAGTACAGCATAGAGAAAGTGAAGCAACCCTCCATTCACTTCGCACAGTGAATTGAACTGTTGGAACAGACTGCTTCTCTTTCAGAGAAACTCATGTGAGTTGCTGGTGAATGCTTGTAAGTAGCTAAAGGCAGTTTCAAAGGAAAATGATTTTCTCTGAAAGTACAGCATTTCGAAAGTGAAGCAACACTCCATTCACTTCGCACAGTGAATTGAACTGTTGGAACAGACTGCTTCATTTTCAGAGAAATGCATGTGAGCTGGTGGTGAATGCTTGTAAGTAGCTTAAGGCAGTTTCAAAGGACAGTGATGTTCTCTGAAAGTACAGCATTTAGAAAGTGAAGCAACACTTCACTCAATTCGCACAGTGAATTGAAGTGTTGGAAAGACTGCTTCTGTTTCAGAGTAATGCATGAGAGTTTTTGGTGAATGCTTGTAAGTAGCTTAAGGCACTTTCCAAGAAGAGTGATTTTCTCTGAAAGTACAGCATTTAGAAATTGAAACAACAACACATTCACTTCGCCCAGTGAATTGAAGTGTTGGAACAGACTGCTTCTCTTTCAGAGAAACTCATGTGAGTTGCTGGGGAATGCTTTTAAGTAGCTTAAGGCAGTTTCAAAGGAAAGTGATTTTCTCTGAAAGTACAGCATTTAGAAAGTGATGCAACACTCCATTCACTTCACACAATGAATTGAAGTATTGGAACAGACTGCTTCTCTTTCAGAGAAACGCATGTGAGTTTCTTGTGAATGCTTGTAAGTAGCTTAAGACAGTTTCAAAGGAAAGTTATTTCCTCTGAAAGTACAGCATTTAGAAAGTGAAACAACAACACATTCACTTCGCACAGTGAATGGAAGTGTTGGAACAGACTGCTTCTCTTTCAGAGAAACTCATGTGAGTTGCTGGTGAATGCTTGTAAGTAGCTTAAGGCACTTTCAAAGGAAAGTGATTTTCTCTGAAAGTACAGCATTTAGAAAGTGACGCAACACTCCATTCACTTCACACAGTGAATTGAAGTGTTGGAACAGACTGCTACCCTTTCAGAGAAACTCATGTGAGTTGCTGGTGAATGCATGTAAGTAGCTTAAGGCAGTTTCAAAGGAAAGTGATTTTCTCTGAAAGTACAGCATAGAGAAAGTGAAGCAACCCTCCATTCACTTCGCACACTGAATTGAAGTGTTGGAACAGACTGCTTCTCTTTCAGAGAAATGCATGTGAGTTTCTTGTGAATGCTTATAATTATCTTAAGGCACTTTCAAAAAAAGTGATTTTCTCTGAAAGTACAGCATTTAGAAAGTGAAGCAACACTCCATTCACTTCGCACAGTGAATTGAAGTGTTGGAACAGACTGCTTCTCTTTCAGAGAAATGCACTTGAGTTGCTGTTGAATGCTTGTAAGTAGCTTAAGGTAGTTTCAAAGGAAAATGATTTTCTCTGAAAGTACAGCATTTTGAAAGTGAAGCAACACTCCATTCACTTCGAACAGTGAATTGAACTGTTGGAACAGACTGCTTCATTTTCAGAGAAATGCATGTGAGTTGGTGGTGAATGCTTGTAAGTAGATTAAGGCAGTTTCAAAGGACAGTGATGTTCTCTGAAAGTACAGCATTTAGAAAGTGAAGCAACACTTCACTCAATTCGCACAGTGAATTGAAGTGTTGGAACAGACTGCTTCTCTTTCAGAGTAATGCATGAGAGTTGTTGGTGAATGCTTGTAAGTAGCTTAAGGCACTTTCAAAGAAGAGTGATTTTCTCTGAAAGTACAGCATTTAGAAATTGAAACAACAACACATTCACTTCTCCCAGTGAATTGAAGTGTTGGAACAGACTGCTTCTCTTTCAGAGAAACTCATGTGAGTTGCGGGTGAATGCTTGTAAGTAGCTTAAGGCAGTTTCAAAGGAAAGTGATTTTCTCTGAAAGTACAGCATTTAGAAGTGAAACAACACTCCATTCACTTCACACAGTAAATTGAAGTGTTAGAACAGACTGCTTCTCTTTCAGAGAAACTCATGTGAGTTGCTGGTGAATGCTTGTAAGTAGCTTAAAGCAGTTTCAAAGGAAAGTGATTTTCTCTGAAAGTACAGCATTTAGAAAGTGAAGCAACACTCCATTCACTTCGCACAGTGAAATGAAGTGTTGGAACAGACTGCTTCTCTTTCAGAGAAACTCATGCGAGTTGCTGGTGAATGCTTGTAAGTAGCTTAAGGTACTTTGAAAGGAAAGTGATTTTCTTTGAAAGTACAGCATTTAGAAGGTGACGCAACAATCCATTCAGTTTGCACAGTGAATTGAAGTGTTGGAACAGACTGCTTCTCTTTCAGAGAAACTCCTGTGAGTTGCTGGTGAATGCTTGTAAGTAGCTTAAGGCAGTTTCAAAGGAAAGTGTTTTTCTCTGAAAGTACAGCATTTAGAAAGAGAAGAAACACTCCATTCACTTTGCACAGTGAATTGAATTGTTGGAAGAAACTGCTTCTCTTTCACAGAAACTCATGTGAGTTGCTGGTGAATGCTTGTAAGTAGCTTAAGGCAGTTTCAAAGGAAAGTGATTTTCTCTGAAAGTACTGGATTTATAAAGTGAAACAACAACACATTCACTTCGCACAGTGAATTGAAGTGTTGGAACAGACAGCTTCTCTTTCAAGAAACTCATGTGAGTTCCTGGTGAATGCTTGTAAGTAGCTTAAGGGAGTTTCAAAGGAAAGTGATTTTCTCTGAAAGTACAGCATAGAGAAAGTGAAGCAACCCTCCATTCACTTCGCACAGTGAATTGAAGTGTTGGAACAGACCGCTTCTCTTTCATAGAAACGCATGTGAGTTTCTTGTGAAGGCTTGTAAGTAGCTTAAGACAGTATCAAAGGAAAGTGATTTTCTCTGAAAATACAGAATTTAGAAAGTGAAACAACAACACATTCACTTTGCACAGTGAATTGAAGTGTTGGAACAGACTGCTTCTCTTTCAGAGAAACTCATGTGAGTTGCTGGTGAATGCTTGTAAGTAGCTAAAGGCAGTTTCAAAGGAAAGTGATTTTCTCTGAAAGTACAGCATTTAGAAAGTGACGCAACACTCCATTCACTTCACACAGTGAATTGAAGTGTTGGAACAGACTGCTTCCCTTTCAGAGAAACTCATGTGAGTTGCTGGTGAATGCATGTAAGTAGCTTAAGGCAGTTTCAAAGGAAAGTGATTTTCTCTGAAAGTACAGCATAGAGAAAGTGAAGCAACCCTCCATTCACTTCGCACACTGAATTGAAGTGTTGGAACAGACTGCTTCTCTTTCAGAGAAATGCATGTGAGTTTCTTGTGAGTGCTTATAATTATCTTAAGGCACTTTCAAAAAAAGTGATTTTCTCTGAAAGTACAGCATTTAGAAAGTGAAGCAACACTCCATTCACTTCGCACAGTGAATTGAAATGTTGGAACAGACTGCTTCATTTTCAGAGAAATGCATGTGAGTTGGTGGTGAATGCTTGTAAGTAGCTTAAGGCAGTTTCAAAGGACAGTGATGTTCTCTAAAAGTACAGCATTTAGAAAGAGAAGCAACACTTCACTCAATTTGCACAGTGAATTGAAGTGTTGGAACAGACTGCTTCTGTTTCAGAGTAATGCATGAGAGTTGTAGGTGAATGCTTGTAAGTAGCTTAAGGCACTTTCAAAGAAGAGTGATTTTCTCTGAAAGTACAGCATTTAGAAATTGAAACAACAACACATTCACTTCGCCCAGTGAATTGAAGTGTTGGAACAGACTGCTTCTGTTTCAGAGAAACTCATGTGAGTTGCTGGTGAATGCTTGTAAGTAGCTTAAAGCAGTTTCAAAGGAAAGTGATTTTCTCTGAAAGTACAGCATTTAGAAAGTGAAGCAACACTCCATTCACTTCGCACAGTGAATTGAAGAGTTGGAACTGACTGCTTCTCTTTCAGAGAAACTCATGTGTGTTTCTGGTGAATGCTTGGAAGTAGCTTAAGGCAGTTTCAAAGGAAAGTGATTTTCTCTGAAATTACAGCGTTTAGAAAGTGAAACAACAACACATTCACTTCGCAGAGTGAAATGAAGTGTTGGAACAGACTGCTTCTCTTTCAGAGAAACTCATGTGAGTTGCTGGTGAATGCTTGTAAGTAGCTTAAGGCAGTTTCAAAGGAAAGTGATTTTCTCTGAAAGTACAGCATTTAGAAAGTGACGCAACACTCCATTCACTTCGCACAGTGAATTCAATGGTTGGAACAGTCTGCTTCTCTTTCAGAGTCATGCATGAGAGTTGTTGGTGAATGCTTGTAAGTAGCTTTAGGCACTTTTATAGAAGAGTGATTTTCTCTGAAAGTACAGCATTTAGAAAGTGAAACAACAACACATTCACTTCGCACAGTGAATTGAAATGTTGGAACAGACTGCTTCTCTTTCAGAGAAACTCATGTGAGTTGCTGGTGAATGCTTGTAAGTAGCTTAAGGTACTTTGAAAGGAAAGTGATTTTCTCTGAAAGTACAGCATTTAGAAAGTGACGCAACACTCCATTCACTTCAAACAGTGAATTGATGTGTTGGAACAGACTGCTTCTCTTTCAGAGAAACTCATGTGAGTTGCTGGTGAATGCGTGGAAGTAGCTTAAGGCAGTTTCAAAGGAAAGTGATTTTCTCTGAAAGTCCAGCATTTAGAAAGTGAAACAACAACACATTCACTTCGCACAGTGAAATGAAATGTTGGAACAGACTGCTTCTCTTTCAGAGAAACTCATGTGAGTTGCTGTTGAATGCTTGTAAGTAGCTTAAGGCACTTTCCAAGGAAAGTGATTTTCTCTAAAAGTACAGCATTTAGAAAGTGAAGCAACGCTCCATTCACTTCGCACAGTGAATTCAATGGTTGGAACAGTCTGCTTCTCTTTCAGAGTCATGCATGAGAGTTGTTGGTGAATGCTTGTAAGTAGCTTAAGGCACTTTTATAGAAGAGTGATTTTCTCTGAAAGTACAGCATTTAGAAAGAGAAACAACAACACATTCACTTCGCACAGTAAATTGAAGTGTTGGAACAGACTGCTTCTCTTTCAGAGAAACTCATGTGAGTTTCTTGTGAATGCTTATAATTGTCTTAAGGCACTTTCAAAGAAAGTGATTTTCTCTAAAAGTACAGCCTTTAGAAAGTGAAGCAACACTCCATTCATTTCGCACAGTGAATTGAAGTGTTGGAACAGACTGCTTCCCTTTCAGAGAAATGCGCGTGAGTTGCTGTTGAATGCTTGTAAGTAGCATAAGGCTGTTTCAAAGGAAAGTGATTTTCTGTGAAAGTACAGCATTTTAAAAGTGAAGCAACACTCCATTCACTTCGCACAGTGAATTGAAATGTTGGAACAGACTGCTTCATTTTCAGAGAAATGCATGTGAGTTGGTGGTGAATGCTTGTAAGTAGCTTAAGGCAGTTTCAAAGGACAGTGATGTTCTCTGAAAGTACAGCATTTAGAAAGTGATGCAACACTCGATTCACTTCACACAATGAATTGAAGTATTGGAACAGACTGCTTCTCTTTCAGAGAAACGCATGTGAGTTTCTTGTGAATTCTTGTAAGTAGCTGAAGACAGTATCAAAGGAAAGTGATTTTCTCTGAAAATACAGCATTTAGAAAGTGAAACAACAACACATTCACTTCGCACAGTGAATTGAAGTGTTGGAACAGACTGCTTCTCTTTCAGAGAAACTCATGTGAGTTGCTGGTGAATGCTTGTAAGTAGCTTAAGGCAGTTTCAAAGGAAAGTGATTTTCTCTGAAAGTACAGCATTTAGAAAGTGACGCAACACTCCATTCACTTCACACAGTGAATTGAATTGTTGGAACAGACTGCTTCCCTTTCAGAGAAACTCATGTGAGTTGCTGGTGAATGCATGTAAGTAGCTTAAGGCAGTTTCAAAGGAAAGTGATTTTCTCTGAAAGTACAGCATAGAGAAAGTGAAGCAACCCTCCATTCACTTCGCACAGTGAATTAAAGTGTTGGAACAGACAGCTTCTCTTTCAGAGAAATGCATGTGAGTTTATTGTGAATGCTTATAATTATCTTAAGGCACTTTCAAAAAAAGTGATTTTCTTGGAAAGTACAGCATTTAGAAAGTGAAGAAACCCACCATTCACTTCGCACAGTGAATTGAAGTGTTGGAACAGATTGCTTCTATTTCAGAGAAACACATGTGAGTTGCTGGTGAATGCTTGTGAGTAGCTTAAGGCACTTTCAAAGGAAAGTGATTTTCTCTGAAAGTACAGCATTTAGAAATTGACGCAACACTCCATTCACTTCACACAGTGAATTGAAGATTTGAAACAGACAACTTCTCTTTCAGAGAAACTCATGTGAGTTGCTTGTGAATGCTTGTAAGTAGTTTAAGGCAGTTTCAAGGGAAAGTGATTTCTGTGAAAGTACAGCATTTAGAAAGTGAAGCAACACTCCATTCACTTTGCACAGTGAATTGAAGTGTTGGAACAGACTGCTTCTCTTTCAGAGAAACTCATGTGAGTTGCTGGTGAATGCTTGCAAGTAGCTTAAGGCACTTTCAAAGGAAAGTGATTTTATCTGAAAGGACAGCATTTAGAAAGTGTAGGAACACTCCATTCACTTCACACAGTGAATTGAAGTGTTGGAACAGACTGCTTCTCTTTCAGAGAAACGCATGTGACTTTCTTGTGAATGCTTGTAAGTAGCTTAAGGCAGTTTCAAAGGAAAGTGATTTTCTCTGAAAGTACAGCATTTTGAACGTGAAGCAACACTCCATTCACTTCGAACAGTGAATTGAACTGTTGGAACAGACTGCTTCTCTTTCAGAGAAATGCATGTGAGTTGGTGGTGAATGCTTGTAAGTAGCTTAAGCCAGTTTCAAAGGACAGTGATGTTCTCTGAAAGTACAGTATTTAGAAAGTGAAGCAACACTTCACTCACTTCGCACAGTGAATTGAAGTGTTGGAACAGACTGCTTCTCTTTCAAAGTAATGCATGAGAGTTGTTGGTGAATGCTTGTAAGTAGCTTAAGGCACTTTCAAAGAAGAGTGATTTTCTCTAAAAGTACAGCTTTTAGAAATTGAAACAACAACACATTCACTTCGCCCAGTGAATTGAAGTGTTGGAACAGACTGCTTCTCTTTCAGAGAAACTCCTGTGAGTTGCTGGTGAATGCTTGTAAGTAGCTTAAGGCAGTTTCAAATAAAGTGATTTTCTCTGAAAGTACAGCATTTAGAAAGTGACGCAACACTCCATTCACTTCACACAGTGAATTGAAGTGTTGGAACAGACTGCTTCTCTTTCAGAGAAACTCATGTGAGTTGCTGGTGAATGCTTCTAAGAAGCTTAAGGCACTTTCAAAGGAAAGTGATTTTCTCTGAAAGTACAGCATTTAGAAAGTGAAGCAACACTCCATTCACTTTGAACAGTGAATTGAACTGTTGGAACAGACTGCTTCTCTTTCAGTGAAACTCATGTGAGTTGCTGGTGAATGCTTGTAAGTAGCTTAAGGCAGTTTCAAAGGAAAGTGATTTTCTCTGAAAGTACAGGATTTAGATTGCGAAGCAACACTCCATTCACTTCGCACAGTGAATTGAAGTGTTGGAACAGACTGCTTCTCTGTCAGAGAAATGTATATGAGTTGCTGGTGAATGCGTCTAAGTAGGTTAAGGCAGTTTCAAAGGAAAGTTATTTCCTCTGAAAGTACAGCATTTAGAAAGTGAAACAACAACACATTCACTTCGCACAGTGAATTGAAGTGTTGGAACAGTCTGCTTCTCTTTCAGAGAAACTAATGTGAGTTGCTGGTGAATGCTTGTAAGTAGCTTAAGGTACTTTGAAAGGAAAGTGATTTTCTTTGAAAGTACAGCATTTAGAAAGTGACGCAACACTCCATTCACTTTGCACAGTGAATTGAAGTGTTGGAACAGACTGCTTCTCTTTCAAAGAAACTCATGTGATTTGCTGGTGAATGCTTGTAAGTAGCTTAAGGCACTTTCAAAGGAAAGTGATTTTCTCTGAATGTACAGCATTTAGAAAGTGAAGCAACACTCCATTCACTTTGCACAGTGAATTGAAGTGTTGAAACAGACTGCTTCTCTTTCAGAGAAACGCATGTGAGTTGCTGGTGAATGCTTGTAAGTAGCTTAAGGGAGTTTCAAAGGAAAGTGATTTTCTCTGAAAGGACAGCATTTAGAAAGTGATGCAACACTCGATTCACTTCACACAATGAATTGAAGTATTGGAACAGACTGTTTCTCTTTCAGAAAAACGCATGTGAGTTTCTTGTGAATGCTTGAAAGTAGCTTAAGACAGTATCAAAGGAAAGTGATTTTCTCTGAAAATACAGCATTTAGAAAGTGAAACAACAACACATTCACTTCGCACAGTGAATTGAAGTGTTGGAACAGACTGCTTCTCTTTCAGAGAAACTCATGTGAGTTGCTGGTGAATGCTGTAAGTAGCTTAAGGCAGTTTCAAAGGAAAGTGATTTTCTCTGAAAATACAGCATTTAGAAAGTGACGCAACACTCCATTCACTTCACACAGTGAATTGAAGTGTTGGAACAGACTGCTTCCCTTTCAGAGAAACTCATGTGAGTTGCTGGTGAATGCATGTAAGTAGCTTAAGGCAGTTTCAAAGGAAAGTGATTTTCTCTGAAAGTACAGCATAGAGAAAGTGAAGCAACCCTCCATTCACTTCGCACAGTGAATTAAAGTGTTGGAACAGACTGCTTCTCTTTCAGAGAAATGCATGTGAGTTTCTTTTGAATGCTTATAAATATCTTAAGGCACTTTGAAAAAAAGTGATTTTCTCTGAAAGTACAGCATTTAGAAAGTGAAGCAACACTCCATTCACTTCGCACAGTGAATTGAAGAGTTGAAACAGACTGCTTCTCTTTCAGAGAAACTCATGTTTGTTGCTGGTGAATGCTTGTGAGTAGTTTAAGGCAGTTTCAAAGGAAAGTGATTTTCTTGGAAAGTACAGCATTTAGAAAGTGAAGAAATCCACCATTCACTTCGCACAGTGAACTGAAGTGTTGGAAGAGACTGCTTCTATTTCAGAGAAACACATGTGAGTTGCTGGTGAATGCTTGTGAGTAGCTTAAGGCACTTTCAAAGGAAAGTGATTTTCCCTGAAAGTACAGCATTTAGAAAGTGACGCAACACTCCATTCACTTCACACAGTGAATTGAAGAGTTGAAACAGACTACTTCTCTTTCAGAGAAACTCATGTGAGTTGCTTGTGAATGCTTGTAAGTAGTTTTAGGCAGTTTCAAGGGAAAGTGATTTCTGTGAAAGTACAGCATTTAGAAAGTGAAGCAACCTTCCATTCACTTTGCACAGTGAATTGAAGTGTTGGAACAGACTGTTTCTCTTTCAGATAAACTCATGTGAGTTGCTGGTGAATGCTTGCAAGTAGCTTAAGGCACTTTCAAAGGAAAGTGAATTTATCTGAAAGGACAGCATTTAGAAAGTGAAGCAACACTTCACTCACTTCGCACAGTGAATTGAAGTGTTGGAACAGACTGCTTCTCTTTCAGAGTAATGCATGAGAGTTGTCGGTGAATGCTTGTAAGTAGCTTAAGGCATTTTCAAAGAAGAGGTATTTTCTCTAAAAGTACAGCATTTAGAAATTGAAACAACAACACATTCACTTCGCCAAGTGAATTGAAGTGTTGGAACAGACTGCTTCTCTTTCAGAGAAACTCATGTGAGTTGCTGGTGAATGCTTGTAAGTAGCTTAAGGCAGTTTCAAAGGAAAGTGATTTTCTCTGAAAGTACAACATTTAGAAAGTGAAACAACAAGACATTCACTTGCACAGTGAATTGAAGTGTTGGAACAGACTGCTTGTCTTTCAGAGAAACTCATGTGAGTTGCTGGTGAATGCTTGTAAGTAGCTTAAGGTACTTTGAAAGGAAAGTGATTTTCTCTGAAAGTACAGCATTTAGAAAGTGACGCAATACTCCATTCATTTCGCACAGTGAATTGAAGAGTTGAAACAGACTGCTTCTCTTTCAGAGAAACTCATGTGAGTTGCTGGTGAATGCTTGTGAGTAGCTTAAGGCAGTTTCAAAGGAAAGTGATTTTCTCTGAAAGTACAGCATTTAGAAAGTGAAGAAACCCACCATTCACTTCGCACAGTGAATTGAAGTGTTGGAAAAGACTGCTTCTATTTCAGAGAGACACATGTGAGTTGCTGGTGAATGCTTGTGAGTAGCTTAAGGCACTTTCAAAGGAAAGTGATTTTCTCTGAAAGTACAGCATTTAGAAAGTGACGCAACACTCCATTCACTTCACACAGTGAATTGAAGAGTTGAAACAGACTACTTCTCTTTCAGAGAAACTCATGTGAGTTGCTTGAGAATGCTTGTAAGTAGTTTAAGGCAGTTTCAAATGAAAGTGATTTCTGTGAAAGTACAGCATTTAGAAAGTGAAGCAACACTCCATTCACTTCGCACAGTGAATTGAAGTGTTGGAACAGACTGCTTCTCTTTCAGAGAAACTCATGTGAGTTGCTGGTGAATGCTTGTAAGTAGGTTAAGGCACTTTCAAAGGAAAGTGATTTTCTCTGAAAGGACAGCATTTAGAAAGTGAAGGAACACTCCATTCTCTTCGCACAGTGAATTGAAGTGTTGGAACAGACTACTTCTCTGTCAGAGAAATGTATGTGAGTTGCTGGTGAATGCGTCTAAGTAGGTTAAGGCAGTTTCAAAGGAAAGTTATTTCCTCTGAAAGTACAGCATTTAGAAAGTGAAACAACAACACATTCACTTCGCACAGTGAATTGAAGTGTTGGTACAGACTGCTTCTCTTTCAGAGAAACTAATGTGAGTTGCTGGTGAATGCTTGTAAGTAGCTTAAGGTACTTTGAAAGGAAAGTGATTTTCTTTGAAAGTACAGCATTTAGAAAGTGACGCAACACTCCATTCACTTTGCACAGTGAATTGAAGTGTTGGAACAGACTGCTTCTCTTTCAGAGAAACTCATGTGATTTGCTGGTGAATGCTTGTAAGTAGCTTAAGGCAGTTTCAAAGGAAAGTGATTTTCTCTGAATGTACAGCATTTAGAAAGTGAAGCAACACTCCATTCACTTTGCACAGTGAATTGAAGTGTTGAAACAGACTGCTTCTCTTTCAGAGAAACTCATGTGAGTTGCTGGTGAATGCTTGTAAGTAGCTTAAGGCAGTTTCAAAGGAAAGTGATTTTCTCAGAAAGTACAGCATTTAGAAAGTGAAGCAACACTCCATTCACTTCGCACAGTGAATTGAAGTGTTGGAACAGACTGCTTCTCTTTCAGAGAAATGCAGGTGGGTTGCTGGTGAATGCTTGTAAGTAGCTTAAGGCAGTTTCATAGGACAGTGATGTTCTCTGAAAGTACAGCATTTAGAAAGTGAAGCAACACTTCACTCACTTCGCACAGTGAATTGAAGTGTTGGAACAGACTGCTCCTCTTTCAGAGAAACTCATGTGAGTTGCTGGTGAATGCTTGTATGTAGCTTAAGGCAGTTTCAAAGGAAAGTGATTTTCTCTGAAAGTACAGGATTTATAAAGCGAAGCAACCCTCCATTCACTTCGCACAGTGAATTGAAGTGTTGGAACAGACTGCTTCTCTGTCAGAGAAATGTATGTGAGTTGCTGGTGAATGCGTGTAAGTAGCTAAAGGCAGTTTCAAAGGAAAGTGATTTTCTCTGAAATTCCAGCATTTAGAAAGTGAAACAACAACACATTCACTTTGCGCAGTGAATTGAAGTGTTGGAACAGACTGCTTCTCTTTCAGAGAAACTCATGTGAGTAGCTGGTGAATGCTTGTAAGTAGCTTAAGGTACTTTGAAAGGAAAGTGATTTTCTTTGAAAGTACAGCATTTAGAAAGTGATACAACACTCCATTCACTTTGCACAGTGAACTGAAGTGTTGGAACAGACTGCTTCTCTTTCAGAGAAACTCATGTGAGTTGCTGGTGAATGCTTCTAAGTAGCTTAAGGCAGTTTCAAAGGAAAGTGATTTTCTCTGAAAGTACAGCATTTAGAAAGTGAAGAAACCCACCATTCACTTCGCACAGTGAATTGAAGTGTTGGAACAGACTGCTTCTATTTAAGAGAAACACATGTGAGTTGCTGGCGAATGCTTGTGAGTAGCTTAAGGCACTTTCAAAGGAAAGTGATTTTCTCTGAAAGTACAGCATTTAGAAAGTGACGCAACACTCCATTCACTTCACACAGTGAATTGAAGAGTTGAAACAGACTACTTCTCTTTCAGAGAAACTCATGTGAGTTGCTTGTGAATGCTTGTAAGTAGCTTAAGGCAGTTTCAAAGGAAAGTGATTTCTGTGAAAGTACAGCATTTAGAAAGTGAAGCAACACTCCATTCACTTCGCACAGTGAATTGAAGTGTTGGAACAGACTGCTTCTCTTTCAGGGAAACTCATGTGAGTTGCTGGTGAATGCTTGCAAGTAGCTTAAGGCACTTTCAAAGGAAGGTGATTTTCTCTGAAAGTACAGCATTTAGAAAGTGAAGCAACACTCCATTCACTTTGAACAGTGAATTGAACTGTTGGAACAGACTGCTTCTCTTTCAGAGAAACTCATGTGAGTTGCTGGTGAATGCTTGTGAGTAGCTTAAAGCAGTTTCAAAGGAAAGTGATTTTCTCTGAAAGTACAGGATTTAGAAAGCGAAGCAACACTCCATTCACTTCGCACAGTGAATTGAAATGTTGGAACAGACTGCTTCTCTGTCAGAGAAATGTATGTGAGTTGCTGGTGAATGCGTCTAAGTAGGTTAAGGCAGTTTCAAAGGAAAGTTATTTCCTCTGAAAGTACAGCATTTAGAAAGTGAAACAACAACACATTCACTTCGCACAGTGAATTGAAGTGTTGGAACAGACTGCTTCTCTTTCAGAGAAACTAATGTGATTTGCTGGTGAATGCTTGTAAGTAGCTTAAGGCACTTTCAAAGGAAAGTGATTTTCTCTGAAAGTACAGCATTTAGAAAGTGAAGCAACACTCCACTCACTTTGCACAGTGAATTGAAGTGTTGAAACAGACTGCTTCTTTTTCAGAGAAACTCATGTGAGTTGCTGGTGAATGCTTGTAAGTAGCTTAAGGCAGTTTCAAAGGAAAGTGATTTTCTCTGAAAGTACAGCATTTAGAAAGTGAAGCAACACTCCATTCACTTTGAACAGTGAATTGATGTGTTGGAACAGACTGCTTCTCTTTCAGAGAAACTCATGTGAGTTGCTGTTGAATGCTTGTAAGTAGCTTAAGGCAGTTTCAAAGGACAGTGATGTTCTCTGAAAGTACAGAATTTAGAAAGTGAAGCAACACTTCACTCACTTCTCACAGTGAATTGAAGTGTTGGAACAGACTGTTTCTCTTTCAGAGTAATGCATGAGAGTTTTTGGTGAATGCTTGTAAGTAGCTTAAGGCTCTTTCAAAGAAGAGTGATTTTCTCTGAAAGTACTGCATTTAGAAATTGAAACAACAACACATTCACTTCGCCCAGTAAATTGAAGTGTTGGAACAGACTGCTTCTCTTTCAGAGAAACTCATGTGAGTTGCTGGTGAATGCTTGTAAGTAGCTTAAGACAGTTTCAAAGGAAAGTGATTTTTTCTGAAAGTACAGCATTTACAAAGTGACGCAACACTCCATTCACTTCACACAGTGAATTGAAGTGTTGGAACAGACTGCTTCTCTTTCAGAGAAACTCATGTGAGTTGCTGGTGAATGCTTGTAAGTAGCTTAAGGCAGTGTCAAAGGAAAGTGATTTTCTCTGAAAGTACAGCATTTAGAAAGTGAAGCAACACTCCATTCACTTTGCACAGTGAATTGAATTGTTGGAACAGACTGCTTCTCTTTCAGAGAAACTCATGTGAATTGCTGGTGAATGCTTGTATGTAGCGTAAGTCAGTTTCAAAGGAAAGTGATTTTCTCTGAAAGTACAGGATTTATAAAGCGAAGCAACCCTCTATTCACTTCGCACAGTGTATTGAAGTGTTGGAACATACTGCTTCTCTGTCAGAGCAATGTATGTGAGTTGCTGGTGAATGCGTGTAAGTAGCTAAAGGCAGTTTCAAAGGAAAGTGATTTCCTCTGAAAGTACAGCATTTAGAAAGTGAAACAACAACACATTCACTTCGCACAGTGAATTGAAGTGTTGGAACAGACTGCTTCTCTTTCAGAGAAACTCATGTGAGTAGCTGGTGAATACTTGTAAGTAGCTTAAGGTACTTTGAAAGGAAAGTGATTTTCTTTGAAAGTACAGCATTTAGAAAGTGATGCAACACTACATTCACTTTGCACAGTGAACTGAAGTGTTGGAACAGACTGCTTCTCTTTCAGAGAAACTCATGTGAGTTGCTGATGAATGCTTCTAAGTAGCTTAAGGCAGTTTCAAAGGAAAGTGATTATCTCTGAAAGTACAGGATTTAGAAAGCGAAGCAACACTCCATTCACTTCGCACAGTGAATTGAAGTGTTGGAACAGACTGCTTCTCTGTCAGAGAAATGTATGTGAGTTGCTGGTGAATGCATCTAAGTAGGTTAAGGCAGTTTCAAAGGAAAGTGATTTCCTCTGAAAGTACAGCATTTAGAAAGTGAAACAACAACACATTCACATCGCACAGTGAATTGAAGTGTTGGAACAGACTGCTTCTCTTTCAGAGAAACTAATGTGAGTTGCTGTTGAATGCTTGTAAGTAGCTTAAGGTACTTTGAAAGGAAAGTGATTTTCTTTGAAAGTACAGCATTTAGAAAGTGACGCAACACTCCATTCACTTTGCACAGTGAATTGAAGTGTTGGAACAGACTGCTTGTCTTTCAGAGAAACTCACGTGAGTTGCTGGTGAATGCTTGTAAGTAACTTAAGGCACTTTCAAAGGAAAGTGATTTTCTCTGAAAGTACAGCATTTAGAAAGTAACGCAACACTCCATTCAGTTTGCACAGTGAATTGAAGTGTTGGAACAGGCTGCCTCTCTTTCAGAGAAACTCATGTGAGTTGCTGGTGAATGCTTGTAAGTAGCTTAAGGCACTTTCAAAGGAAAGTGATTTTCTCTAAAAGTACAGCATTTAGAAAGTGAAGCAACACTCCATTCACTTTGAACAGTGAATTGAACTGTTGGAACAGACTGCTTCTCTTTCAGAGAAACTCATGTGAGTTGCTGGTGAATGCTTGTAAGTAGCATAAGGCAGTTTCAAAGGAAAGTGATTTTCTCTGAAAGTACAGGATTTAGAAAGCGAAGCAACACTCCATTCACTTCGCACAGTGAATTGAAGTGTTGGAACAGACTGCTTCTCTGTCAGAGAAATGTATGTGATTGCTGGTGAATGCGTCTAAGTAGGTTAAGGCAGTTTCAAAGGAAAGTGATTTCCTCTGAAAGTACAGCATTTAGAAAGTGAAACAACAACACATTCACTTCGCACAGTGAATTGAAGTGTTGGAACAGACTGCTTCTTTTTCAGAGAAACTCATGTGAGTTACTGGTGAATGCTTGTAAGTAGCTTAAGGTAGTTTCAAAGGAAAGTGATTTTCTCTGAAAGTACTGCATTTAGAAAGTGACGCAACACTCCATTCACTTCGCACAGTGAATTGAAGTGTTGGAACAGACTGCTTCTCTTTCAGAGAAACTCATGTGAGTTGCTGGTGAATCCTTGTAAGTAGCTTAAGGCACTTTCAAAGGAAAGTGATTTTCTCTTAAAGTACAGCATTTACAAAGTGACGCAAGACTCCATTCACTTCGCACAGTGAATTGAAGTGTTGGAACAGACTGCTTGTCTTTCAGAGAAACTCATGTGAGTTGCTGGTGAATGCTTGTAAGTAGCTTAAGGTACTTTGAAAGGAAAGTGATTTTCTCTGAAAGTACAGCATTTAGAAAGTGAAGAAACCCACCATTCACTTCGCACAGTGAATTGAAGTGTTGGAACAGACTGCTTCTATTTCAGAGAAACACATGTGAGTTGCTGGTGAATGCTTGTGAGTAGCTTAAAGTACTTTCAAAGTAAAGTGATTTTCTCTGAAAGTACAGAATTTAGAAAGTGACGCAACACTCCATTCACTTCACACAGTGAATTGAAGAGTTGAAACAGACTACTTCTCTTTCAGAGAAACTCATGTGAGTTGCTTGTGAATGCTTGTAAGTAGTTTAAGGCAGTTTCAAAGGAATGTGATTTCTGTGAAAGTACAGCATTTAGAAAGTGAAGCAACACTCCATTCACTTCGCACAGTGAATTGAAGTGTTGGAACAGACTGCTTCTCTTTCAGAGAAACTCATGTGAGTAGCTGGTGAATGCTTGCAAGTAGCTTAAGGCACTTTCAAAGGAAAGTGATTTTCTCTGAAAGGACAGCATTTAGAAAGTGAAGGAACACTCCATTCACTTCGCACTATGAATTGAAGTGTTGGTACAGACTGCTTCTCTTTCAGAGAAACGCATGTGACTTTCTTGTGAATGCTTGTAAGTAGCTTAAGGCACTTTCAAAGGAAAGTGATTTTCTCTGAAAGTACAGCATTTTGAAAGTGAAGCAACACTCCATTCACTTCGAACAGTGAATTGAACTGTTGGAACAGACTGCTTCTCTTTCAGAGAAATGCATGTGAGTTGGTGGTGAATGCTTGTAAGTAGCTTAAGCCAGTTTCAAAGGACAGTGATGTTCTCTGAAAGGACAGCATTTAGAAAGTGAAGCAACACTTCACTCACTTCGCACAGTGAATTGAAGTGTTGTAACAGACTGCTTCTCTTTCAGAGTAATGCATGAGAGTTGTTGGTGAATGCTTGTAAGTTGCTTAAGGCACTTTCAAAGAAGAGTGATTTTCTCTAAAAGTACAGCATTTAGAAATTGAAACAACAACACATTCACTTCGCCCAGTGAATTGAAGTGTTGGAACAGACTGCTTCTCTTTCAGAGAAACTCCTGTGAGTTGCTGGTGAATGCTTGTAAGTAGCTTAAGGCAGTTTCAAAGGAAAGTGATTTTCTCTGAAAGTACAGCATTTAGAAAGTGACGCAACACTCCATTCACTTCACAAAGTGAATTGAAGTGTTGGAACAGACTGCTTCTCTTTCAGAGAAACTCATGTGAGTTGCTGGTGAATGCTTGTAAGTAGCTTAAGGCACTTAAAAAGGAAAGTGATTTTCTCTGAAAGTACAGCATTTGGAAAGTGAAGCAACACTCCATTCACTTTGAACAGTGAATTGAACTGTTGGAACAGACTGCTTCTCTTTCAGAGAAACTCATGTGAGTTGCTGGGAAATGCTTGTAAGTAGCTTGAGGCAGTTTCAAAGGAAAGAGATTTTCTCGGAAAGTACAGCATTTAGAAAGTGAAGCAACACTCCATTCACTTCGCACAGTGAATTGAAGTGTTGGAACAGACTGCTTCTCTTTCAGAGAAATATATGTGAGTTCCTGGTGAATGCGTGTAAGTAGCTTAAGGCAGTTTCAAAGGAAAGTGATTGTCTCTGAAAGTACAGCATTTAGAAAGTGAAACAACAACACATTCACTTCGCACAGTGAATTGAAGTGTTGGAACAGACTGCTTCTATTTCAGAGACTCCTGTGAGTTGCTGGTGAATGCTTGTAAGTAGCTTAAGGTACTTTGAAAGGAAAGTGATTTTCTTTGAACGTACAGCATTTAGAAAGTGACGCAACACTCCATTCACTTTGCACAGTGAATTGAAGAGTTTGAACAGACTGCTTCTCTTTCAGAGAAACTCATGTGAGTTGCTGGTGAATGCTTGTAAATAGCTTAAGGCAGTTTCAAAGGAAAGTGATTTTCTCTGAAAGTACAGCATTACAAAGTGACGCAACACTCCATTCACTTCGCACAGTGAATTGAAGTGTTTGAACAGACTGCTTGTCTTTCAGAGAAACTCATGTGTGTTTCTGGTGAATGCTTGTAAGTAACTTAAGACAGTTTCAAAGGAAAGTGATTTTCTCTGAATGTACAGCATTTAGAAAGTGAAGCAACACTCCATTCACTTTGCTCAGTGAATTGAAGTGTTGGAACAGACTGCTTCTCTTTCAGAGAAACTCATGTGAGTTGCTGGTGAATGCTTGTAAGTAGCTTAAGGCAGTTTCAAAGGAAAGTGATTTTCTCTGAAAGTACAACATTTAGAAAGTGAAACAACAAGACATTCACTTCGCAAGTGAATTGAAATGTTGGAACAGTCTGCTTTTCTTTCAGAGAAACTCATGTGAGTTGCTGGTGAATGCTTGTAAGTAGCTTAAGGTACTTTGAAAGGAAAGTGATTTTCTCTGAAAGTACAGCATTTAGAAAGTGACGCAACACTCCATTCACTTCACACAGTGAATTGAAGAGTTGAAACAGACTGCTTCTCTTTCAGAGAAACTCATGTGAGTTGCTGGTGAATGCTTGTGAGTAGTTTAAGGCAGTTTCAAAGGAAAGTGATTTTCTCTGAAAGTACAGCATTTAGAAAGTGAAGAAACCCACCATTCACTTCGCACAGTGAATTGAAGTGTTGGAACAGACTGCTTCTATTTCAGAGAAACACATGTGAGTTGCTGGTGAATGCTTGTGAGTAGCTTAAGGCACTTTCAAAGGAAAGTGATTTTCTCTGAAAGTACAGAATTTAGAAAGTGACGCAACACTCGATTCACTTCACACAGTGAATTGAAGAGTTGAAACAGACTACTTCTCTTTCAGAGAAACTCATGTGAGTTGCTTGTGAATGCTTGTAAGTAGTTTAAGGCAGTTTCAAAGGAATGTGATTTCTGTGAAAGTACAGCATTTAGAAAGTGAAGCAACACTCCATTCACTTCGCACAGTGAATTGAAGTGTTGGAACAGACTGCTTCTCTTTCAGAGAAACTCATGTGAGTTGCTGGTGAATGCTTGCAAGTAGCTTAAGGCACTTTGAAAGGAAAGTGATTTTCTCTGAAATGACAGCATTTAGAAAGTGAAGGAACACTCCATTCACTTCGCACAGTGAATTGAATTGTTGGTACAGACTGCTTCTCTTTCAGAGAAACGCATGTGACTTTCTTGTGATAGCTTGTAAGTAGCTTAAGGCAGTTTCAAAGGAAAGTGATTTTCTCTGAAAGTACAGCATTTTGAAAGTGAAGCAACACTCCATTCACTTCGCACAGTGAATTGAAGTGTTGGAACAGACTGCTTCTCTGTCAGAGAAATGTATGTGAGTTGCTGGTGAATGCGTGTAAGTAGCTAAAGGCAGTTTCAAAGGAAAGTGATTTTCTCTGAAATTACAGCATTTAGAAAGTGAAACAACAACACATTCACTTTGCGCAGTGAATTGAAGTGTTGGAACAGACTGCTTCTCTTTCAGAGAAACTCATGTGAGTAGCTGGTGAATGCTTGTAATTAGCTTAAGGTACTTTGAAAGGAAAGTGATTTTCTTTGAAAGTACAGCATTTAGAAAGTGATACAACACTCCGTTCACTTTGCACAGTGAACTGAAGTGTTGGAACAGTCTGCTTCTCTTTCAGAGAAACTCATGTGAGTTGCTGGTGAATGCTTCTAAGTAGCTTAAGGCAGTTTCAAAGGAAAGTGATTTTCTCTGAAAGTACAGCATTTAGAAAGTGAAGAAACCCACCATTCACTTCGCACAGTGAATTGAAGTGTTGGAACAGACTGCTTCTATTTAAGAGAAACACATGTGAGTTGCTGGCGAATGCTTGTGAGTAGCTTAAGGCACTTTCAAAGGAAAGTGATTTTCTCTGAAAGTACAGCATTTAGAAAGTGACGCAACACTCCATTCACTTCACACAGTGAATTGAAGAGTTGAAACAGACTACTTCTCTTTCAGAGAAACTCATGTGAGTTGCTTGTGAATGCTTTTAAGTAGCTTAAGGCAGTTTCAAAGGAAAGTGATTTCTGTGAAAGTACAGCATTTAGAAAGTGAAGCAACACTCCATTCACTTCGCACAGTGAATTGAAGTGTTGGAACAGACTGCTTCTCTTTCAGGGAAACTCATGTGAGTTGCTGGTGAATGCTTGCAAGTAGCTTAAGGCACTTTCAAAGGAAGGTGATTTTCTCTGAAAGAACAGCATTTAGAAAGTGAAGCAACACTCCATTCACTTTGAACAGTGAATTGAACTGTTGGAACAGAGTGCTTCTCTTTCAGAGAAACTCATGTGAGTTGCTGGTGAATGCTTGTAAGTAGCTTAAAGCAGTTTCAAAGGAAAGTGATTTTCTCTGAAAGTACAGGATTTAGAAAGCGAAGCAACACTCCATTCACTTCGCACAGTGAATTGAAATGTTGGAACAGACTGCTTCTCTGTCAGAGAAATGTATGTGAGTTGCTGGTGAATGCGTCTAAGTAGGTTAAGGCAGTTTCAAAGGAAAGTTATTTCCTCTGAAATTACAGCATTTAGAATGTGAAACAACAACACATTCACTTAGCACAGTGAATTGAAGTGTTGGAACAGACTGCTTCTCTTTCAGAGAAACTAATGTGATTTGCTGGTGAATGCTTGTAAGTAGCTTAAGGCACTTTCAAAGGAAAGTGATTTTCTCTGAAAGTACAGCATTTAGAAAGTGAAGCAACACTCCACTCACTTTGCACAGTGAATTGAAGTGTTGAAACAGACTGCTTCTCTTTCAGAGAAACTCATGTGAGTTGCTGGTGAATGCTTGTAAGTAGCTTAAGGCAGTTTCAAAGGAAAGTGATTTTCTCTGAAAGTACAGCATTTAGAAAGTGAAGCAACACTCCATTCACTTTTAACAGTGAATTGATGTGTTGGAACAGACTGCTTCTCTTTCAGAGAAAATCATGTGAGTTGCTGTTGAATGCTTGTAAGTAGCTTAAGGCAGTTTCAAAGGACAGTGATGTTCTCTGAAAGTACAGAATTTAGAAAGTGAAGCAACACTTCACTCACTTCGCACAGTGAATTGAAGTGTTGGAACAGACTGTTTCTCTTTCAGAGTAATGCATGAGAGTTTTTGGTGAATGCTTGTAAGTAGCTTAAGGCTCTTTCAAAGAAGAGTGATTTTCTCTGAAAGTACTGCATTTAGAAATTGAAACAACAACACATTCACTTCGCCCAATAAATTGAAGTGTTGGAACAGACTGCTTCTCTTTCAGAGAAACTCATGTGAGTTGCTGGTGAATGCTTGTAAGTAGCTTAAGACAGTTTCAAAGGAAAGTGATTTTTTCTGAAAGTACAGCATTTACAAAGTGACGCAACACTCCATTCACTTCACACAGTGAATTGAAGTGTTGGAACAGACTGCTTCTCTTTCAGAGAAACTCATGTGAGTTGCTGGTGAATGCTTGTAAGTAGCTTAAGGCAGTGTCAAAGGAAAGTGATTTTCTCTGAAAGTACAGCATTTAGAAAGTGAAGCAACACTCCATTCACTTTGCACAGTGAATTGAATTGTTGGAACAGACTGCTTCTCTTTCAGAGAAACTCATGTGAATTGCTGGTGAATGCTTGTATGTAGCGTAAGTCAGTTTCAAAGGAAAGTGATTTTCTCTGAAAGTACAGGATTTATAAAGCGAAGCAACCCTCCATTCACTTCGCACAGTGTATTGAAGTGTTGGAACATACTGCTTCTCTGTCAGAGAAATGTATGTGAGTTGCTGGTGAATGCGTGTAAGTAGCTAAAGGCAGTTTCAAAGGAAAGTGATTTTCTCTGAAAGTACAGCATTTAGAAAGTGAAACAACAACACATTCACTTCGCACAGTGAATTGAAGTGTTGGAACAGACTGCTTCTCTTTCAGAGAAACTCATGTGAGTAGCTGGTGAATACTTGTAAGTAGCTTAAGGTACTTTGAAAGGAAAGTGATTTTCTTTGAAAGTACAGCATTTAGAAAGTGATGCAACACTACATTCACTTTGCACTGTGAACTGAAGTGTTGGAACAGACTGCTTCTCTTTCATAGAAACTCATGTGAGTTGCTGGTGAATGCTTGTAAGTAGCTTAAGGCAGTGTCAAAGGAAAGTGATTTTCTCTGAAAGTACAGCATTTAGAAAGTGAAGCAACACTCCATTCACTTTGCACAGTGAATTGAATTGTTGGAACAGACTGCTTCTCTTTCAGAGAAACTCATGTGAATTGCTGGTGAATGCTTGTATGTAGCGTAAGTCAGTTTCAAAGGAAAGTGATTTTCTCTGAAAGTACAGGATTTATAAAGCGAAGCAACCCTCCATTCACTTCGCACAGTGTATTGAAGTGTTGGAACATACTGCTTCTCTGTCAGAGAAATGTATGTGAGTTGCTGGTGAATGCGTGTAAGTAGCTAAAGGCAGTTTCAAAGGAAAGTGATTTTCTCTGAAAGTACAGCATTTAGAAAGTGAAACAACAACACATTCACTTCGCACAGTGAATTGAAGTGTTGGAACAGACTGCTTCTCTTTCAGAGAAACTCATGTGAGTAGCTGGTGAATACTTGTAAGTAGCTTAAGGTACTTTGAAAGGAAAGTGATTTTCTTTGAAAGTACAGCATTTAGAAAGTGATGCAACACTACATTCACTTTGCACTGTGAACTGAAGTGTTGGAACAGACTGCTTCTCTTTCATAGAAACTCATGTGAGTTGCTGATGAATGCTTCTAAGTAGCTTAAGGCAGTTTCAAAGGAAAGTGATTATCTCTGAAAGTACAGGATTTAGAAAGCGAAGCAACACTCCATTCACTTCGCACAGTGAATTGAAGTGTTGGAACAGACTGCTTCTCTGTCAGAGAAATGTATGTGAGTTGCTGGTGAATGCATCTAAGTAGGTTAAGGCAGTTTCAAAGGAAAGTGATTTCCTCTGAAAGTACAGCATTTAGAAAGTGAAACAACAACACATTCACATCGCACAGTGAATTGAAGTGTTGGAACAGACTGCTTCTCTTTCAGAGAAACTAATGTGAGTTGCTGGTGAATGCTTGTAAGTAGCTTAAGGTACTTTGAAAGGAAAGTGATTTTCTTTGAAAGTACAGCATTTAGAAAGTGACGCAACACTCCATTCACTTTGCACAGTGAATTGAAGTGTTGGAACAGGCTGCCTCTCTTTCAGAGAAACTCATGTGAGTTGCTGGTGAATGCTTGTAAGTAGCTTAAGGCACTTTCAAAGGAAAGTGATTTTCTCTAAAAGTACAGCATTTAGAAAGTGAAGCAACACTCCATTCACTTTGAACAGTGAATTGAACTGTTGGAACAGACTGCTTCTCTTTCAGAGAAACTCATGTGAGTTGCTGGTGAATGCTTGTAAGTAGCATAAGGCAGTTTCAAAGGAAAGTGATTTTCTCTGAAAGTACAGGATTTAGAAAGCGAAGCAACACTCCATTCACTTCGCACAGTGAATTGAAGTGTTGGAACAGACTGCTTCTCTGTCAGAGAAATGTATGTGATTGCTGGTGAATGCGTCTAAGTAGGTTAAGGCAGTTTCAAAGGAAAGTGATTTCCTCTGAAAGTACAGCATTTAGAAAGTGAAACAACAACACATTCACTTCGCACAGTGAATTGAAGTGTTGGAACAGACTGCTTCTTTTTCAGAGAAACTCATGTGAATTACTGGTGAATGCTTGTAAGTAGCTTAAGGTAGTTTCAAAGGAAAGTGATTTTCTCTGAAAGTACTGCATTTAGAAAGTGAAGCAACACTCCATTCACTTTGCACAGTGAATTGAAGTGTTGGAACAGACTGCTTCTCTTTCAGAGAAACTCATGTGAGTTGCTGGTGAATCCTTGTAAGTAGCTTAAGGCACTTTCAAAGGAAAGTGATTTTCTCTTAAAGTACAGCATTTACAAAGTGACGCAAGACTCCATTCACTTCGCACAGTGAATTGAAGTGTTGGAACAGACTGCTTGTCTTTCAGAGAAACTCATGTGAGTTGCTGGTGAATGCTTGTAAGTAGCTTAAGGTACTTTGAAAGGAAAGTGATTTTCTCTGAAAGTACAGCATTTAGAAAGTGAAGAAACCCACCATTCACTTCGCACAGTGAATTGAAGTGTTGGAACAGACTGCTTCTATTTCAGAGAAACACATGTGAGTTGCTTGTGAATGCTTGTAAGTAGTTTAAGGCAGTTTCAAAGGAATGTGATTTCTGTGAAAGTACAGCCTTTAGAAAGTGAAGCAACACTCCATTCACTTCGCACAGTGAATTGAAGTGTTGGAACAGACTGCTTCTCTTTCAGAGAAACTCATGTGAGTTGCTGGTGAATGCTTGTAAGTAACTTAAGGCACTTTCAAAGGAAAGTGATTTTCTCTGAAAGGACAGCATTTAGAAAGTGAAGGAACACTCCATTCACTTCGCACTATGAATTGAAGTGTTGGTACAGACTGCTTCTCTTTCAGAGAAACGCATGTGACTTTCTTGTGAATGCTTGTAAGTAGCTTAAGGCACTTTCAAAGGAAAGTGATTTTCTCTGAAAGTACAGCATTTTGAAAGTGAAGCAACACTCCATTCACTTCGAACAGTGAATTGAACTGTTGGAACAGACTGCTTCTCTTTCAGAGAAATGCATGTGAGTTGGTGGTGAATGCTTGTAAGTAGCTTAAGCCAGTTTCAAAGGACAGTGATGTTCTCTGAAAGGACAGCATTTAGAAAGTGAAGCAACACTTCACTCACTTCGCACAGTGAATTGAAGTGTTGTAACAGACTGCTTCTCTTTCAGAGTAATGCATGAGAGTTGTTGGTGAATGCTTGTAAGTTGCTTAAGGCACTTTCAAAGAAGAGTGATTTTCTCTAAAAGTACAGCATTTAGAAATTGAAACAACAACACATTCACTTCGCCCAGTGAATTGAAGTGTTGGAACAGACTGCTTCTCTTTCAGAGAAACTCCTGTGAGTTGCTGGTGAATGCTTGTAAGTAGCTTAAGGCAGTTTCAAAGGAAAGTGATTTTCTCTGAAAGTACAGCATTTAGAAAGTGACGCAACACTCCATTCACTTCACAAAGTGAATTGAAGTGTTGGAACAGACTGCTTCTCTTTCAGAGAAACTCATGTGAGTTGCTGGTGAATGCTTGTAAGTAGCTTAAGGCACTTAAAAAGGAAAGTGATTTTCTCTGAAAGTACAGCATTTGGAAAGTGAAGCAACACTCCATTCACTTTGAACAGTGAATTGAACTGTTGGAACAGACTGCTTCTCTTTCAGAGAAACTCATGTGAGTTGCTGGGAAATGCTTGTAAGTAGCTTGAGGCAGTTTCAAAGGAAAGAGATTTTCTCGGAAAGTACAGCATTTAGAAAGTGAAGCAACACTCCATTCACTTCGCACAGTGAATTGAAGTGTTGGAACAGACTGCTTCTCTTTCAGAGAAATATATGTGAGTTCCTGGTTAATGCGTGTAAGTAGCTTAAGGCAGTTTCAAAGGAAAGTGATTGTCTCTGAAAGTACAGCATTTAGAAAGTGAAACAACAACACATTCACTTCGCACAGTGAATTGAAGTGTTGGAACAGACTGCTTCTATTTCAGAGACTCCTGTGAGTTGCTGGTGAATGCTTGTAAGTAGCTTAAGGTACTTTGAAAGGAAAGTGATTTTCTTTGAAAGTACAGCATTTAGAAAGTGACGCAACACTCCATTCACTTTGCACAGTGAATTGAAGAGTTTGAATAGACTGCTTCTCTTTCAGAGAAACTCATGTGAGTTGCTGGTGAATGCTTGTAAATAGCTTAAGGCAGTTTCAAAGGAAAGTGATTTTCTCTGAAAGTACAGCATTTACAAAGTGACGCAACACTCCATTCACTTCGCACAGTGAATTGAAGTGTTTGAACAGACTGCTTGTCTTTCAGAGAAACTCATGTGTGTTTCTGGTGAATGCTTGTAAGTAACTTAAGACAGTTTCAAAGGAAAGTGATTTTCTCTGAAAGTACAGCATTTAGAAAGTGAAGCAACACTCCATTCACTTTGCTCAGTGAATTGAAGTGTTGGAACAGACTGCTTCTCTTTCAGAGAAACTCATGTGAGTTGCTGGTGAATGCTTGTAAGTAGCTTAAGGCAGTTTCAAAGGAAAGTGATTTTCTCTGAAAGTACAACATTTAGAAAGTGAAACAACAAGACATTCACTTCGCAAGTGAATTGAAATGTTGGAACAGTCTGCTTTTCTTTCAGAGAAACTCATGTGAGTTGCTGGTGAATGCTTGTAAGTAGCTTAAGGTACTTTGAAAGGAAAGTGATTTTCTCTGAAAGTACAGCATTTAGAAAGTGACGCAACACTCCATTCACTTCACACAGTGAATTGAAGAGTTGAAACAGACTGCTTCTCTTTCAGAGAAACTCATGTGAGTTGCTGGTGAATGCTTGTGAGTAGTTTAAGGCAGTTTCAAAGGAAAGTGATTTTCTCTGAAAGTACAGCATTTAGAAAGTGAAGAAACCCACCATTCACTTCGCACAGTGAATTGAAGTGTTGGAACAGACTGCTTCTATTTCAGAGAAACACATGTGAGTTGCTGGTGAATGCTTGTGAGTAGCTTAAGGCACTTTCAAAGGAAAGTGATTTTCTCTGAAAGTACAGCATTTAGAAAGTGACGCAACACTCCATTCACTTCACACAGTGAATTGAAGAGTTGAAACAGACTACTTCTCTTTCAGAGAAACTCATGTGAGTTGCTTGTGAATGCTTGTAAGTAG
This sequence comes from Myodes glareolus, assembly GCF_982192425.1. Taxonomy (NCBI): domain Eukaryota; kingdom Metazoa; phylum Chordata; class Mammalia; order Rodentia; family Cricetidae; genus Myodes; species Myodes glareolus. The sequence continues at coordinate 321,045 of NW_028263242.1, forward strand.
CTTAAGGCAGTTTCAAAGGAAAGTGATTTCTGTGAAAGTACAGCATTTAGAAAGTGAAGCAACACTCCATTCACTTCGCACAGTGAATTGAAGTGTTGGAACAGACTGCTTCTCTTTCAGAGAAACTCATGTGAGTTGCTGGTGAATGCTAGCAAGTAGCTTAAGGCACTTTGAAAGGAAAGTGATTTTCTCTGAAAGGACAGCATTTAGAAAGTGAAGGAACACTCCATTCACTTCGCACAGTGAATTGAATTGTTGGTACAGACTGCTTCTCTTTCAGAGAAACGCATGTGACTTTCTTGTGAATGCTTGTAAGTAGCTTAAGGCAGTTTCAAAGGAAAGTGATTTTCTCTGAAACTACAGCATTTTGAAAGTGAAGCAACACTCCATTCACTTCGCACAGTGAATTGAAGTGTTGTAACAGACTGCTTCTCTTTCAGAGTAATGCATGAGAGTTGTTGGTGAATGCTTGTAAGTAGCTTAAGGCACTTTCAAAGAAGAGTGATTTTCTCTAAAAGTACAGCATTTAGAAATTGAAACAACAACACATTCACTTCGCCCACTGAATTGAAGTGTTGGAACAGACTGCTTCTCTTTCAGAGAAACTCCTGTGAGTTGCTGGTGAATGCTTGTAAGTAGCTTAAGGCAGTTTCAAAAGAAAGTTATTTTCTCTGAAAGTACAGGATTTAGAAAGCGAAGCAACACTCCATTCACTTCGCACAGTGAATTGAAGTGTTGGAACAGACTGCTTCTCTTTCAGAGAAATGTATGTGAATTGCTGGTGAATGCGTCTAAGTAGGTTAAGGCAGTTTCAAAGGAAAGTGATTTCCTCTGAAAGTACAGCATTTAGAAAGTGAAACAACAACACATTCACTTCGCACAGTGAATTGAAGTGTTGGAACAGACTGCTTCTCTTTCAGAGAAACTAATGTGAGTTTCTGGTGAATGCTTGTAAGTAGCTTAAGGTACTTTGAAAGGAAAGTGATTTTCTTTGAAAGTACAGCATTTAGAAAGTGACGCAACACTCCATTCACTTTGCACAGTGAATTGAAGTGTTGGAACAGACTGCTTCTCTTTCAGAGAAACTCATGTGAGTTGCTGGTGAATGATTGTAAATAGCTTAAGGCAGTTTCAAAGGAAAGTGATTTTCTCTGAAAGTACAGCATTTACAAAGTGACGCAACACTCCATTCACTTCGCACAGTGAATTGAAGTGTTTGAACAGACTGCTTCTCTTTCAGAGAAACTCATGTGTGTTTCTGGTGAATGCTTGTAAGTAACTTAAGACAGTTTCAAAGGAAAGTGATTTTCTCTGAAAGTACAGCATTTAGAAAGTGAAGCAACACTCCATTCACTTTGCACAGTGAATTGAAGTGTTGGAACAGACTGCTTCTCTTTCAGAGAAACTCATGTGAGTTGCTGGTGAAAACTTGTAAGTAGCTTAAGGCAGTTTCAAAGGAAAGTGATTTTCTCTGAAAGTACAACATTTAGAAAGTGAAACAACAAGACATTCACTTCGCACAGTGAATTGAAATGTTGGAACAGACTGCTTGTCTTTCAGAGAAACTCATGTGAGTTGCTGGTGAATGCTTGTAAGTAGCTTAAGGTACTTTGAAAGGAAAGTGATTTTCTCTGAAAGTACAGCATTTAGAAAGTGACGCAACACTCCATTCACTTCACACAGTGAATTGAAGAGTTGAAACAGACTCCTTCTCTTTCAGAGAAACTCATGGGAATTGCTGGTGAATGCTTGTGAGTAGTTTAAGGCAGTTTCAAAGGAAAGTGATTTTCTCTGAAAGTACAGCATTGAGAAAGTGAAGAAACCCACCATTCACTTCGCACAGTGAATTGAAGTGTTGGAACAGACTGCTTCTCTTTCAGAGAAACACATGTGAGTTGCTGGTGAATGCTTGTGAGTAGCTTAAGGCACTTTCAAAGGAAAGTGATTTTCTCTGAAAGGACAGAATTTAGAAAGTGACGCAACACTCGATTCACTTCACACAGTGAATTGAAGAGTTGAAACAGACTACTTCTCTTTCAGAGAAACTCATGTGAGTTGCTTGTGAATGCTTGTAAGTAGTTTAAGGCAGTTTCAAAGGAATGTGATTTCTGTGAAAGTACAGCATTTAGAAAGTGAAGCAACACTCCATTCACTTCGCACAGTGAATTGAAGTGTTGGAACAGACTGCTTCTCTTTCAGAGAAACTCATGTGAGTTGCTGGTGAATGCTTGCAAGTAGCTTAAGGCACTTTCAAAGGAAAGTGATTTTCTCTGAAAGGACAGCATTTAGAAAGTGAAGGAACGCTCCATTCACTTCGCACAGTGAATTGAAGTGTTGGTACAGACTGCTTCTCTTTCAGAGAAACGCATGTGACTTTCTTGTGAATGCTTGTAAGTAGCTTAAGGCAGTTTCAAAGGAAAGTGATTTTCTCTGAAAGTACAGCATTTTGAAAGTGAAGCAACACTCCATTCACTTTGAACAGTGAATTGAACTGTTGGAACAGACTGCTTCTCTTTCAGAGAAATGCATGTGAGTTGGTGGTGAATGCTTGTAAGTAGCTTAAGCCAGTTTCAAAGGACAGTGATGTTCTCTGAAAGGACAGCATTTAGAAAGTGAAGCAACACTTCACTCACTTCGCACAGTGAATTGAAGTGTTGTAACAGACTGCTTCTCCTTCAGAGTAATGCATGAGAGTTGTTGGTGAATGCTTGTAAGTAGCTTAAGGTACATTTATAGACGAGTGATTTTCTCTGAAATTACAGCATTTAGAAAGTGAAACAACAACACATTCACTTCGCACAGTGAATTGAAATGTTGGAACAGACTGCTTCTCTTTCAGAGAAACTCATGTGAGTTGCTGGTGAATGCTTGTAAGTAGCTTAAGGCAGTTTCAAAGGAAAGTGATTTTCTCTGAAAGTACAGCATTTAGAAAGTGACGCAACACTCCATTCACTTCACACAGTGAATTGAAGTGTTGGAACAGACTGCTTCTCTTTCAGAGAAACTCATGTGAGTTGCTGGTGAATGCTTGTAAGTAGCTTAAGGCACTTTAAAAGGAAAGTGATTTTCTCTGAAAGTACAGCATTTGGAAAGTGAAGCAACACTCCATTCACTTTGAACAGTGAATTGAACTGTTGGAACACACTGCTTCTCTTTCAGAGAAACTCATGTGAGTTGCTGGTGAATGCTTGTAAGTATCTTAAGGCAGTTTCAAAAGAAAGTTATTTTCTCTGAAAGTACAGGATTTAGAAAGCGAAGCAACACTCCATTCACTTCGCACATTGAATTGAAGTGTTGGAACAGACTGCTTCTCTGTCAGAAAAATGTATGTGAATTGCTGGTGAATGCGTCTAAGTAGGTTAAGGCAGTTTCAAAGGAAAGTGATTTCCTCTGAAAGTACAGCATTTAGAAAGTGAAACAACAACACATTCACTTCGCACAGTGAATTGAAGTGTTGGAACAGACTGCTTCTCTTTCAGAGAAACTAATGTGAGTTGCTGAAGAATGCTTGTAAGTAGCTTAAGGTACTTTGAAAGGAAAGTGATTTTCTTTGAAAGTACAGCATTTAGAAAGTGACGCAACACTCCATTCACTTTGCACAGTGAATTGAAGTGTTGGAACAGACTGCTTCTCTTTCAGAGAAACTCATGTGAGTTGCTGGGGAATGCTTGTAAGTAGCTTGAGGCAGTTTCAAAGGAAAGAGATTTTCTCGGAAAGTACAGCATTTAGAAAGTGAAGCAACACTCCATTCACTTCGCACAGTGAATTGAAGTGTTGGAACAGACTGCTTCTCTTTCAGAGAAATATATGTGAGTTCCTGGTGAATGCGTGTAAGTAGCTTAAGGCAGTTTCAAAGGAAAGTGATTGTCTCTGAAAGTACAGCATTTAGAAAGTGAAACAACAACACATTCACTTCGCACAGTGAATTGAAGTGTTGGAACAGACTGCTTCTATTTCAGAGACTCATGTGAGTTGCTGGTGAATGCTTGTAAGTAGCTTAAGGCAGTTTCAAAGGAAAGTGATTTTCTCTGAAAGTACAGCATTTAGAAAGTGACGCAACACTCCATTCACTTCGCACAGTGAATTGAAGTGTTGGAACAGACTGCTTCTCTTTCAGAGAAACTCATGTGTGTTTCTGGTGAATGCTTGTAAGCAACTTAAGACAGTTTCAAAGGAAAGTGATTTTCTCTGAAAGTACAGCATTTAGAAAGTGAAGCAACACTCCATTCACTTTGCACAGTGAATTGAAGTGTTGGAACAGACTGCTTCTCTTTCAGAGAAACTCATGTGAGTTGCTGGTGAATGCTTGTAAGTAGCTTAAGGCAGTTTCAAAGGAAAGTGATTTTCTCTGAAAGTACAACATTTAGAAAGTGAAACAACAAGACATTCACTTCGCACAGTGAATTGAAATGCTGGAACAGTCTGCTTGTCTTTCAGAGAAACTCATGTGAGTTGCTGGTGAATGCTTGTAAGTAGCTTAAGGTACTTTGAAAGGAAAGTGATTTTCTCTGAAAGTACAGCATTTAGAAAGTGACGCAACACTCCATTCACTTGACACAGTGAATTGAAGAGTTGAAACAGACTGCTTCTCTTTCAGAGAAACTCATGGGAGTTGCTGGTGAATGCTTGTGAGTAGTTTAAGGCAGTTTCAAAGGAAAGTGATTTTCTCTGAAAGTACAGCATTTAGAAAGTGAAGAAACCCACCATTCACTTCGCACAGTGAATTGAAGTTTTGGAACAGACTGCTTCTATTTCAGAGAAACACATGTGAGTTGCTGGTGAATGCTTGTGAGTAGCTTAAGGCACTTTCAAAGGAAAGTGATTTTCTCTGAAAGTACAGCATTTAGAAAGTGATGCAACACTCCATTCACTTCACACAGTGAATTGAAGAGTTGAAACAGACTACTTCTCTTTCAGAGAAACTCATGTGAGTTGCTTGTGAATGCTTGTAAGTAGTTTAAGGCAGTTTCAAAGGAATGTGATTTCTGTGAAAGTACAGCATTTAGAAAGTGAAGCAACACTCCATTCACTTCGCACAGTGAATTGAAGTGTTGGAACAGACTGCTTCTCTTTCAGAGAAACTCATGTGATTTGCTGGTGAATGCTTGCAAGTAGCTTAAGGCACTTTCAAAGGAAAGTGATTTTCTCTGAAAGGACAGCATTTAGAAAGTGAAGGAACACTCCATTCACTTCGCACAGTGAATTGAAGTGTTGGTACAGACTGCTTCTCTTTCAGAGAAACGCATGTGACTTTCTTGTGAATGCTTGTAAGTAGCTTAAGGCAGTTTCAAAGGAAAGTGATTTTCTCTGAAAGTACAGCATTTTGAAAGTGAAGCAACACTCCATTCACTTCGCACAGTGAATTGAAGTGTTGTAACAGACTGCTTCTCTTTCAGAGTAATGCATGAGAGTTGTTGGTGAATGCTTGTAAGTAGCTTAGGGCACTTTCAAAGAAGAGTGATTTTCTCTAAAAGTACAGCATTTAGAAATTGAAACAACAACACATTCACTTCGCCCAGTGAATTGAAGTGTTGGAACAGACTGCTTCTCTTTCAGAGAAACTCCTGTGAGTTGCTGGTGAATGCTTGTAAGTAGCTTAAGGCAGTTTCAAAGGAAAGTGATTTTCTCTTAAAGTACAGCATTTAGAAAGTGAGGCAACACTCCATTCACTTCACACAGTGAATTGAAATGTTGGAACAGACTGCTTCTCTTTCAGAGAAACTCATGTGAGTTGCTGGTGAATGCTTGTAAGTAGCTTAAGGCACTTTAAAAGGAAAGTGATTTTCTCTGAAAGTACAGGATTTAGAAAGTGAAGCAAAACTCCATTCACTTTGAACAGTGAATTGAACTGTTGGAACAGACTGCTTCTCTTTCAGAGAATCTCATGTGAGTTGCTGGTGAATGCTTGTAAGTAGCTTAAGGCAGTTTCAAAAGAAAGTTATTTTCTCTGAAAGTACAGGATTTAGAAAGCGAAGCAACACTCCATTCACTTCGCACAGTGAATTGAAGTGTTGGAACAGACTGCTTCTCTGTCAGAGAAATGTATGTGAATTGCTGGTGAATGCGTCTAAGTAGGTTAAGGCAGTTTCAAAGGAAAGTGATTTCCTCTGAAAGTACAGCATTTAGAAAGTGAAACAACAACACATTCACTTCGCACAGTGAATTGAAGTGTTGGAACAGACTGCTTCTCTTTCAGAGAAACTAATGTGAGTTTCTGGTGAATGCTTGTAAGTAGCTTAAGGTACTTTGAAAGGAGAGTGATTTTCTTTGAAAGTACAGCATTTAGAAAGTGAAGAAACCCACCATTCACTTCGCACAGTGAATTGAAATGTTGGAACAGACTGCTTCTATTTCAGAGAAACACATGTGAGTTGCTGGTGAATGCTTGTGAGTAGCTTAAGGCACTTTCAAAGGAAAGTGATTTTCTCTGAAAGTACAGAATTTAGAAAGTGACGCAACACTCCATTCACTTCACACAGTGAATTGAAGAGTTGAAACAGACTACTTCTCTTTCAGAGAAACTCATGTGAGTTGCTTGTGAATGCTTGTAAGTAGTTTAAGGCAGTTTCAAAGGAATGTGATTTCTGTGAAAGTACAGCATTTAGAAAGTGAAGCAACACTCCATTCACTTCGCACAGTGAATTGAAGTGTTGGAACAGACTTCTTCCTTTCAGAGAAACTCATGTGAGTTGCTGGTGAATGCTTGCAAGTAGCTTAAGGCACTTTCAAAGGAAAGTGATTTTCTCTGAAAGGACAGCATTTAGAAAGTGAAGGAACACTCCATTCACTTCGCACAGTGAATTGAAGTGTTGGTACAGACTGCTTCACTTTCAGAGAAACGCATGTGACTTTCTTGTGAATGCTTGTAAGTAGCTTAAGGCAGTTTCAAAGGAAAGTGATTTTCTCTGAAATTACAGCATTTTGAAAGTGAAGCAACACTCCATTCGCTTCGAACAGTGAATTGAACTGTTGGAACAGACTGCTTCTCTTTCAGAGAAATGCATGTGAGTTGGTGGTGAATGCTTGTAAGTAGCTTAAGCCAGTTTCAAAGGACAGTGATGTTCTCTGAAAGGACAGCATTTAGAAAGTGAAGCAACACTTCACTCACTTCGCACAGTGAATTGAAGTGTTGTAAAAGACTGCTTCTCTTTCAGAGTAATGCATGAGAGTTGTTGGTGAATGCTTGTAAGTAGCTTAAGGCACTTTTATAGACGAGTGATTTTCTCTGAAAGTACAGCATTTAGAAAGTGAAACAACAACACATTCACTTCGCCCAGTGAATTGAAATGTTGGAACAGACTGCTTCTCTTTCAGAGAAACTCATGTGAGTTTCTTGTGAATGCTAGTAAGTAGCTTAAGACAGTATAAAAGGAAAGTGATTTTCTCTGAAAATACTGCATTTAGAAAGTGAAACAACAACACATTCACTTCGCACAGGATATGGAAGTGTTGGAACAGACTGCTTCTCTTTCAGAGAAACTCATGTGAGTTTCTGGTGAATGCTTGTAAGTAGCTTAAGGCAGTTTCAAAGGAAAGTGATTTTCTCTGAAAGTACAGCATTTAGAAAGTGGAACAACACTCCATTTACTTCACACAGTGAATTGAAATGTTAGAACAGACGGCTTCTCTTACAGAGAAACTCATGTGAGTTGCTGGTGAATGCTTGTAAGTAGCTTAAAGCAGTTTCAAAGGAAAGTGATTTTCTCTGAAAGTACAGCATTTAGAAAGTGAAGCAACACTCCATTCACTTCGCACAGTGAAATGAAGTGTTGGAACAGACTGCTTCTCTTTCAGAGAAACTCATGTGAGTTGCTGGTGAATGCTTGTAAGTAGCTTAAGACAGTTTCAAAGGAAAGTGATTTTCTCTGAAAGTACAGGATTTAGAAAGTGAAGCAACACTCCATTCACTTCGCACAGTGAATTGAAGTGTTGGAACAGACTGCTTCTCTTTCAGAGAAATGTATGTGAGTTGCTGGTGAATGCGTGTAAGTAGCTTAAGGCTGTTTCAAAGAAAGTGATTTTCTCTGAAAGTACAGCATTTAGAAAGTGAAACAACAACACATTCACTTCGCACAGTGAATTGAAATGTTGGAACAGACTGCTTCTCTTTCAGAGAAACTCATGTGAGTTGCTGGTGAATGCTTGTATGTAGCTTAAGGTACTTTGAAAGGAAAGTGATTTTCTCTGAAAGTACAGCATTTAGAAAGTGACGCAACACTCCATTCAGTTTGCACAGTGAATTGAAGTGTTGGAACAGACTGCTTCTCTTTCAGAGAAACTCATGTGAGTTGCTGGTGAATGCTTGTAAGTAGCTTAAAGCACTTTCAAAGGAAAGTGATTTTCTTTGAAAGTACAGCATTTAGAGAGTGAAGCAACACTGCATTCACTTTGCACAGTGAATTGAATTGTTATAACAGACTGCTTTTCTTTCAGAGAAACTCATGTGAGTTGCTGGTGAATGCTTGTAAGTAGCTTAAGGCAGTTTCAAAGAAAAGTGATTTTCTCTGAAAGTACAGGATTTATAAAGTGAAACAACAACACATTCACTTCGCACAGTGAATTGAAGTGTTGGAACAGACTGCTTCTCTTTCAGAGAAACTCATGTGAGTTCCTGGTGAATGCTTGTAAGTAGCTTAAGGTACTTTGAAAGGAAAGTGATTTTCTTTGAAAGTACAGCATTTAGAAAGTGACACAACACTCGATTCACTTTGCACAGTGAATTGAAGTGTTGGAACAGACTGCTTCTCTTTCAGAGAAACTCATGTTAGTGGCTGGTGAATGCTTGTAAGCAGCTTAAGGCACTTTCAAAGGAAAGTGATTTTCTCTGAAAGTACAGCATTTAGAAAGTGAAGCAACACTCCATTCACTTTGCACAGTGAATTGAAGTGTTGAAACAGACTGCTTCTCTTTCAGATAATCTCATGTGAGTTGCTGGTGAATGCTTGTAAGTACCTTAAGGCAGTTTCAAAGGAACGTGATTTTCTCTGAAAGTACAGCATTTAGAAAGTGACGCAACACTCCGTTCACTTCGCACAGTTAATTGAAGTATTGGAACAGACTGCTTCTCTTTCAGAGAAACTCATGTGTGTTTCTGGTGAATGCTTGTAAGTAACATAAGACAGTTTCAAAGGAAAGTGATTTTCTCTGAAAATACAGCATTTAGAAAGTGAAGCAACACTCCATTCACTTTGCACAGTGAATTGAAGTGTTGGAACAGACTGCTTCTATTTCAGAGAAACTCATGTGAGTTGCTGGTGAATGCTTGTAAGTAGCTTAAGGCAGTTTCAAAGGAAAGTGATTTTCTCTGAAAGTACAACATTTAGAAAGTGAAACAACAAGACATTCACTTCGCACAGTGAATTGAAGTGTTGGAACAGACTGCTTCTCTTTCAGAGAAACTCATGTGAGTTGCTGGTGAATGCTTGTAAGTAGCTTAAGGTACTTTGAAAGGAAAGTGATTTTCTCTGAAAGTACAGCATTTAGAAAGTGAAGCAACACTCCATTCACTTCGCAAAGTGAATTGAAGAGTTGAAACAGACTGCTTCTCTTTCAGAGAAACTCATGTGAGTTGCTGGTGAATGCTTGTGAGTAGTTTAAGGCAGTTTCAAAGGAAAGTGATTTTCTCTGAAAGTACAGCATTTAGAAAGTGAAGAAACCCACCATTCACTTCGCACAGTGAATTGAAGTGTTGGAACAGACTGCTTCTATTACAGAGAAACACATGTGAGTTGCTGGTGAATGCTTGTGAGTAGCTTAAGGCACTTTCAAAGGAAAGTGATTTTCTCTGAAAGTACAGCATTTAGAAAGTGACGCAACACTCCATTCACTTCACACAGTGAATTGAAGAGTTGAAACAGACTACTTCTCTTTCAGAGAAACTCATGTGAGTTGCTTGTGAATGCTTGTAAGTAGTTTAAGGCAGTTTCAAAGGAAAGTGATTTCTGTGAAAGTACAGCATTTAGAAAGTGAAGCAACACTCCATTCACTTCGCACAGTGAATTTAAGTGTTGGAACAGACTGCTTATCTTTCAGAGAAACGCATGTGTGTTGCTGGTGATTGCTTGCAAGCAGCTTAAGGCACTTTCAAAGGAAAGTGATTTTCTCTGAAAGGACAGCATTTAAAAAGTGAAGGAACACTCCATTCACTTCGCACAGTGAATTGAAGTGTTGGAACAGACTGCTTCTCTTTCAGAGAAACGCATGTGACTTTCTTGTGAATGCTTGTAAGTAGCTTAAGGCAGTTTCAAAGGAAAGTGATTTTCTCTGAAAGTACAGCATTTTGAAAGTGAAGCAACACTCCATTCACTTCGAACAGTGAATTGAACTGTTGGAACAGACTGCTTCTCTTTCAGAGAAATGCATGTGAGTTGGTGGTGAATGCTTGTAAGTAGCTTAAGCCAGTTTCAAAGGACAGTGATGTTCTCTGAAAGTACAGCATTTAGAAAGTGAAGCAACACTTCACTCACTTCGCACAGTGAATTGAAGTGTTGTAAAAGACTGCTTCTCTTTCAGAGTAATGCATGAGAGTTGTTGGTGAATGCTTGTAAGTAGCTTAAGGCACTTTCAAAGAAGAGTGATTTTCTCTGAAAGTACAGCATTTAGAAATTGAAACAACAACACATTCACTTCGCCCAGTGAATTGAAGTGTTGGAACAGACTGCTTCTCTTTCAGAGAAACTCATCTGAGTTGCTGGTGAATGCTTGTAAGTAGCTTAAGGCACTTTCAAAGGAAAGTGATTTTCTCTGAAAGTACAGGATTTAGAAAGCGAAGCAACACTCCATTCACTTCGCACAGTGAATTGAAGTGTTGGAACAGAATGCTTCTCTGTCAGAGAAATGTATGTGAGTTGCTGGTGAATGCGTCTAAGTAGGTTAAGGCAGTTTCAAAGGAAAGTGATTTCCTCTGAAAGTACAGCATTTAGAAACTGAAACAACAACACATTCACTTCGCACAGTGAATTGAAGTGTTGGAACAGACTGCTTCTCTTTCAGAGAAACTCATGTGAGTTGCTGGTGAATGCTTGTAAGTAGCTTAAGGTACTTTGAAAGGAAAGTGATTTTCTCTGAAAGTACAGCATTTAGAAAGTGACGCAACACTCCATTCACTTCGCACAGTGAATTGTAGAGTTTGAACAGACTGCTTCTCTTTCAGGGAAACTCATGTGAGTTGCTGGTGAATGCTTGTAAGCAGTTTAAGGCAGTTTCAAAGGAAAGTGATTTTCTCTGAAAGTACAGCAATTAGAAAGTGAAGCAACACTCCATTCACTTCACACAGTGAATTGAAGTGTTGGAACAGACTGCTTCTCTTTCAGAGAAACACATGTGAGTTTCTTGTGAATGCTTGTAAGTAGCTTAAGGCAGTATCAAAGGAAAGTGATTTTCTCTGAAAATACAGCATTTAGAATGTGAAACAACAACACATTCACTTCGCTCAGTGAATTGAAGGGTTGGAACAGACTGCTTCTCTTTCAGAGAAACTAATGTGAGTTGCTGGTGAATGCTTGTAAGTAGCATAAGGCACTTTCAAAGAAGAGTGATTTTTTTCTGAAAGTACGGCATTTAGAAAGTGAAACAACAACACATTCACTTCGCACAGTGAATTGAAGTTTTGGAACAGACTGCTTCTCTTTCAGAGGAACTCATGTGAGTTGCTGGTGAATGCTTGAAAGTAGTTTAAGGCACTTTCAAAGAAGAGTGATTTTCTCTGAAAGTACAGCATTTAGAAAGTGAAACAACAACACATTCACTTCACACAGTGAATTGAAGTGTTGGAACAGACTGCTTCTCTTTCAGAGAAACTCATGTGAGTTGCTGGTGAATGCTTGTAAGTAGCTTAAGGCACTTTCAAAGAAGAGTGATTTTTTCTGAAAGTACAGCATTTAGAAAGTGAAACAACAACACATTCACTTCGCACAGTGTATTGAAGTTTTGGAACAGACTGCTTCTCTTTCAGAGAAACTCATGTGAGTGGCCGGTGAATGCTTGTAAGTAGCTTAGGGCACTTTCAAAGGAAAGTGATTTTCTTTGAAAGTACAGCATTTAGAAAGTGAAGCAACACTCCATTCACTTTGCACAGTGAATTGAAGTGTTGAAACAGACTGCTTCTCTTTCAGATAATCTCATGTGAGTTGCTGGTGAGTGCTTGTAAGTAGCTTAAGGCAGTTTCAAAGGAAAGTGATTTTCTCTGAAAGTACAGCATTTAGAAAGTGAAGCAACACTCCATTCACTTCGCACAGTGATTTGAAGTGTTGGAACAGACTGCTTCTCTTTCAGAGAAATGTATGTGAGTTGCTGGTGAATGCGTGTAAGTAGCTTAAGGCAGTTTCAAAGGAAAGTGATTTTCTCTGAAAGTACAGCATTTAGAAAGTGAAACAACAACACATTCACTTCGCACAGTGAATTGAAGTGTTGGAACAGACTGCTTCTCTTTCAGAGAAACTCATGAGAGTTGCTGGTGAATGCTTGTAAGTAGCTTAAGGTACTTTGAAAGGAAAGTGATTTTCTCTGAAAGTACAGCATTTAGAAAGTGATGCAACACTCCATTCACTTCGCACAGTGAATTGAAGAGTTTGAACAGACTGCTTCTCTTTCAGAGAAACTCATGTGTGTTGCTGGTGAATGCTTGTAAGTAGTTTAAGGCAGTTTGAAACGAAAGTGATTTTCTTTGAAAGTACAGCATTTACAAAGTGACGCAACACTCCATTCACTTTGCACAGTGAATTGAAGTGTTGGAACAGACTGCTTCTCTTTCAGAGAAACTCATGTGAGTTGCTGCTGAATGCTTGTAAGTAGTTTAAGGCAGTTTCAACGGAAAGTGATTTTCTCTGAAAGTACAGCATTTAGAAAGTGAAGCAACACTCCATTCACTTTGCACAGTGAATTGAAGTGTTGGAACAGACTGCTTCTCTTTCAGAGAAACTCATGTGAGTTGCTGGTGGATGCTTGTAAGTAGTATAAGGCAGTTTCAAAGGAAAGTGATTTTCTCTGAAAGTATAGCATTTAGAAAGTGAAACAACAACACATTCACTTCGCACAGTGAATTGAAGTGTTGGAACAGACTGCTTCTCTTTCAGAGAAACGCATGTGAGTTTCTTCTGAATGCTTGAATGTAGCTTAAGACAGTATCAAAGGAAAGTGATTTTCTCTGAAAGTACAGCATTTAGAAAGTGAGGCAACACTCCATTCACTTCACATAGTGAATTGAAGTATTGGAACAGACTGCTTCTCTTTCAGAGAAACGCATGTGAGTTTCTTGTGAATGTTTGTAAGTAGCTTAGACAGTTTCAAAGGAAAGTGATTTTCTCTGAAAATACAGTATTTAGAAAGTGAAACAACAACACATTCACTTCGCACAGTGAATTGAAGAGTTGAAACAGACTGCTTCTCTTTCAGAGAAACTCATGTGAGTTGCTGGTGAATGCTTGTAAGTAGCTTAAGGCAGTTTCAAAGGAAAGTGATTTTCTCTGAAAGTACAGCATTTAGAAAGTGACGCAACACTCCATTCACTTCACACAGTGAATTGAAGTGTTGGAACAGACTGCTTCTCTTTCAGAGAAACTCATGTGAGTTTCTGGTGAATGCTTGTAAGTAGCTTAAGGCAGTTTCAAAGGAAAGTGATTTTCTCTGAAAGTACAGCATAGAGAAAGTGAAGCAACCCTCCATACACTTCGCACAGTGAATTGAAGTGTAGGAACAGACTACTTCTTTTTCAGAGAAATTCATGTGAGTTTCTTGTGAATGCTTATAATTAGCTTAAGGCACTTTCAAAAAAAGTGATTTTCTCTGAAAGTACAGCATTTAGAAAGTGAAGCAACACTCTATTCACTTCGCACAGTGAATTGAAGTGTTATAACAGACTGCTTCTCTTTCAGAAAAACTAATGTGAATTGCTGGTGAATGCTTGTAAGTAGCTTAAGGCAGTTTCAAAGGACAGTGATGTTCTCTGAAAGTACAGCATTTAGAAAGTGATGCAACACTCCATTCACTTCGCACAGTGAATTGAAGTGTAGGAACAGACTACTTCTTTTTCAGAGAAATTCATGTGAGTTTCTTGTGAATGCTTATAATTTGCTTAAGGCACTTTAAAAGAAAGTGATTTTCTCTGAAAGAACAGCATTTAGAAAGTGAAGCAACACTCCATTCACTTCGCACAGTGAATTGAAGTGTTGGAACAGACTGCTTCTCTTTCAGAGAAATGCACGTGAGTTGCTGTTGAATGCTTGTAAGTAGCTTAAGGCAGTTTCAAAGGAAAGTGTTTTTCTCTGAAAGTACAGCATTTTGAAAGTGAAGCAACACTCCATTCACTTCGAACAATGAATTGAACTGTGGGAACAGACTGCTTCTCTTTCAGAGAAATGCATGTGAGTTGGTGGTGAATGCTTGTAAGTAGCTTAAGGCAGTTTCAAAGGACAGTGATGTTCTCTTAAAGTACAGCATTTAGAAAGTGAAGCAACACTTCACTCAATTCGCATAGTGAATTGAAGTGTTGGAACAGACTGCTTATGTTTCAGAGTAATGCATGAGAGTTGTTGATGAATGCTTGTAAGTAGCTTAAGGTACTTTCAAAGAAGAGTGATTTTCTCTGAAAGTACAGCATTTAGAAATTGAAACAACAAAACATTCACTTCGCCCAGTGAATTGAAGTGTTGGAACTGACTGCTTCTCTTTCAGAGAAACTCATGTGAGTTGCTGGTGAATGCTTGTAAGTAGCTTAAGGCAGTTTCAATGAAAGTGATTTTCTCCGAAAGTACAGCATTTAGAAAGTGAAACAACACTCCATTCACTTCACACAGTGAATTGAAGTGTTAGAACAGACTGCTTCTCTGTCAGAGATACGCATGTGAGTTTCTTGTGATTGCTTGTGAGTAGCTTAAGGCAGTATCAAAGGAAAGTGATTTTCTCTGAAAATACAGCATTTAGAAAGTGAAACAACAACACATTCACTTCGCACAGTGAATTGAAGTGTTGGAACAGACTGCTTCTCTTTCAGAGAAATGCACGTGAGTTGCTGTTGAATGCTTGTAAGTAGATTAAGGCAGTTTCAAAGGACAGTGATGTTCTCTGAAAGTACAGCATTTAGAAAGTGAAGCAACACTTCACTCATTTCGCACAGTGAATTGAAGTGTTGGAACAGACTGCTTCTCTTTCAGAGAAACTCATGTGAGTTGCTGGTGAATGCTTTTAAGTAGCTTAAGGCACTTTCAAAGGAAAGTGATTTTCTCTGAAAGTACAGCATTTAGAAAGTGACACAACACTCCATTCATTTCACACAGTGAATTGAAGTGTTGGAACAGACTGCTTCTCTTTCAGAGAAACTCATGTGTGTTGCTGGTGAATGCTTGTAAGTAGCTTAAGGCAGTTTCAAAGGAAAGTGATTTTCTCTGAAAGTACAGCATTTAGAAAGTAAAACAACAACACATTCACTTCGCACAGTGAATTGAAGTGTTGGAACAGACTGCTTCTCTTTCAGAGAAACTCATGTGAGTTGCTGGTGAATGCTTGTAAGTAGCTTAAGGCACTTTACAAAGGAAAGTGATTTTCTCTGAAAGTACAGCATAGAGAAAGTGAAGCAACCCTCCATTCACTTCGCACAGTGAATTGAAGTGTTGGAACAAACTACTTCTCTTTCAGAGAAATTCATGTGAGTTTCTTGTGAATGATTATAATTAGCTTAAGGCACTTTCAAAGAAAGTGATTTTCTCTGAAAGTACAGCATTTAGAAAGTGAAGCAACCCTCCATTCACTTCGCACAGTGAATTGAAGTGTTGGAACAGACTGCTTCTCTTTCAGAGAAATGCACGTGAGTTGCTGTTGAATGCTTGTAAGTAGCTTAAGGCAGTTTCAAAGGAAAGTGATTTTCTCTGAAAGTACAGCATTTGAAAGTGAAGCAACACTCCATTCACTTCGCACAGTGAATTCAAAAGTTGGAACAGACTGCTTCTCTTTCAGAGTAATGCATGAGAGTTGTTGGTGAATGCTTGTAAGTAGCTTAAGGCACTTTCAAAGAAAGTGATTTTCTCTGAAAGTACAGCATTTAGAAAGTGAAACAACAACACATTCACTTCGCACAGTGAATTGAAGTGTTGGAACAGACTGCTTCTCTTTCAGAGAAACTCATGTGAGTTGCTGGTGAATGCTTGTAAGTAGCTTAAGGCACTTTCAAAGAAGAGTGATTTTTTTCTGAAAGTACAGCATTTAGAAAGTGAAACAACAACACATTCACTTCGCACAGTGTATTGAAGTTTTGGAACAGACTGCTTCTCTTTCAGAGAAACTCATGTGAGTTGCTGGTGAATGCTTATAAGTACCTTAAGGCACTTTCAAAGAAAGTGATTTTCTCTGAAAGTACAGCATTTAGAAAGTGAAACAACAACACATTCACTTTGCACAGTGAATGGAAGTGTTGGAACAGACTGCTCCTCTTTCAGAGAAACTCATGTGAGTTGCTGGTGAATGCACGTAAGTAGCTTAAGGTACTTTGAAAGGAAAGTGATTTTCTCTGAAAGTACAGCATTTAGAAAGTGACGCAACACTCCATTCACTTTGCACAGTGAATTGAAGTGTTGGAACAGACTGCTTCTCTTTCAGAGAAACTCATGTGAGTTGCTGGTGAATGCGTGTAAGTAGCTTAAGGCACTTTCAAAGGAAAGTGATTTTCTCTGAAAGTACAGCATTTAGAAAGTGAAACAACAACACATTCACTTCGCACAGTGAATTGAAGTGTTGGAACAGACTGCTTCTCTTTCAGAGAAACTCATGTGAGTTGCTGGTGAATGCTTTTAAGTAGCTTAAGGCACTTTCAAAGGAAAGTGATTTTCTCTGAAAGTACAGCATTTAGAAAGTGACACAACACTCCATTCATTTCACACAGTGAATTGAAGTGTTGGAACAGACTGCTTCTCTTTCAGAGAAACTCATGTGTGTTGCTGGTGAATGCTTGTAAGTAGCTTAAGGCAGTTTCAAAGCAAAGTGATTTTCTCTGAAAGTACAGCATTTAGAAAGTAAAACAACAACACATTCACTTCGCACAGTGAATTGAAGTGTTGGAACAGACTGCTTCTCTTTCAGAGAAACTCATGTGAGTTGCTGGTGAATGCTTGTAAGTAGCTTAAGGCACTTTACAAAGGAAAGTGATTTTCTCTGAAAGTACAGCATAGAGAAAGTGAAGCAACCCTCCATTCACTTCGCACAGTGAATTGAAGTGTTGGAACAAACTACTTCTCTTTCAGAGAAATTCATGTGAGTTTCTTGTGAATGATTATAATTATCTTAAGGCACTTTCAAAGAAAGTGATTTTCTCTGAAAGTACAGCATTTAGAAAGTGAAGCAACCCTCCATTCACTTCGCACAGTGAATTGAAGTTTTGGAACAGACTGCTTCTCTTTCAGAGAAATGCACGTGAGTTGCTGTTGAATGCTTGTAAGTAGCTTAAGGCAGTTTCAAAGGAAAGTGATTTTCTCTGAAAGTACAGCATTTGAAAGTGAAGCAACACTCCATTCACTTCGCACAGTGAATTCAAAAGTTGGAACAGACTGCTTCTCTTTCAGAGTAATGCATGAGAGTTGTTGGTGAATGCTTGTAAGTAGCTTAAGGCACTTTCAAAGAAAGTGATTTTCTCTGAAAGTACAGCATTTAGAAAGTGAAACAACAACACATTCACTTCGCACAGTGAATTGAAGTGTTGGAACAGACTGCTTCTCTTTCAGAGAAACTCATGTGAGTTGCTGGTGAATGCTTGTAAGTAGCTTAAGGCACTTTCAAAGAAGAGTGATTTTTTTCTGAAAGTACAGCATTTAGAAAGTGAAACAACAACACATTCACTTCGCACAGTGTATTGAAGTTTTGGAACAGACTGCTTCTCTTTCAGAGAAACTCATGTGAGTTGCTGGTGAATGCTTATAAGTACCTTAAGGCACTTTCAAAGAAAGTGATTTTCTCTGAAAGTACAGCATTTAGAAAGTGAAACAACAACACATTCACTTTGCACAGTGAATGGAAGTGTTGGAACAGACTGCTCTTCTTTCAGAGAAACTCATGTGAGTTGCTGGTGAATGCATGTAAGTAGCTTAAGGTACTTTGAAAGGAAAGTGATTTTCTCTGAAAGTACAGCATTTAGAAAGTGACGCAACACTCCATTCACTTTGCACAGTGAATTGAAGTGTTGGAACAGACTGCTTCTCTTTCAGAGAAATGCGTGAGAGTTGTTGGTGAATGCTTGTAAGTAGCTTAAGGCACTTTCGAAGGAAAGTGATTTTCTCTGAAAGTACAGCATTTAGAAAGTGAGGCAACACTCCATTCATTTCACACAGTGAATTGAAGTGTTGGAACAGACTGCTTCTCTTTCAGAGAAACTCATGTGTGTTGCTGGTGAATGCTTGTAAGTAGCTTAAGGCAGTTTCAAAGGAAAGTGATTTTCTCTGAAATTACAGCACTTAGAAAGTGAAGCAACACTCCATTCACTTCGCACAGTGAATTCCAAAGTTGGAACAGACTGCTTCTCTTTCAGAGTAATGCATGAGAGTTGTTGGTGAATGCTTGTAAGTAGATTAAGGCAGTTTCAAAGGAAAGTGATTTTCTCTGAAATTACAGCACTTAGAAAGTGAAGCAACACTCCATTCACTTCGCACAGTGAATTCAAAAGTTGGAACAGACTGCTTCTCTTTCAGAGTAATGCATGAGAGTTGTTGGTGAATGCTTGTAAGTAGCTTAAGGCACTTACAAAGAAGAGTGATTTTCTCTCAAAGTACAGCATTTAGAAAGTGAAACAACAACACATTCACTTCGCACAGTGAATTGAAGTGTTGCAACAGACTGCTTCGCTTTCAAAGAAACTCATGTGAGTTGCTGGTGAATGCTTGTAAGTAGCTTAAGGCAGTTTCAAAGGAAAGAGATTTTCTCTGAAATTACAGCATTTAGAAAGTGACGCAACACTCCATTCACTTCAGACAGCGAATTGAAGTGTTGGAACAGACTGCTTCTCTTTCAGAGAAACTCATGTGAGTTGCTGGTGAATGCTTGTAAGTAGCTTAAGGCACTTTCAAAGGAAAGTGATTTTCTCTGAAAGTACAGCATAGAGAAAGTGAAGCAACCCTCCATTCACTTCGCACAGTGAACTGAAGTGTTGGAACAGACTACTTCTCTTTCAGAGAAATTCATGTGAGTTTCTTGTGAATGCTTATAATTAGCTTAAGGCACTTTCAAAGAAAGTGATTTTCTCTGAAAGTACAGCATTTAGAAAGTGAAGCAACAATCCATTCACTTCGCACAGTGAATTGAAGTGTTGAAACAGACTGCTTCTCTTTCAGAGAAATGCACGTGAGTTGCTGTTGAATGCTTGTAAGTAGCTTAAGGCAGTTTCAAAGAAGAGTGATTTTTTCTGAAAGTACAGCATTTAGAAAGTGAAACAACAACACATTCACTTCGCACAGTGTATTGAAGTTTTGGAACAGACTGCTTCTCTTTCAGAGAAACTCATGTGAGTGGCCGGTGAATGCTTGTAAGTAGCTTAGGGCACTTTCAAAGGAAAGTGATTTTCTTTGAAAGTACAGCATTTAGAAAGTGAAGCAACACTCCATTCACTTTGCACAGTGAATTGAAGTGTTGAAACAGACTGCTTCTCTTTCAGATAATCTCATGTGAGTTGCTGGTGAGTGCTTGTAAGTAGCTCTAGGCAGTTTCAAAGGAAAGTGATTTTCTCTGAAAGTACAGCATTTAGAAAGTGAAGCAACACTCCATTCACTTCGCACAGTGATTTGAAGTGTTGGAACAGACTGCTTCTCTTTCAGAGAAATGTATGTGAGTTGCTGGTGAATGCGTGTAAGTAGCTTAAGGCAGTTTCAAAGGAAAGTGATTTTCTCTGAAAGTACAGCATTTAGAAAGTGAAACAACAACACATTCACTTCGCACAGTGAATTGAAGTGTTGGAACAGACTGCTTCTCTTTCAGAGAAACTCATGAGAGTTGCTGGTGAATGCTTGTAAGTAGCTTAAGGTACTTTGAAAGGAAAGTGATTTTCTCTGAAAATACAGCATTTAGAAAGTGATGCAATAGTCCATTCACTTCGCACAGTGAATTGAAGAGTTTGAACAGACTGCTTCTCTTTCAGAGAAACTCATGTGAGTTGCTGGTGAATGCTTGTAAGTAGTTTAAGGCAGTTTGAAACGAAAGTGATTTTCTTTGAAAGTACAGCATTTACAAAGTGACGCAACACTCCATTCACTTTGCACAGTGAATTGAAGTGTTGGAACAGACTGCTTCTCTTTCAGAGAAACTCATGTGAGTTGCTGGTGAATGCTTGTAAGTAGTTTAAGGCAGTTTCAACGGAAAGTGATTTTCTGTGAAAGTACAGCATTTAGAAAGTGAAGCAACACTCCATTCACTTTGCACAGTGAATTGAAATGTTGGAACAGACTGCTTCTCTTTCAGAGAAACTCGTGTGAGTTGCTGGTGAATGTTTGTAAGTAGTATAAGGCAGTTTCAAAGGAAAGTGATTTTCTCTGAAAGTATAGCATTTAGAAAGTGAAACAACAACACATTCACTTCGCACAGTGAATTGAAGTGTTGTAACAGACTGCTTCTCTTTCAGAGAAACGCATGTGAGTTTCTTGTGAATGCTTGAATGTAGCTTAAGACAGTATCAAAGGAAAGTGATTTTCTCTGAAAGTACAGCATTTAGAAAGTGAGGCAACACTCCATTCACTTCACATAGTGAATTGAAGTATTGGAACAGACTGCTTCTCTTTCAGAGAAACGCATGTGAGTTTCTTGTGAATGTTTGTAAGTAGCTTAGACAGTTTCAAAGGAAAGTGATTTTCTCTGAAAATACAGCATTTAGAAAGTGAAACAACAACACATTCACTTCGCACAGTGAATTGAAGTGTTGCAACAGACTGCTTCTCTTTCAGAGAAACTCATGTGAGTTGCTGGTGAATGCTTGTAAGTAGCTTAAGGCAGTTTCAAAGGAAAGTGATTTTCTCTGAAAGTACAGCATTTAGAAAGTGATGCAACACTCCATTCACTTCACACAGTGAATTGAAGTGTTGGAACAGACTGCTTCTCTTTCAGAGAAACTCATGTGAGTTTCTGGTGAATGCTTGTAAGTAGCTTAAGGCAGTTTCAAAGGAAAGTGATTTTCTCTGAAAGTACAGCATAGAGAAAGTGAAGCAAACCTCCATTCACTTCGCACAGTGAATTGAAGTGTAGGAACAGACTACTTCTTTTTCAGGGAAATTCATGTGAGTTTCTTGTGAATGCTTATAATTAGCTTAAGGCACTTTCAAAGAAAGTGATTTTCTCTGAAAGTACAGCATTTAGAAAGTGAAGCAACACTCCATTCACTTCGCACAGTGAATTGAAGTGTTGGAACAGACTGCTTCTCTTTCAGAAAAACTCATGTGAGTTGCTGGTGAATGCTTGTAAGTAGCTTAAGGCAGTTTCAAAGGACAGTGATGTTCTCTGAAAGTACAGCATTTAGAAAGTGATGCAACACTCCATTCACTTCGCACAGTGAATTGAAGTGTAGGAACAGACTACTTCTTTTTCAGAGAAATTCATGTGAGTTTCTTGTGAATGCTTATAATTAGCTTAAGGCACTTTCAAAGAAAGTGATTTTCTCTGAAAGGACAGCATTTAGAAAGTGAAGCAACACTCCATTCACTTCGCACAGTGAACTGAAGTGTTGGAACAGACTGCTTCTCTTTCAGAGAAATGCATGTGAGTTGGTGGTGAATGCTTGTAAGTAGTTTAAGGCAGTTTCAAAGGAAAGTGATTTTCTTTGAAAGTACAGCATTTTGAAAGTGAAGCAACACTCCATTCACTTCGAACAATCAATTGAACTGTTGGAACAGACTGCTTCTCTTTCAGAGAAATGCATGTGAGTTGGTGGTGAATGCTTGTAAGTAGCTTAAGGCAGTTTCAAAGGACAGTGATGTTCTCTGAAAGTACAGCATTTAGAAAGTGAAGCAACACTTCACTCAATTCGCATAGTGAATTGAAGTGTTGGAACAGACTGCTTCTCTTTCAGAGAAACTCATGTGAGTTGCTGGTGAATGCTTGTAAGTAGTTTAAGGCAGTTTCAACGGAAAGTGATTTTCTCTGAAAGTACAGCATTTAGAAAGTGAAGCAACACTCCATTCACTTTGCACAGTGAATTGAAATGTTGGAACAGACTGCTTCTCTTTCAGAGAAACTCGTGTGAGTTGCTGGTGAATGTTTGTAAGTAGTATAAGGCAGTTTCAAAGGAAAGTGATTTTCTCTGAAAGTATAGCATTTAGAAAGTGAAACAACAACACATTCACTTCGCACAGTGAATTGAAGTGTTGTAACAGACTGCTTCTCTTTCAGAGAAACGCATGTGAGTTTCTTGTGAATGCTTGAATGTAGCTTAAGACAGTGTCAAAGGAAAGTGATTTTCTCTGAAAGTACAGCATTTAGAAAGTGAGGCAACACTCCATTCACTTCACATAGTGAATTGAAGTATTGGAACAGACTGCTTCTCTTTCAGAGAAACGCATGTGAGTTTCTTGTGAATGTTTGTAAGTAGCTTGGACAGTTTCAAAGGAAAGTGATTTTCTCTGAAATTACAGCACTTAGAAAGTGAAGCAACACTCCATTCACTTCGCACAGTGAATTCAAAAGTTGGAACAGACTGCTTCTCTTTCAGAGTAATGCATGAGAGTTGTTGGTGAATGCTTGTAAGTAGATTAAGGCAGTTTCAAAGGAAAGTGATTTTCTCTGAAATTACAGCACTTAGAAAGTGAAGCAACACTCCATTCACTTCGCACAGTGAATTCAAAAGTTGGAACAGACTGCTTCTCTTTCAGAGTAATGCATGAGAGTTGTTGGTGAATGCTTGTAAGTAGCTTAAGGCACTTACAAAGAAGAGTGATTTTCTCTCAAAGTACAGCATTTAGAAAGTGAAACAACAACACATTCACTTCGCACAGTGAATTGAAGTGTTGCAACAGACTGCTTCTCTTTCAGAGAAACTCATGTGAGTTGCTGGTGAATGCTTGTAAGTAGCTTAAGGTAGTTTCAAAGGAAAGAGATTTTCTCTGAAATTACAGCATTTAGAAAGTGACGCAACACTCCATTCACTTCAGACAGCGAATTGATTTGTTGGAACAGACTGCTTCTCTTTCAGAGAAACTCATGTGAGTTGCTGGTGAATGCTTGTAAGTAGCTTAAGGCACTTTCAAAGGAAAGTGATTTTCTCTGAAAGTACAGCATAGAGAAAGTGAAGCAACCCTCCATTCACTTCGCACAGTGAACTGAAGTGTTGGAACAGACTACTTCTCTTTCAGAGAAATTCATGTGAGTTTCTTGTGAATGCTTATAATTAGCTTAAGGCACTTTCAAAGAAAGTGATTTTCTCTGAAAGTACAGCATTTAGAAAGTGAAGCAACAATCCATTCACTTCGCACAGTGAATTGAAGTGTTGAAACAGACTGCTTCTCTTTCAGAGAAATGCACGTGAGTTGCTGTTGAATGCTTGTAAGTAGCTTAAGGCAGTTTCAAAGAAGAGTGATTTTTTCTGAAAGTACAGCATTTAGAAAGTGAAACAACAACACATTCACTTCGCACAGTGTATTGAAGTTTTGGAACAGACTGCTTCTCTTTCAGAGAAACTCATGTGAGTGGCCGGTGAATGCTTGTAAGTAGCTTAGGGCACTTTCAAAGGAAAGTGATTTTGTTTGAAAGTACAGCATTTAGAAAGTGAAGCAACACTCCATTCACTTTGCACAGTGAATTGAAGTGTTGAAACAGACTGCTTCTCTTTCAGATAATCTCATGTGAGTTGCTGGTGAGTGCTTGTAAGTAGCTTAAGGCAGTTTCAAAGGAAAGTGATTTTCTCTGAAAGTACAGCATTTAGAAAGTGAAGCAACACTCCATTCACTTCGCACAGTGATTTGAAGTGTTGGAACAGACTGCTTCTCTTTCAGAGAAATGTATGTGAGTTGCTGGTGAATGCGTGTAAGTAGCTTAAGGCAGTTTCAAAGGAAAGTGATTTTCTCTGAAAGTACAGCATTTAGAAAGTGAAACAACAACACATTCACTTCGCACAGTGAATTGAAGTGTTGGAACAGACTGCTTCTCTTTCAGAGAAACTCATGAGAGTTGCTGGTGAATGCTTGTAAGTAGCTTAAGGTACTTTGAAAGGAAAGTGATTTTCTCTGAAAATACAGCATTTAGAAAGTGATGCAACACTCCATTCACTTCGCACAGTGAATTGAAGAGTTTGAACAGACTGCTTCTCTTTCAGAGAAACTCATGTGAGTTGCTGGTGAATGCTTGTAAGTAGTTTAAGGCAGTTTGAAACGAAAGTGATTTTCTTTGAAAGTACAGCATTTACAAAGTGACGCAACACTCCATTCACTTTGCACAGTGAATTGAAGTGTTGGAACAGACTGCTTCTCTTTCAGAGAAACTCATGTGAGTTGCTGGTGAATGCTTGTAAGTAGTTTAAGGCAGTTTCAACGGAAAGTGATTTTCTCTGAAAGTACAGCATTTCGAAAGTGATGCAACACTCCATTCACTTCACACAGTGAATTGAAGTGTTGGAACAGACTGCTTCTCTTTCAGAGAAACTCATGTGAGTTTCTGGTGAATGCTTGTAAGTAGCTTAAGGCAGTTTCAAAGGAAAGTGATTTTCTCTGAAAGTACAGCATAGAGAAAGTGAAGCAAACCTCCATTCACTTCGCACAGTGAATTGAAGTGTAGGAACAGACTACTTCTTTTTCAGAGAAATTCATGTGAGTTTCTTGTGAATGCTTATAATTAGCTTAAGGCACTTTCAAAGAAAGTGATTTTCTCTGAAAGTACAGCATTTAGAAAGTGAAGCAACACTCCATTCACTTCGCACAGTGAATTGAAGTGTTGGAACAGACTGCTTCTCTTTCAGAAAAACTCATGTGAGTTGCTGGTGAATGCTTGTAAGTAGCTTAAGGCAGTTTCAAAGGACAGTGATGTTCTCTGAAAGTACAGCATTTAGAAAGTGATGCAACACTCCATTCACTTCGCACAGTGAATTGAAGTGTAGGAACAGACTACTTCTTTTTCAGAGAAATTCATGTGAGTTTCTTGTGAATGCTTATAATTAGCTTAAGGCACTTTCAAAGAAAGTGATTTTCTCTGAAAGGACAGCATTTAGAAAGTGAAGCAACACTCCATTCACTTCGCACAGTGAATTGAAGTGTTGGAACAGACTGCTTCTCTTTCAGAGAAATGCATGTGAGTTGGTGGTGAATGCTTGTAAGTAGTTTAAGGCAGTTTCAAAGGAAAGTGATTTTCTTTGAAAGTACAGCATTTTGAAAGTGAAGCAACACTCCATTCACTTCGAACAATGAATTGAACTGTTGGAACAGACTGCTTCTCTTTCAGAGAAATGCATGTGAGTTGGTGGTGAATGCTTGTAAGTAGCTTAAGGCAGTTTCAAAGGACAGTGATGTTCTCTGAAAGTACAGCATTTAGAAAGTGAAGCAACACTTCACTCAATTCGCATAGTGAATTGAAGTGTTGGAACAGACTGCTTATGTTTCAGAGTAATGCATGAGAGTTGTTGATGAATGCTTGTAAGTAGCTTAAGGTACTTTCAAAGAAGAGTGATTTTCTCTGAAAGTACAGCATTTAGAAATTGAAACAACAACACATTCACTTCGCCCAGTGAATTGAAGTGTTGGAACTGACTGCTTCTCTTTCAGAGAAACTCATGTGAGTTGCTGGTGAATGCTTGTAAGTAGCTTAAGGCAGTTTCAATGAAAGTGATTTTCTCCGAAAGTACAGCATTTAGAAAGTGAAACAACACTCCATTCACTTCACACAGTGAATTGAAGTGTTAGAACAGACTGCTTCTCTTTCAGAGAAACGCATGTGAGTTTCTTGTGAATGCTTGTGAGTAGCTTAAGGCAGTATCAAAGGAAAGTGATTTTCTCTGAAAATACAGCATTTAGAAAGTGAAACAACAACACATTCACTTCGCACAGTGAATTGAAGTGTTGGAACAGACTGCTTCTCTTTCAGAGAAATGCACGTGAGTTGCTGTTGAATGCTTGTAAGTAGATTAAGGCAGTTTCAAAGGACAGTGATGTTCTCTGAAAGTACAGCATTTAGAAAGTGAAGCAACACTTCACTCATTTCGCACAGTGAATTGAAGTGTTGGAACAGACTGCTTCTCTTTCAGAGAAACTCATGTGAGTTGCTGGTGAATGCTTGTATGTAGCTTAAGGCACTTTGAAAGGAAAGTGATTTTCTCTGAAAGTACAGCATTTAGAAAGTGACACAACACTCCATTCATTTCACACAGTGAATTGAAGTGTTGGAACAGACTGCTTCTCTTTCAGAGAAACTCATGTGTGTTGCTGGTGAATGCTTGTAAGTAGCTTAAGGCAGTTTCAAAGGAAAGTGATTTTCTCTGAAAGTACAGCATTTAGAAAGTAAAACAACAACACATTCACTTCGCACAGTGAATTGAAGTGTTGGAACAGACTGCTTCTCTTTCAGAGAAACTCATGTGAGTTGCTGGTGAATGCTTGTAAGTAGCTTAAGGCACTTTCAAAGGAAAGTGATTTTCTCTGAAAGTACAGCATAGAGAAAGTGAAGCAACCCTCCATTCACTTCGCACAGTGAATTGAAGTGTTGGAACAGACTACTTCTCTTTCAGAGAAATTCATGTGAGTTTCTTGTGAATGATTATAATTAGCTTAAGGCACTTTCAAAGAAAGTGATTTTCTCTGAAAGTACAGCATTTAGAAAGTGAAGCAACCCTCCATTCACTTCGCACAGTGAATTGAAGTGTTGGAACAGACTGCTTCTCTTTCAGGAAATGCACGAGAGTTGCTGTTGAATGCTTGTAAGTAGCTTAAGGCAGTTTCAAAGGAAAGTGATTTTCTCTGAAAGTACAGCATTTTGAAAGTGAAGCAACACTCCATTCACTTCGCACAGTGAATTCAAAAGTTGGAACAGACTGCTTCTCTCTCAGAGTAATGCATGAGAGTTGCTGGTGAATGCTTGTAAGTAGCTTAAGGCACTTTCAAAGAAAGTGATTTTCTCTGAAAGTACAGCATTTAGAAAGTGAAACAACAACACATTCACTTCGCACAGTGAATTGAAGTGTTGGGACAGACTGCTTCTCTTTCAGAGAAACTCATGAGAGTTGCTGGTGAATGCTTGTAAGTAGCTTAAGGTACTTTGAAAGGAAAGTGATTTTCTCTGAAAGTACAGCATTTAGAAAGTGACGCAACAGTCCATTCACTTCGCACAGTGAATTGAAGAGTTTGAACAGACTGCTTCTCTTTCAGAGAAACTCATGTGAGTTGCTGGTGAATGCTTGTAAGTAGTTTAAGGCAGTTTCAAAGGAAAGTGATTTTCTCTGAAAATACAGCATTTAGAAAGTGAAACAACAACACATTCACTTCGCACAGTGAATTGAAGTGTTGGAACAGACTGCTTCTCTTTCAGAGAAACTCATGTGAGTTGCTGGTGAATGCTTGTAAGTAGCTTAAGGCACTTTCAAAGAAGAGTGATTTTTTCTGAAAGTACAGCATTTAGAAAGTGAAACAACAACACATTCACTTCGCACAGTGTATTGAAGTTTTGGAACAGACTGCTTCTCTTTCAGAGAAACTCATGTGAGTTGCTGGTGAATGCTTGTAAGTACCTTAAGGCACTTTCAAAGAAGAGTGATTTTCTCTGAAAGTACAGCATTTAGAAAGTGAAACAACAACACATTCACTTTGCACAGTGAATGGAAGTGTTGGAACAGACTGCTCCTCTTTCAGAGAAACTCATGTGAGTTGCTGGTGAACGCATGTAAGTATCTTAAGGTACTTTGAAAGGAAAGTGATTTTCTCTGAAAGTACAGCTTTTAGAAAGTGACGCAACACTCCATTCACTTTGCACAGTGAATTGAAGTGTTGGAACAGACTGCTTCTCTTTCAGAGAAACTCATGTGAGTTGCTGGTGAATGCTTGTAAGTAGTTTAAGGCAGTTTAAAAGGAAAGTGATTTTCTCTGAAAGTACAGCAATTTGAAAGTGAAGCAACACTCCGTTCACTTCACACAGTGAATTGAAGTGTTGGAACAGACTGCTTCTCTTTCAGAGAAACGCATGTGAGTTTCTTGTGAATGCTTGTGAGTAGCTTAAGGCAGTATCAAAGGAAAGTGATTTTCTCTGAAAGTACAGCATTTAGAAAGTGAAACAACAACACATACACTTCGCACATGAATTGTAGTGTTGGAACAGACTGCTTCTCTTTCAGAGAAATGCACGTGAGTTGCTGTTGAATGCTTGTAAATAGCTTAAGGCAGTTTCAAAGGACAGTGATGTTCTCTGAAAGTACAGCATTTAGAAAGTGAAGCAACACTTCACTCACTTCGCACAGTGAATTGAAGTGTTGGAACAGACTGCTTCTCTTTCAGAGAAATGCATGAGAGTTGTTGGTGAATGCTTGTAAGTAGCTTAAGGCACTTTCGAAGGAAAGTGATTTTCTCTGAAAGTACAGCATTTAGAAAGTGACGCAACACTCCATTCATTTCACACAGTGAATTGAAGTGTTGGAACAGACTGCTTCTCTTTCAGAGAAACTCATGTGTGTTGCTGGTGAATGCTTGTAAGTAGCTTAAGGCAGTTTCAAAGGAAAGTGATTTTCTCTGAAATTACAGCACTTAGAAAGTGAAGCAACACTCCATTCACTTCGCACAGTGAATTCAAAAGATGGAACAGACTGCTTCTCTTTCAGAGTAATGCATGAGAGTTGTTGGTGAATGCTTGTAAGTAGCTTAAGGCACTTACAAAGAAGAGTGATTTTCTCTCAAAGTACAGCATTTAGAAAGTGAAACAACAACACATTCACTTCGCACAGTGAATTGAAGTGTTGCAACAGACTGCTTCTCTTTCAGAGAAATTCATGTGAGTTGCTGGTGAATGCTTGTAAGTAGCTTAAGGCAGTTTCAAAGGAAAGAGATTTTCTCTGAAAGTACAGCATTTTGAAAGTGAAGCAACACTCCATTCACTTCGAACAATGAATTGAAGTGTTGGAACAGACTGCTTCTCTTTCAGAGAAATGCATGTGAGTTGGTGGTGAATGCTTGTAAGTAGCTTAAGGCAGTTTCAAAGGACAGTGATGTTCTCTGAAAGTACAGCATTTAGAAAGTGAAGCAACACTTCACTCAATTCGCATAGTGAATTGAAGTGTTGGAACAGGACTGCTTATGTTTAAGAGTAAATCATGAGAGTTGTTGATGAATGCTTGTAAGTAGCTTAAGGTACTTTCAAAGAAGAGAGATTTTCTCTGAAAGTACAGCATTTAGAAATTGAAACAACAACACATTCACTTCGCCCAGTGAATTGAAGTGTTGGAACTGACTGCTTCTCTTTCAGAGAAACTCATGTGAGTTGCTGGTGAATGCTTGTAAGTAGCTTAGGGCAGTTTCAAAGGAAAGTGATTTTCTCTTGAAGTACAGCATTTAGAAAGTGAAACAACACTCCATTCACTTCACACAGTGAATTGAAGTGTTGGAACAGACTGCTTCTCTTTCAGAGAAACGCATGTGAGTTTCTTGTGAATGCTTGTGAGTAGCTTAAGGCAGTATCAAAGGAAAGTGATTTTCTCTGAAAATACAGCATTTAGAAAGTGAAACAACAACACATTCACTTCGCACAGTGAATTGAAGTGTTGGAACAGACTGCTTCTCTTTTAGAGAAATGCACGTGAGTTGCTCTTGAATGCTTGTAAGTAGATTAAGGCAGTTTCAAAGGACAGTGATGTTCTCTGAAAGTACAGCATTTAGAAAGTGAAGCAACACTTCACTCACTTCGCACAGTGAATTGAAGTGTTGGAACAGACTGCTTCTCTTTCAGAGAAACTCATGTGAGTTGCTGGTGAATGCTTGTAAGTAGCTTAAGGCAATTTCAAAGGAAAGTGATTTTCTCTGAAAGTACAGCATTTAGAAAGTGACGCAACACTCCATTCATTTCACACAGTGAATTGAAGTGTTGGAACAGACTGCTTCTCTTTCAGAGAAACTCATGTGTGTTGCTGGTGAATGCTTGTAAGTAGCTTAAGGCAGTTTCAAAGGAAAGTGATTTTCTCTGAAAGTACAGCATTTAGAAAGTGAAACAACAACACTTTCACTTCGCACAGTGAATTGAAGTGCTGGAACAGACTGCTTCTCTTTCAGAGAAACTCGTGTGAGTTGCTGGTGAATGCTTGTAAGTAGCTTAAGGCACTTTCAAAGAAGAGTGATTTTCTCTGAAAGTACAGCATTTAGAAAGTGAAGCAACACTTCACTCACTTCGCACAGTGAATTGAAGTGTTGGAACAGACTGCTTCTCTTTCAGAGTAATGCATGAGAGTTGTTGGTGAATGCTTGTAAGTAGCTTAAGGCACTTTCGAAGGAAAGTGATTTTCTCTGAAAGTACAGCATTTAGAAAGTGACGCAACACTCCATTCATTTCACACAGTGAATTGAAGTGTTGGAACAGACTGCTTCTCTTTCAGAGAAACTCATGTGTGTTGCTGGTGAATGCTTGTAAGTAGCTTAAGGCAGTTTCAAAGGAAAGTGATTTTCTCTGAAATTACAGCACTTAGAAAGTGAAGCAACACTCCATTCACTTCGCACAGTGAATTCAAAAGTTGGAACAGACTGCTTCTCTTTCAGAGTAATGCATGAGAGTTGTTGGTGAATGCTTGTAAGTAGCTTAAGGCACTTACAAAGAAGAGTGATTTTCTCTCAAAGTACAGCATTTAGAAAGTGAAGCAACAATCCATTCACTTCGCACAGTGAATTGAAGTGTTGGAACAGACTGCTTATCTTTCAGAAAAATGCACGTGAGTTGCTTTTGAATGCTTGTAAGTAGCTTAAGGCAGTTTCAAAGGAAAGTGATTTTCTCTGAAATTACAGCATTTAGAAAGTGACGCAACTCTCCATTCACTTCACACAGCGAATTGAAGTGTTGGAACAGACTGCTTCTCTTTCAGAGAAACTCATATGAGTTGCTGGTGAATGCTTGTAAGTAGCTTAAGGCAGTTTCAAAGGAAAGTGATTTTCTCTGAAAGTACAGCATTTAGAAAGTGAAGCAAGCCTCCATTCACTTCGCACAGTGAATTGAAGTGTTGGAACAGACTACTTCTCTTTCAGAGAAATTCATGTGAGTTTCTTGTGAATGCTTATAATTAGCTTAAGGCACTTTCAAAGAAAGTGATTTTCTCTGAAAGTACAGCATTTAGAAAGTGAAGCAAAAATCCATTCACTTCGCACAGTGAATTGAAGTGTTGGAACAGACTGCTTCTCTTTCAGAGAAATGCACGTGAGTTGCTTTTGAATGCTTGTAAGTAGCTTAAGGCAGTTTCAAAGAAAGTGATTTTCTCTGAAAGTACAGCATTTTGAAAGTGAAGCAACACTCCATTCACTTCGAACAATGAATTGAACTGTTGGAACAGACTGCTTCTCTTTCAGAGAAATGCATGTGAGTTGGTGGTGAATGCTTGTAAGTAGCTTAAGGCAGTTTCAAAGGACAGTGATGTTCTCTGAAAGTACAGCATTTAGAAAGTGAAGCAACACTTCACTCAATTCGCATAGTGAATTGTAGTGTTGGAACAGACTGCTTATGTTTAAGAGTAAATCATGAGAGTTGTTGATGAATGCTTGTAAGTAGCTTAAGGTACTTTCAAAGAAGAGTGATTTTCTCTGAAAGTACAGCATTTAGAAATTGAAACAACAACACATTCACTTCGCCCAGTGAATTGAAGTGTTGGAACTGACTGCTTCTCTTTCAGAGAAACTCATGTGAGTTGCTGGTGAATGCTTGTAAGTAGCTTAGGGCAGTTTCAAAGGAAAGTGATTTTCTCTGAAAGTACAGCATTTAGAAAGTGAAACAACAACACATTCACTTCGCACAGTGAATTGAAGTGTTGGAACAGACTGCTTCTCTTTCAGAGAAACGCATGTGAGTTTCTTGTGAATGCTTGAATGTAGCTTAAGACAGTATCAAAGGAAAGTGATTTTCTCTGAAAGTACAGCATTTAGAAAGTGACGCAACGCTCCATTCACTTCACATAGTGAATTGATGTGTTGGAACAGACTGCTTCTCTTTCAGAGAAACTCATGTGAGTTGCTGGTGAATGCTAGTAAGTAGTTTAAGGCAGTTTCAAAGGAAAGTGATTTTCTCTGAAAGTACAGCATTTTGAGTGAAGCAACACTCCATTCACTTCGAACAATGAATTGAACTGTTTGAACAGACTGCTTCTCATTCAGAGAAATGCATGTGAGTTGGTGGTGAATGCTTGTAAGTAGCTTAAAGCTGTTTCAAAGGAAAGTGATTTTCTCTGAAAGTACAGCATTTAGAAAGTGAAGCAACACTCCATTCACTTCGCACAGTGAATTGAAGTGTTGGAACAGACTGCTTCTCTTTCAGAGAAACTCATGTGAGTTGCTGGTGAATGCTGTAAGTAGCTTAAGCCAGTTTCAAAGGAAAGTGATTTTCTCTGAAAGTACAGGATTTAGAAATTGAAGCAACACTCCATTCACTTCGCACAGTGAATTGAAGTGTTGGAACAGACTGCTTCTCTTACAGAGAAATGTATGTGAGTTGCTGGTGAATGCGTGTAAGAGGCTTAAGGCTGTTTCAAAGAAAGTGATTTTCTCTGAAAGTACAGCATTTAGAAAGTGAAACAACAACACATTCACTTCGCACAGTGAATTGAAGTGTTGGAACAGACTGCTTCTCTTTCAGAGAAACTCATGTGAGTTGCTGTTGAACGCTTGTAAGTAGCTTAAAGCAGTTTCAAAGGAAAGTGATTTTCTCTGAAAGTACAGCATTTAGAAAGTGAAGCAACACTCCATTCCCTTCGCACAGTGAATTGAAGTGTTGGAACAGACTGCTTCTCTTTCAGAGAAACTCATTTGTGTTGCTGGTGAATGCTTGTAAGTAGCTTAAGGCAGTTTCAAAGGAAAGTGATTTTCTCTGAAAGTACATCATTTAGAAAGTGAAACAACACTCCATTAACTTCACACAGTGAATGAAGTGTTAGAACAGACTGCTTCACTTTCAGAGAAACTCATGTGAGTTGCTGGTGAATGCTTGTAAGTAGCTTAAAGCAGTTTCAAAGGAAAGTGATTTTCTCTGAAAGTTCAGCATTTAGAAAGTGACGCAACACTCCATTCACTTTGCACAGTGAATTGAAGTGTTGGAACAGACTGCTTCTCTTTCAGAGAAACTCATCTGAGTTGCTGGTGAATGCTTGTAAGTAGCTTAAGGCAGTTTCAAAGGAAAGTGATTTTCTCTGAAAGTACAGCATTTAGAAAGTGAAGCAACACTCCATTCAATTTGCACAGTGAATTGAAGTGTTGGAACAGACTGCTTCTCTTTCAGAGAAACTCATGTGAGTTGCTGGTGAATGCTTGTAAGTAGCTTAAGGCAGTTTCAAAGGAAAGTGATTTTCTCTGAAAGTACAGCATTTAGAAAGTAAAACAACAACACATTCATTTCGCACAGTGAATTGAAGTGTTGGAACAGATTGCTTCTCTTTCAAAGAAACTCATGTGAGTTGCTGGTGAATGCTTGTAAGTAGCTTAAGGCACTTTCAAAGGAAAGTGATATTCTCTGAAAGTACAGCATTTAGAAAGTGAAGCAACACTCCATTCATGTCGCACAGTGAATTCTAGGGTTGGAACAGACTGCTTCTCTTTCAGAGTAATGCATGAAAGTTGTTGGTGAATGCTTGTAAGTAGCTTAAGGCAATTTCAAAGAAGAATGATTTTCTCTGAAAGTACAGCATTTAGAAAGTGAAACAACAACACATTCACTTCGCACAGTGAATTGAAGTGCTGGAACAGACTGCTTCTCTTTCAGAGAAACTCATGTGAGTTGCTGGTGAATGCTTGTAAGTAGCTTATGGCAGTTTCAAAGGAAAGTGATTTTCTCTGAAAGTACAGCATTTAGAAAGTGACGCAACACTCCATTCACTTCACACAGTGAATTGAAGTGTTGGAACAGACTGCTTCTCTTTCAGAGAAACTCATGTGAGTTGCTGGTGAATGCTTGTAAGAAGCTTAAGGTAGTTTCAAAGGAAAGTGATTTTCTCTGAAAGTACAGCATAGAGAAAGTGAAGCAACCCTCCATTCACTTCGCACAGTGAATTGAAGTGTTGAAACAGACTGCTTCTCTTTCAGAGAAATTCATGTGAGTTTCTTGTGAAAGCTTATAATTATCTTAAGGCACTTTCAAAGAAAGTGATTTTCTCTGAAAGTACAGCATTTAGAAAGTGAAGCAACACTCCATTCACTTCGCACAGTGAATTGAAGTGTTGGAACAGAATGCTTCTCTTTCAGAGAAATGCACGTGAGTTGCTGTTGAATGCTTGTAAGTAGCTTAAGGAAGTTTCAAAGGCAAGTGATTTTCTCTGAAAGTACAGCATTTTGAAAGTGAAGCAACACTCCATTCACTTCGAACAGTGAATTGAACTGTTGGAACAGACTGCTTCTCTTTCAGAGAAATGCATGTGAGTTGGTGGTGAATGCTTGTAAGTAGCTTAAGCCAGTTTCAAAGGACAGTGATGTTCTCTGAAAGTACAGAATTTAGAAAGTGAAGCAACACTTCACTCAATTTGCATAGTGAATTGAAGTGTTGGAACAGACTGCTTCTGTTTCAGAGTAATGCATGAGAGTTGTTGGTGAATGCTTGTAAGTAGCTTAAGGCACTTTCAAAGAAGAGTGATTTTCTCTGAAAGTACAGCATTTAGAAAGTGACGCAACACTCCATTCATTTCACACAGTGAATTGAAGTGTTGGAACAGACTGCTTCTCTTTCAGAGAAACTCATGTGTGTTGCTGGTGAATGCTTGTAAGTAGCTTAAGGCAGTTTCAAAGGAAAGTGATTTTCTCTGAAATTACAGCACTTAGAAAGTGAAGCAACACTCCATTCACTTCGCACAGTGAATTCAAAAGTTGGAACAGACTGCTTCTCTTTCAGAGTAATGCATGAGAGTTGTTGGTGAATGCTTGTAAGTAGCTTAAGGCACTTACAAAGAAGAGTGATTTTCTCTCAAAGTACAGAATTTAGAAAGTGAAGCAACAATCCATTCACTTCGCACAGTGAATTGAAGTGTTGGAACAGACTGCTTATCTTTCAGAAAAATGCACGTGAGTAGCTTTTGAATGCTTGTAAGTAGCTTAAGGCAGTTTCAAAGGAAAGTGATTTTCTCTGAAATTACAGCATTTAGAAAGTGACGCAACTCACCATTCACTTCACACAGCGAATTGAAGTGTTGGAACAGACTGCTTCTCTTTCAGAGAAACTCATATGAGTTGCTGGTGAATGCTTGTAAGTAGCTTAAGGCAGTTTCAAAGGAAAGTGATTTTCTCTGAAAGTACAGCATTTAGAAAGTGAAGCAACCCTCCATTCACTTCGCACAGTGAATTGAAGTGTTGGAACAGACTACTTCTCTTTCAGAGAAATTCATGTGAGTTTCTTGTGAATGCTTATAATTAGCTTAAGGCACTTTCAAAGAAAGTGATTTTCTCTGAAAGTACAGCATTTAGAAAGTGAAGCAAAAATCCATTCACTTCGCACAGTGAATTGAAGTGTTGGAACAGACTGCTTCTCTTTCAGAGAAATGCACGTGAGTTGCTTTTGAATGCTTGTAAGTAGCTTAAGGCAGTTTCAAAGAAAGTGATTTTCTCTGAAAGTACAGCATTTTGAAAGTGAAGCAACACTCCATTCACTTCGAACAATGAATTGAACTGTTGGAACAGACTGCTTCTCTTTCAGAGAAATGCATGTGAGTTGGTGGTGAATGCTTGTAAGTAGCTTAAGGCAGTTTCAAAGGACAGTGATGTTCTCTGAAAGTACAGCATTTAGAAAGTGAAGCAACACTTCACTCAATTCGCATAGTGAATTGTAGTGTTGGAACAGACTGCTTATGTTTAAGAGTAAATCATGAGAGTTGTTGATGAATGCTTGTAAGTAGCTTAAGGTACTTTCAAAGAAGAGTGATTTTCTCTGAAAGTACAGCATTTAGAAATTGAAACAACAACACATTCACTTCGCCCAGTGAATTGAAGTGTTGGAACTGACTGCTTCTCTTTCAGAGAAACTCATGTGAGTTGCTGGTGAATGCTTGTAAGTAGCTTAGGGCAGTTTCAAAGGAAAGTGATTTTCTCTGAAAGTACAGCATTTAGAAAGTGAAACAACAACACATTCACTTCGCACAGTGAATTGAAGTGTTGGAACAGACTGCTTCTCTTTCAGAGAAACGCATGTGAGTTTCTTGTGAATGCTTGAATGTAGCTTAAGACAGTATCAAAGGAAAGTGATTTTCTCTGAAAGTACAGCATTTAGAAAGTGACGCAACGCTCCATTCACTTCACATAGTGAATTGATGTGTTGGAACAGACTGCTTCTCTTTCAGAGAAACTCATGTGAGTTGCTGGTGAATGCTAGTAAGTAGCTTAAGGCAGTTTCAAAGGAAAGTGATTTTCTCTTAAAGTACAGCATTTTGAGTGAAGCAACACTCCATTCACTTCGAACAATGAATTGAACTGTTTGAACAGACTGCTTCTCATTCAGAGAAATGCATGTGAGTTGGTGGTGAATGCTTGTAAGTAGCTTAAAGCTGTTTCAAAGGAAAGTGATTTTCTCTGAAAGTACAGCATTTAGAAAGTGAAGCAACACTCCATTCACTTCGCACAGTGAATTGAAGTGTTGGAACAGACTGCTTCTCTTTCAGAGAAACTCATGTGAGTTGCTGGTGAATGCTTGTAAGTAGCTTAAGCCAGTTTCAAAGGAAAGTGATTTTCTCTGAAAGTACAGGATTTAGAAATTGAAGCAACACTCCATTCACTTCGCACAGTGAATTGAAGTGTTGGAACAGACTGCTTCTCTTACAGAGAAATGTATGTGAGTTGCTGGTGAATGCGTGTAAGAGGCTTAAGGCTGTTTCAAAGAAAGTGATTTTCTCTGAAAGTACAGCATTTAGAAAGTGAAACAACAACACATTCACTTCGCACAGTGAATTGAAGTGTTGGAACAGACTGCTTCTCTTTCAGAGAAACTCATGTGAGTTGCTGTTGAATGCTTGTAAGTAGCTTAAAGCAGTTTCAAAGGAAAGTGATTTTCTCTGAAAGTACAGCATTTAGAAAGTGAAGCAACACTCCATTCCCTTCGCACAGTGAATTGAAGTGTTGGAACAGACTGCTTCTCTTTCAGAGAAACTCATTTGTGTTGCTGGTGAATGCTTGTAAGTAGCTTAAGGCAGTTTCAAAGGAAAGTGATTTTCTCTGAAAGTACATCATTTAGAAAGTGAAACAACACTCCATTAACTTCACACAGTGAATGAAGTGTTAGAACAGACTGCTTCACTTTCAGAGAAACTCATGTGAGTTGCTGGTGAATGCTTGTAAGTAGCTTAAAGCATTTTCAAAGGAAAGTGATTTTCTCTGAAAGTTCAGCATTTAGAAAGTGACGAAACACTCCATTCACTTTGCACAGTGAATTGAAGTGTTGGAACAGACTGCTTCTCTTTCAGAGAAACTCATCTGAGTTGCTGGTGAATGCTTGTAAGTAGCTTAAGGCAGTTTCAAAGGAAAGTGATTTTCTCTGAAAGTACAGCATTTAGAAAGTGAAGCAACACTCCATTCAATTTGCACAGTGAATTGAAGTGTTGGAACAGACTGCTTCTCTTTCAGAGAAACTCATGTGAGTTGCTGGTGAATGCTTGTAAGTAGCTTAAGGCAGTTTCAAAGGAAAGTGATTTTCTCTGAAAGTACAGCATTTAGAAAGTAAAACAACAACACATTCATTTCGCACAGTGAATTGAAGTGTTGGAACAGACTGCTTCTCTTTCAAAGAAACTCATGTGAGTTGCTGGTGAATGCTTGTAAGTAGCTTAAGGCACTTTCAAAGGAAAGTGATATTCTCTGAAAGTACAGCATTTAGAAAGTGAAGCAACACTCCATTCATGTCGCACAGTGAATTCTAGGGTTGGAACAGACTGCTTCTCTTTCAGAGTAATGCATGAAAGTTGTTGGTGAATGCTTGTAAGTAGCTTAAGGCAATTTCAAAGAAGAATGATTTTCTCTGAAAGTACAACATTTAGAAAGTGAAACAACAACACATTCACTTCGCACAGTGAATTGAAGTGCTGGAACAGACTGCTTCTCTTTCAGAGAAACTCATGTGAGTTGCTGGTGAATGCTTGTAAGTAGCTTATGGCAGTTTCAAAGGAAAGTGATTTTCTCTGAAAGTACAGCATTTAGAAAGTGACGCAACACTCCATTCACTTCACACAGTGAATTGAAGTGTTGGAACAGACTGCTTCTCTTTCAGAGAAACTCATGTGAGTTGCTGGTGAATGCTTGTAAGAAGCTTAAGGTAGTTTCAAAGGAAAGTGATTTTCTCTGAAAGTACAGCATTTTGAAAGTGAAGCAACACTCCATTCACTTCGCACAGTGAATTGAAGTGTTGGAACAGACTGCTTCTCTTTCAGAGAAACTCATGTGAGTTGCTGGTGAATGCTTGTAAGTAGCTTAAGGCAGTTTCAAAGGAAAGTGATTTTCTCTGAAAGTACAGCATTTAGGAAGTGAAGCAACACTCCATTCACATTGCACAGTGAATTGAAGTGTTGAAACAGACTGCTTCTCTTTCAGAGAATCTCATGTGAGTTGCTGGTGAATGCTTGTAAGTAGCTTAAGGCAGTTTCAAAGGAAAGTGATTTTCTCAGAAAGTACAGCATTTAGAAAGTGAAGCAACACTCCATTCACTTCGCACAGTGAATTGAAGTGTTGGAACAGACTGCTTCTCTTTCAGAGAAATGTTTGTGAGTTGCTGGTGAATGCGTGTAAGTAGCTTAAGGCAGTTTCAAAGGAAAGTGATTTTCTCTGAAAGTACAGCATTTAGAAAGTGAAACAACAATACATTCACTTCGCACAGTGAATGGAAGTGTTGGAACAGACTGCTTCTCTTTCAGAGAAACTCATGTGAGTTGCTGGTGAATGCTTGTAAGTAGCTTAAGGTACTTTGAAAGGAAAGTGATTTTCTCTGAAAGTACAGCATTTAGACAGTGACGCAACACTCCATTCACTTCGCACAGTGAATTGAAGAGTTTGAACAGACTGCTTCTCTTTCAGAGAAACTCATGTGAGTTGCTGGTGAATGCTTGTAAGTAGCTTAAGGCACCTTCAAAGGAAAGTGATTTTCTCTGAAAGTACAGCATTTAGAAAGTAAAACAACAACAAATTCACTTCGCACAGTGAATTGAAGTGTTGGAACAGACTGCTTCTCTTTCAGAGAAACTCATGTGAGTTGCTGGTGAATGCTTGTAAGTAGCTTAAGGCACTTTCAAAGGAAAGTGATATTCTCTGAAAGTACAGCATTTAGAAAGTGAAGCAACACTCCATTCACGTCGCACAGTGAATTCTAGGGTTGGAACAGACTGCTTCTCTTTCAGAGTAATGCATGAGAGTTGTTGGTCAATGCTTGTAAGTAGCTTAAGGCACTTTCAAAGAAGAGTGATTTTCTCTGAAAGTACAGCATTTAGAAAGTGAAACAACAACACTTTCACTTCGCACAGTGAATTGAAGTGCTGGAACAGACTGCTTCTCTTTCAGAGTAACTCATGTGAGTTGCTGGTGAATGCTTGTAAGTAGCTAAAGGCAGTTTCAAAGGAAAGTGATTTTCTCTGAAAGTACAGCATTTAGAAAGTGACACAACACTCCATTCACTTCACACATTGAATTGAAATGTTGGAACAGACTGCTTCTCTTTCAGAGAAACTCATGTGAGTTGCTGGTGAATGCTTGTAAGAAGCTTAAGGTAGTTTCAAAGGAAAGTGATTTTCTCTGAAAGTACAGCATAGAGAAAGTGAAGCAACCCTCCATGCACTTCGCACAGTGAATTGAAGTGTTGGAACAGACTGCTTCTCTTTCAGAGAAATTCATGTGAGTTTCTTGTGAATGCTTATAAATATCTTAAGGCACTTTCAAAGAAAGTGATTTTTTCTGAAAGTACAGCATTTAGAAAGTGAAGCAACACTCCATTCACTTCGCACAGTGAATTGAAGTGTTGGAACAGACTGCTTCTCTTTCAGAGAAATGTATGTGAGTTGCTGGTGAATGCGTGTAAGTAGCTTAAGGCTGTTTAAAAGAAAGTGATTTTCTCTGAAAGTACAGCATTTAGAAAGTGAAACAACAACACATTCACTTCGCACAGTGAATTGAAGTGTTGGAACAGACTGCTTCTCTCTCAGAGAAACTCATGTGAGTTGCTGGTGAATGCTTGTAAGTAGCTTAAGGTACTTTGAAAGGAAAGTGATTTTCTCTGAAAGTACAGCATTTAGAAAGTGACACAATACTCCATTCACTTCGCACAGTGAATTGAAGAGTTTGAACAGACTGCTTCTCTTTAAGAGAAACTCATGTGAGTTGCTGGTGAATGCTTGTATGTAGTTTAAGGCAGTTTCAAAGAAAAGTGATTTTCTCTGAAAGTACAGCATTTAGAAAGTGAAGCAACACTCCATTCACTTCGCACAGTGAATTTAAGTGTTGGAACAGACTGCTTCTCTTTCAGAGAAATGTTTGTGAGTTGCTGGTGAATGCGTGTAAGTAGCTTAAGGCAGTTTCAAAGGA
This sequence comes from Myodes glareolus, assembly GCF_982192425.1. Taxonomy (NCBI): domain Eukaryota; kingdom Metazoa; phylum Chordata; class Mammalia; order Rodentia; family Cricetidae; genus Myodes; species Myodes glareolus. The sequence goes on from NW_028263242.1 coordinate 361,661, forward strand.
AAGTGATTTTCTCTGAAAGTACAGCATTGAGAAAGTGAAACAACAACACATTCACTTCGCACAGTGAATTGAAGTGCTGGAACAGACTGCTTCTCTTTCAGAGAAACTCATGTGAGTTGCTGGTGAATGCTTGTAAGTAGCTTAAGGCAGTTTCAAAGGAAAGTGATTTTCTCTGAAAGTACAGCATTTAGAAAGTGACGCAACACTACATTCACTTCACACAGTGAATTGAAGTGTTGGAACAGACTGCTTCTCTTTCAGAGAAACTCATGTGTGTTGCTGGTGAATGCTTATAAGTAGCTTAAGGCAGTTTCAAAGGAAAGTGATTTTCTCTGAAAGTACAGCATTTAGAAAGTGAAGCAACACTCCATTCACATTGCACAGTGAACTGAAGTGTTGAAACAGACTGCTTCTTTTTCAGAGAATCTCATGTGAGTTGCTGGTGAATGCTTGTAAGTGCCTTAAGGCAGTTTCAAAGGAAAGTGATTTTCTCAGAAAGTACAGCATTTAGAAAGTGAAGCAACACTCCATTCACTTCGCACAGTGAATTGAAGTGTTAGAACAGACTGCTTCTCTTTCAGAGAAATGTTTGTGAGTTGCTGGTGAATGCGTGTAAGTAGCTTAAGGCAGTTTCAAAGGAAAGTGATTTTCTCTGAAAGTACAGCATTTAGAAAGTGAAACAACAATACATTCGCTTCGCACAGTGAATGGAAGTGTTGGAACAGACTGCTTCTCTTTCAGAGAAACTCATGTGAGTTACTGGTGAATGCTTGTAAGTAGCTTAAGGTACTTTGAAAGGAAAGTGATTTTCTCTGAAAGTACAGCATTTAGACAGTGACGCAACACTCCATTCACTTCGCACAGTGAATTGAAGAGTTTGAACAGACTGCTTCTCTTTCAGAGAAACTCATGTGAGTTGCTGGTGAATGCTTGTAAGTAGCTTAAGGCACTTTCAAAGGAAAGTGATTTTCTCTGAAAGTACAGCATTTAGAAAGTAAAACAACAACACATTCACTTCGCACAGTGAATTGAAGTGTTGGAACAGACTGCTTCTCTTTCAGAGAAACTCATGTGAGTTGCTCGTGAATGCTTGTAAGTAGCTTAAGGCACTTTCAAAGGAAAGTGATATTCTCTGAAAGTACAGCATTTAGAAAGTGAAGCAACACTCCACTCACGACGCACAGTGAATTCTAGGGTTGGAACAGACTGCTTCTCTTTCAGAGTAATGCATGAGAGTTGTTGGTTAATGCTTGTAAGTAGCTTAAGGCACTTTCATAGAAGAGTGATTTTCTCTGAAAGTACAGCATTTAGAAAGTGAAACAACAACACTTTCACTTCGCACAGTGAATTGAAGTGCTGGAACAGACTGCTTCTCTTTCAGAGAAACTCATGTGAGTTGCTGGTGAATGCTCGTAAGTAGCTTAAGGCAGTTTCAAAGGAAAGTGATTTTCTCTGAAAGTACAGCATTTAGAAAGTGACGCAACACTCCATTCACTTCACACATCGAATTGAAATGTTGGAACAGACTGCTTCTCTTTCAGAGAAACTCATGTGAGTTGCTGGTGAATGCTTGTAAGTAGCTTAAGGCACTTTCAAAGGAAAGTGATATTCTCTGAAAGTACAGCATTTAGAAAGTGAAGCAACACTCCATTCACGTCGCACAGTGAATTCTAGGGTTGGAACAGACTGCTTCTCTTTCAGAGTAATGCATGAGAGTTGTTGGTCAATGCTTGTAAGTAGCTTAAGGCACTTTCAAAGAAGAGTGATTTTCTCTGAAAGTACAGCATTTAGAAAGTGAAACAACAACACTTTCACTTCGCACAGTGAATTGAAGTGCTGGAACAGACTGCTTCTCTTTCAGAGAAACTCATGTGAGTTGCTGGTGAATGCTTGTAAGTAGCTTAAGGCAGTTTCAAAGGAAAGTGATTTTCTCTGAAAGTACAGCATTTAGAAAGTGACACAACACTCCATTCACTTCACACATTGAATTGAAATGTTGGAACAGACTGCTTCTCTTTCAGAGAAACTCATGTGAGTTGTTGGTGAATGCTTGTAAGAAGCTTAAGGTAGTTTCAAAGGAAAGTGATTTTCTCTGAAAGTACAGCATAGAGAAAGTGAAGCAACCCTCCATGCACTTCGCACAGTGAATTGAAGTGTTGGAACAGACTGCTTCTCTTTCAGAGAAATTCATGTGAGTTTCTTGTGAATGCTTATAAATATCTTAAGGCACTTTCAAAGAAAGTGATTTTTTCTGAAAGTACAGCATTTAGAAAGTGAAGCAACACTCCATTCACTTCGCACAGTGAATTGAAGTGTTGGAACAGACTGCTTCTCTTTCAGAGAAATGTATGTGAGTTGCTGGTGAATGCGTGTAAGTAGCTTAAGGCTGTTTAAAAGAAAGTGATTTTCTCTGAAAGTACAGCATTTAGAAAGTGAAACAACAACACATTCACTTCGCACAGTGAATTGAAGTGTTGGAACAGACTGCTTCTCTCTCAGAGAAACTCATGTGAGTTGCTGGTGAATGCTTGTAAGTAGCTTAAGGTACTTTGAAAGGAAAGTGATTTTCTCTGAAAGTACAGCATTTAGAAAGTGACACAATACTCCATTCACTTCGCACAGTGAATTGAAGAGTTTGAACAGACTGCTTCTCTTTAAGAGAAACTCATGTGAGTTGCTGGTGAATGCTTGTATGTAGTTTAAGGCAGTTTCAAAGAAAAGTGATTTTCTCTGAAAGTACAGCATTTAGAAAGTGAAGCAACACTCCATTCACTTCGCACAGTGAATTTAAGTGTTGGAACAGACTGCTTCTCTTTCAGAGAAATGTTTGTGAGTTGCTGGTGAATGCGTGTAAGTAGCTTAAGGCAGTTTCAAAGGAAAGTGATTTTCTCTGAAAGTACAGCATTGAGAAAGTGAAACAACAACACATTCACTTCGCACAGTGAATTGAAGTGCTGGAACAGACTGCTTCTCTTTCAGAGAAACTCATGTGAGTTGCTGGTGAATGCTTGTAAGTAGCTTAAGGCAGTTTCAAAGGAAAGTGATTTTCTCTGAAAGTACAGCATTTAGAAAGTGACGCAACACTACATTCACTTCACACAGTGAATTGAAGTGTTGGAACAGACTGCTTCTCTTTCAGAGAAACTCATGTGTGTTGCTGGTGAATGCTTATAAGTAGCTTAAGGCAGTTTCAAAGGAAAGTGATTTTCTCTGAAAGTACAGCATTTAGAAAGTGAAGCAACACTCCATTCACATTGCACAGTGAACTGAAGTGTTGAAACAGACTGCTTCTTTTTCAGAGAATCTCATGTGAGTTGCTGGTGAATGCTTGTAAGTGCCTTAAGGCAGTTTCAAAGGAAAGTGATTTTCTCAGAAAGTACAGCATTTAGAAAGTGAAGCAACACTCCATTCACTTCGCACAGTGAATTGAAGTGTTAGAACAGACTGCTTCTCTTTCAGAGAAATGTTTGTGAGTTGCTGGTGAATGCGTGTAAGTAGCTTAAGGCAGTTTCAAAGGAAAGTGATTTTCTCTGAAAGTACAGCATTTAGAAAGTGAAACAACAATACATTCGCTTCGCACAGTGAATGGAAGTGTTGGAACAGACTGCTTCTCTTTCAGAGAAACTCATGTGAGTTACTGGTGAATGCTTGTAAGTAGCTTAAGGTACTTTGAAAGGAAAGTGATTTTCTCTGAAAGTACAGCATTTAGACAGTGACGCAACACTCCATTCACTTCGCACAGTGAATTGAAGAGTTTGAACAGACTGCTTCTCTTTCAGAGAAACTCATGTGAGTTGCTGGTGAATGCTTGTAAGTAGCTTAAGGCACTTTCAAAGGAAAGTGATTTTCTCTGAAAGTACAGCATTTAGAAAGTAAAACAACAACACATTCACTTCGCACAGTGAATTGAAGTGTTGGAACAGACTGCTTCTCTTTCAGAGAAACTCATGTGAGTTGCTCGTGAATGCTTGTAAGTAGCTTAAGGCACTTTCAAAGGAAAGTGATATTCTCTGAAAGTACAGCATTTAGAAAGTGAAGCAACACTCCACTCACGACGCACAGTGAATTCTAGGGTTGGAACAGACTGCTTCTCTTTCAGAGTAATGCATGAGAGTTGTTGGTTAATGCTTGTAAGTAGCTTAAGGCACTTTCATAGAAGAGTGATTTTCTCTGAAAGTACAGCATTTAGAAAGTGAAACAACAACACTTTCACTTCGCACAGTGAATTGAAGTGCTGGAACAGACTGCTTCTCTTTCAGAGAAACTCATGTGAGTTGCTGGTGAATGCTCGTAAGTAGCTTAAGGCAGTTTCAAAGGAAAGTGATTTTCTCTGAAAGTACAGCATTTAGAAAGTGACGCAACACTCCATTCACTTCACACATCGAATTGAAATGTTGGAACAGACTGCTTCTCTTTCAGAGAAACTCATGTGAGTTGCTGGTGAATGCTTGTAAGTAGCTTAAGGCACTTTCAAAGGAAAGTGATATTCTCTGAAAGTACAGCATTTAGAAAGTGAAGCAACACTCCATTCACGTCGCACAGTGAATTCTAGGGTTGGAACAGACTGCTTCTCTTTCAGAGTAATGCATGAGAGTTGTTGGTCAATGCTTGTAAGTAGCTTAAGGCACTTTCAAAGAAGAGTGATTTTCTCTGAAAGTACAGCATTTAGAAAGTGAAACAACAACACTTTCACTTCGCACAGTGAATTGAAGTGCTGGAACAGACTGCTTCTCTTTCAGAGAAACTCATGTGAGTTGCTGGTGAATGCTTGTAAGTAGCTTAAGGCAGTTTCAAAGGAAAGTGATTTTCTCTGAAAGTACAGCATTTAGAAAGTGACACAACACTCCATTCACTTCACACATTGAATTGAAATGTTGGAACAGACTGCTTCTCTTTCAGAGAAACTCATGTGAGTTGTTGGTGAATGCTTGTAAGAAGCTTAAGGTAGTTTCAAAGGAAAGTGATTTTCTCTGAAAGTACAGCATAGAGAAAGTGAAGCAACCCTCCATGCACTTCGCACAGTGAATTGAAGTGTTGGAACAGACTGCTTCTCTTTCAGAGAAATTCATGTGAGTTTCTTGTGAATGCTTATAAATATCTTAAGGCACTTTCAAAGAAAGTGATTTTTTCTGAAAGTACAGCATTTAGAAAGTGAAGCAACACTCCATTCACTTCGCACAGTGAATTGAAGTGTTGGAACAGACTGCTTCTCTTTCAGAGAAATGTATGTGAGTTGCTGGTGAATGCGTGTAAGTAGCTTAAGGCTGTTTAAAAGAAAGTGATTTTCTCTGAAAGTACAGCATTTAGAAAGTGAAACAACAACACATTCACTTCGCACAGTGAATTGAAGTGTTGGAACAGACTGCTTCTCTTTCAGAGAAATGTTTGTGAGTTGCTGGTGAATGCGTGTAAGTAGCTTAAGGCAGTTTCAAAGGAAAGTGATTTTCTCTGAAAGTACAGCATTGAGAAAGTGAAACAACAACACATTCACTTCGCACAGTGAATTGAAGTGCTGGAACAGACTGCTTCTCTTTCAGAGAAACTCATGTGAGTTGCTGGTGAATGCTTGTAAGTAGCTTAAGGCAGTTTCAAAGGAAAGTGATTTTCTCTGAAAGTACAGCATTTAGAAAGTGACGCAACACTACATTCACTTCACACAGTGAATTGAAGTGTTGGAACAGACTGCTTCTCTTTCAGAGAAACTCATGTGTGTTGCTGGTGAATGCTTGTAAGTAGCTTAAGGCAGTTTCAAAGGAAAGTGATTTTCTCTGAAAGTACAGCATTTAGAAAGTGAAGCAACACTCCATTCACATTGCACAGTGAACTGAAGTGTTGAAACAGACTGCTTCTTTTTCAGAGAATCTCATGTGAGTTGCTGGTGAATGCTTGTAAGTGCCTTAAGGCAGTTTCAAAGGAAAGTGATTTTCTCAGAAAGTACAGCATTTAGAAAGTGAAGCAACACTCCATTCACTTCGCACAGTGAATTGAAGTGTTAGAACAGACTGCTTCTCTTTCAGAGAAATGTTTGTGAGTTGCTGGTGAATGCGTGTAAGTAGCTTAAGGCAGTTTCAAAGGAAAGTGATTTTCGCTGAAAGTACAGCATTTAGAAAGTGAAACAACAATACATTCGCTTCGCACAGTGAATGGAAGTGTTGGAACAGACTGCTTCTCTTTCAGAGAAACTCATGTGAGTTACTGGTGAATGCTTGTAAGTAGCTTAAGGTACTTTGAAAGGAAAGTGATTTTCTCTGAAAGTACAGCATTTAGACAGTGACGCAACACTCCATTCACTTCGCACAGTGAATTGAAGAGTTTGAACAGACTGCTTCTCTTTCAGAGAAACTCTTGTGAGTTGCTGGTGAATGCTTGTAAGTAGCTTAAGGCACTTTCAAAGGAAAGTGATTTTCTCTGAAAGTACAGCATTTAGAAAGTAAAACAACAACACATTCACTTCGCACAGTGAATTGAAGTGTTGGAACAGACTGCTTCTCTTTCAGAGAAACTCATGTGAGTTGCTCGTGAATGCTTGTAAGTAGCTTAAGGCACTTTCAAAGGAAAGTGATATTCTCTGAAAGTACAGCATTTAGAAAGTGAAGCAACACTCCACTCACGACGCACAGTGAATTCTAGGGTTGGAACAGACTGCTTCTCTTTCAGAGTAATGCATGAGAGTTGTTGGTTAATGCTTGTAAGTAGCTTAAGGCACTTTCATAGAAGAGTGATTTTCTCTGAAAGTACAGCATTTAGAAAGTGAAACAACAACACTTTCACTTCGCACAGTGAATTGAAGTGCTGGAACAGACTGCTTCTCTTTCAGAGAAACTCATGTGAGTTGCTGGTGAATGCTTGTAAGTAGCTTAAGGCAGTTTCAAAGGAAAGTGATTTTCTCTGAAAGTACAGCATTTAGAAAGTGACGCAACACTCCATTCACTTCACACATCGAATTGAAATGTTGGAACAGACTGCTTCTCTTTCAGAGAAACTCATGTGAGTTGCTGGTGAATGCTTGTAAGAAGCTTAAGGTAGTTTCAAAGGAAAGTGATTTTCTCTGAAAGTACAGCATAGAGAAAGTGAAGCAACCCTCCATTCACTTCGCACAGTGAATTGAAGTGTTGGAACAGACTGCTTCTCTTTCAGAGAAATTCATGTGAGTTTCTTGTGAATGCTTATAAATATCTTAAGGCACTTTCAAAGAAAGTGATTTTTTCGGAAAGTACAGCATTTAGAAAGTGAAGCAACACTCCATTCACTTCGCACAGTGAATTGAAGTGTTGGAACAGACTGCTTCTCTTTCAGAGAAATGTTTGTGAGTTGCTGGTGAATGCGTGTAAGTAGCTTAAGGCTGTTTAAAAGAAAGTGATTTTCTCTGAAAGTACAGCATTTAGAAAGTGAAACAACAACACATTCACTTCGCACAGTGAATTGAAGTGTTGGAACAGACTGCTTCTCTCTCAGAGAAACTCATGTGAGTTGCTGGTGAATGCTTGTAAGTAGCTTAAGGTACTTTGAAAGGAAAGTGATTTTCTCTGAAAGTACAGCATTTAGAAAGTGACACAATACTCCAATCACTTCGCACAGTGAATTGAAGAGTTTGAACAGACTGCTTCTCTTTAAGAGAAACTCATGTGAGTTGCTGGTGAATGCTTGTATGTAGTTTAAGGCAGTTTCAAAGAAAAGTGATTTTCTCTGAAAGTACAGCATTTAGAAAGTGAAGCAACACTCCATTCACTTCGCACAGTGAATTGAAGTGTTGGAACAGACTGCTTCTCTTTCAGAGAAATGTTTGTGAGTTGCTGGTGAATGCGTGTAAGTAGCTTAAGGCAGTTTCAAAGGAAAGTGATTTTCTCTGAAAGTACAGCATTGAGAAAGTGAAACAACAACACATTCACTTCGCACAGTGAATTGAAGTGCTGGAACAGACTGCTTCTCTTTCAGAGAAACTCATGTGAGTTGCTGGTGAATGCTTGTAAGTAGTTTAAGGCAGTTTCAAAGGAAAGTGATTTTCTCTGAAAGTACAGCATTTAGAAAGTGACGCAACACTACATTCACTTCACACAGTGAATTGAAGTGTTGGAACAGACTGCTTCTCTTTCAGAGAAACTCATGTGAGTTGCTGGTGAATGCTTATAAGTAGCTTAAGGCAGTTTCAAAGGAAAGTGATTTTCTCTGAAAGTACAGCATTTAGAAAGTGAAGCAACACTCCATTCACATTGCACAGTGAACTGAAGTGTTGAAACAGACTGCTTCTTTTTCAGAGAATCTCATGTGAGTTGCTGGTGAATGCTTGTAAGTAGCTTAAGGCAGTTTCAAAGGAAAGTGATTTTCTCAGAAAGTACAGCATTTAGAAAGTGAAGCAACACTCCATTCACTTCGCACAGTGAATTCTAGGGTTGGAACAGACTGCTTCTCTTTCAGAGTAATGCATGAGAGTTGTTTGTGAATGCTTGTAAGTAGCTTAAGGCACTTTCAAAGAAGAGTGATTTTCTCTGAAAGTACAGCATTTAGAAAGTGAAACAACAACACTTTCACTTCGCACAGTGAATTGAAGTGCTGGAACAGACTGCTTCTCTTTCAGAGAAACTCATGTGAGTTGCTGGTGAATGCTTGTAAGTAGCTTAAGGCAGTTTCAAAGGAAAGTGATTTTCTCTGAAAGGACAGCATTTAGAAAGTGACGCAACACTCCATTCACTTCACACATCGAATTGAAATGTTGGAACAGACTGCTTCTCTTTCAGAGAAACTCATGTGAGTTCCTGGTGAATGCTTGTAAGAAGCTTAAGGTAGTTTCAAAGGAAAGTGATTTTCTCTGAAAGTACAGCATAGAGAAAGTGAAGCAACCCTCCATTCACTTCGCACAGTGAATTGAAGTGTTGGAACAGACTGCTTCTCTTTCAGAGAAATTCATGTGAGTTTCTTGTGAATGCTTATAATTATCTTAAGGCACTTTCAAAGAAAGTGATTTTCTCTGAAAGGACAGCATTTAGAAAGTGAAGCAACACTCCATTCACTTCGCACAGTGAATTGAAGTGTTGGAACAGACTGCTTCTCATTCAGAGAAATGTATGTGAGTTGCTGGTGAATGCGTGGAAGTAGCTTAAGGCTGTTTAAAAGAAAGTGATTTTCTCTGAAAGTACAGCATTTAGAAAGTGAAACAACAACACATTCACTTCGCACATTGAATTGAAGTGTTGGAACAGACTGCTTCTCCTTCAGAGAAACTCATGTGAGTTGCTGGTGAATGCTTGTAAGTAGCTTAAGGTACTATGAAAGGAAAGTGATTTTCTCTGAAAGTACAGCATTTAGAAAGTGACGCAATACTCCATTCACTTCGCACAGTGAATTGAAGAGATTGAACAGACTGCTTCTCTTTAAGAGAAACTCATGTGAGTTGCTGGTGAATGCTTGTAAGTAGTTTAAGGCAGTTTCAAAGAAAAGTGATTTTCTCTGAAAGTACAGAATTTAGAAAGTGAAGCAACACTCCATTCACATCGCACAGTGAATTGAAGTGTTGGAACAGACTGCTTCTCTTTCAGAGAAATGTATGTGAGTTGCTGGTGAATGCGTGTAAGTAGCTTAAGGCAGTTTCAAAGGAAAGTGATTTTCTCTGAAAGTACAGTATTGAGAAAGTGAAACAACAACACATTCACTTCGCACAGTGAATTGAAGTGCTGGAACAGACTGCTTCTCTTTCAGAGAAACTCATGTGAGTTGCTGGTGAATGCTTGTAAGTAGCTTAAGGCAGTTTCAAAGGAAAGTGATTTTCTCTGAAAGTACAGCATTTAGAAAGTGACGCAACACTACATTCACTTCACACAGTGAATTGAAGTGTTGGAACAGACTAATTCTCTTTCAGAGAAACTCATGTGTGTTGCTGGTGAATGCTTATAAATAGCTTAAGGCAGTTTCAAAGGAAAGTGATTTTCTCTGAAAGTACAGCATTTAGAAAGTGAAGCAACACTCCATTCACATTGCACAGTGAACTGAAGTGTTGAAACAGACTGCTTCTTTTTCAGAGAATCTCATGTGAGTTGCTGGTGAATGCTTGTAAGTAGCTTAAGGCAGTTTCAAAGGAGAGTGATTTTCTCAGAAAGTACAGCATTTAGAAAGTGAAGCAACACTCCATTCACTTCGCACAGTGAATTGAAGTGTTGGAACAGACTGCTTCTCTTTCAGAGAAATGTTTGTGAGTTGCTGGTGAATGCGTGTAAGTAGCTTAAGGCAGTTTCAAAGGAAAGTGATTTTCTCTGAAAGTACAGCATTTAGAAAGTGAAACAACAATACATTCACTTCGCACAGTGAATGGAAGTGTTGGAACAGACTGCTTCTCTTTCAGAGAAACTCATGTGAGTTACTGGTGAATGCTTGTAAGTAGCTTAAGGTACTTTGAAAGGAAAGTGATTTTCTCTGAAAGTACAGCATTTAGACAGTGACGCAACACTCCATTCACTTCGCACAGTGAATTGAAGAGTTTGAACAGACTGCTTCTCTTTCAGAGAAACTCATGTGAGTTGCTGGTGAATGCTTGTAAGTAGCTTAAGGCACTTTCAAAGGAAAGTGATTTTCTCTGAAAGTACAGCATTTAGAAAGTAAAACAACAACACATTCACTTCGCACAGTGAATTGAAGTGTTGGAACAGACTGCTTCTCTTTCAGAGAAACTCATGTGAGTTGCTCGTGAATGCTTGTAAGTAGCTTAAAGCACTTTCAAAGGAAAGTGATATTCTCTGAAAGTACAGCATTTAGAAAGTGAAGCAACACTCCACTCACGTCGCACAGTGAATTCTAGGGTTGGAACAGACTGCTTCTCTTTCGGAGTAATGCATGAGAGGTGTTGGTGAATGCTTGTAAGTAGCTTAAGGCACTTTCAAAGAAGAGTGATTTTCTCTGAAAGTACAGCATTTAGAAAGTGAAACAACAACACTTTCACTTCGCACAGTGAATTGAAGTGTTGGAACAGACTGCTTCTCTTTCAGAGAAATGTATGTGAGTTGCTGGTGAATGCGTGTAAGTAGCTTAAGGCAGTTTCAAAGGAAAGTGATTTTCTCTGAAAGTACAGCATTGAGAAAGTGAAACAACAACACATTCACTTCGCACAGTGAATTGAAGTGCTGGAACAGACTGCTTCTCTTTCAGAGAATCTCATGTGAGTTGCTGGTGAATGCTTGTAAGTAGCTTAAGGCAGTTTCAAAGGAAAGTGATTTTCTCTGAAAGTACAGCATTTAGAAAGTGACGCAACACTACATTCACTTCACACAGTGAATTGAAGTGTTGGAACAGACTGCTTCTCTTTCAGAGAAACTCATGTGAGTTGCTGGTGAATGCTTGTAAGAAGCTTAAGGTAGTTTCAAAGGAAAGTGATTTTCTCTGAAAGTACAGCATAGAGAAAGTGAAGCAACCCTCCATTCACTTCGCACAGTGAATTGAAGTGTTGGAACAGACTGCTTCTCTTTCAGAGAAATTCATGTGAGTTTCTTGTGAATGCTTATAATTATCTTAAGGCACTTTCAAAGAAAGTGATTTTCTCTGAAAGTACAGCATTTAGAAAGTGAAGCAACACTCCATTCACTTCGCACAGTGAATTGAAGTGTTGGAACAGACTGCTTCTCTCTCAGAGAAATGCACATGAGTTGCTGTTGAATGCTTGTAAGTAGCTTAAGGCAGTTTCAAAGGAAAGTGATTTTCTCTGAAAGTACAGTATTTTGAAAGTGAAGCAACACTCCATTCACTTCGAACAGAGAATTGAACTGTTGGAACAGACTGCTTCTCTTTCAGAGAAATGCATGTGAGTTGGTGGTGAATGCTTGTAAGTAGCTTAAGCCAGTTTCAAAGGACAGTGATGTTCTCTGAAAGTACAGCATTTAGAAAGTGAAGCAACACTTCACTCAATTTGCATAGTGAATTGAAGTGTTGGAACAGACTGCTTATGTTTCAGAGTAATGCATGAGAGTTGTTGGTGAATGCTTGTAAGTAGCTTAAGGCACTTTCAAAGAAGAGTGATTTTCTCAGAAAGTACAGGATTTAGAAATTGAAACAACAACACATTCACTTCGACCAGTGAATTGAAATGTTGGAACAGACTGCTTCTCTTTCAGAGAAACTCATGTGAGTTGCTGGTGAATGCTTGAAAGCAGTTTAAGGCAGTTTCAAAGGAAAGTGATTTTCTCTGAAAGCACAGCATTTAGAAAGTGAAACAAAACTCCATTCACTTCACACAGTGAATTGAAGTGTTAGAACAGACTGCTTCTCTTTCAGAGAAAGTCATGTGAGTTTCTGGTGAATGCTTGTAAGTAGCTTAAAGCAGTTTCAAAGGAAAGTGATTTTCTCTGAAAGTACAGCATTTAGATAGTGAAGCAACACTCCATTCACTTCGCACAGTGAATTGAAGTGTTGTAATAGACTGCTTCTCTTTCAGAGAAACTCATGTGAGTTGCGGGTGAATGCTTGTAAGTAGCTTAAGGCAGTTTCAAAGGAAAGTGATTTTCTCTGAAAGTACAGCATTTAGAAAGTGAAGCAACACTCCATTCACTTCGCACAGTGCATTGAAGTGTTGGAACAGACTGCTTCTCTTTCAGAGAAACTCATGTGAGTTGCTCGTGAATGCTTGTAAGTAGCTTAAGGTACTTTGAAAGGAAAGTGATTTTCTCTGAAAGTACAGCATTTAGAAAGTGACGCAATACTCCATTCACTTCGCACAGTGAATTGAAGAGTTTGAACAGACTGCTTCTCTTTCAGAGAAACTCATGTGAGTTGCTGGTGAATGCTTGTAAGTAGCTTAAGGCACTTTCAAAGGAAAGTGATTTTCTCTGAAAGTACAGCATTTAGAAAGTGAAGCAACACTCCATTCACTTCGCACAGTGAATTCAATGGCTGGAACAGACTGCTTCTCTTTCAGAGTGATACTTGAGAGTTGTTGGTGAATGCTTGTAAGTAGCTTAAGGCACTTTCAAAGAAGAGTGATTTTCTCTGAAAGTACAGCATTTAGAATGTGAAACAACACATTCACTTCGCACAGTGAATTGAAGTGTTGGAACAGACTGCTTCTCTTTCAGAGAAACGCATGTGAGTTTCTTGTGAATGCTTGAATGTAGCTTAAGACAGTCTCAAAGGAAAGTGATTTTCTCTGAAAATACAGCATTTAGAAAGTGAAACAACAACACGTTCACTTCAAACAGGGAATTGAAGTGTTGGAACAGACTGCTTCTCTTTCAGAGAAACTCATGTGAGTTGCTGGTGAATGCTTGTAAGTAGCTTAAGGCAGTTTCAAAGGAAAGTGATTTTCTCTGAAAGTACAGCATTTAGAAAGTGACACAACACTCCATTCACTTCACACAGTGAATTGAAGTGTTGGAAAAGACTGCTTCTCTTTCAGAGAAACTCATGTGAGTTGCTGTTGAATGCTTGTAAGTAGCTTAAGGCAGTTTCAAAGAAAAGTGATTTTCTCTGAAAGTACAGCATAGAGAAAGTGAAGCAACCCTCCATTCACTTCGCACAGTGAATTGAAGTGTTGGAACAGACTGCTTCTCTTTCAGAGAAATTCATGTGAGTTTCTTGTGAATGCTTATAATTATCTTAAGGCACTTTTAAAGAAAGTGATTTTCTCTGAAAGTACAGCATTTAGAAAGTGAAGCAACACTCCTTTCGCTTCGCAGAGTGAATTGAAGTGTTGGAACAGACTGCTTCTCTTTCAGAGAAATGCAAGTGAGTTGCTGTTGAATCATTGTAAGAAGCTTAAGGCAGTTTCAAAGGAAAGTGATTTTCTCTGAAAGTACAGCATTTAGAAAGTGAAACAACACTCCATTCACTTCACACAGTGAATTGAAGTGTTAGAACAGACTGCTTCACTTTCAGAGAAACTCATGTGTGTTGCTGGTGAATGCTTGTAAGTAGCTTAAAGCTGTTTCAAAGGAAAGTGATTTTCTCTGAAAGTACAGCATTTAGAAAGTGAAGCAACACTCCATTCACTTCGCACAGTGCATTGAAGTGTTGGAACAGACTGCTTCTCTTTCAGAGAAACTCATGTGAGTTGCTCGTGAATGCTTGTAAGTAGCTTAAGGTACTTTGAAAGGAAAGTGATTTTCTCTGAAAGTACAGCATTTAGAAAGTGACGCAATACTCCATTCACTTCGCACAGTGAATTGAAGAGTTTGAACAGACTGCTTCTCTTTCAGAGAAACTCATGTGAGTTGCTGGTGAATGCTTGTAAGTAGCTTAAGGCACTTTCAAAGGAAAGTGATTTTCTCTGAAAGTACAGCATTTAGAAAGTGAAGCAACACTCCATTCACTTCGCACAGTGAATTCAATGGCTGGAACAGACTGCTTCTCTTTCAGAGTGATACTTGAGAGTTGTTGGTGAATGCTTGTAAGTAGCTTAAGGCACTTTCAAAGAAGAGTGATTTTCTCTGAAAGTACAGCATTTAGAAAGTGAAACAACACATTCACTTCGCACAGTGAATTGAAGTGTTGGAACAGACTGCTTCTCTTTCAGAGAAACGCATGTGAGTTTCTTGTGAATGCTTGAATGTAGCTTAAGACAGTATCAAAGGAAAGTGATTTTCTCTGAAAATACAGCATTTAGAAAGTGAAACAACAACACATTCACTTCAAACAGGGAATTGAAGTGTTGGAACAGACTGCTTCTCTTTCAGAGAAACTCATGTGAGTTGCTGGTGAATGCTTGTAAGTAGCTTAAGGCAGTTTCAAAGGAAAGTGATTTTCTCTGAAAGTACAGCATTTAGAAAGTGACACAACACTCCATTCACTTCACACAGTGAATTGAAGTGTTGGAAAAGACTGCTTCTCTTTCAGAGAAACTCATGTGAGTTGCTGTTGAATGCTTGTAAGTAGCTTAAGGCAGTTTCAAAGAAAAGTGATTTTCTCTGAAAGTACAGCATAGAGAAAGTGAAGCAACCCTCCATTCACTTCGCACAGTGAATTGAAGTGTTGGAACAGACTGCTTCTCTTTCAGAGAAATTCATGTGAGTTTCTTGTGAATGCTTATAATTATCTTAAGGCACTTTTAAAGAAAGTGATTTTCTCTGAAAGTACAGCATTTAGAAAGTGAAGCAACACTCCTTTCGCTTCGCAGAGTGAATTGAAGTGTTGGAACAGACTGCTTCTCTTTCAGAGAAATGCAAGTGAGTTGCTGTTGAATCCTTGTAAGAAGCTTAAGGCAGTTTCAAAGGAAAGTGATTTTCTCTGAAAGTACAGCATTTAGAAAGTGAAACAACACTCCATTCACTTCACACAGTGAATTGAAGTGTTAGAACAGACTGCTTCACTTTCAGAGAAACTCATGTGTGTTGCTGGTGAATGCTTGTAAGTAGCTTAAAGCTGTTTCAAAGGAAAGTGATTTTCTCTGAAAGAACAGGATTTAGAAAGTGAAGCAACACTCCATTCACTTCGCACAGTGAATTGAAGTATTGGAACAGACTGCTTCTCTTTCAGAGAAACTCATGTGAGTTGCGGGTGAATGCTTGTAAGTAGCTTAAGACAGTTTCAAAGGAAAGTGATTTTCTCTGAAAGTACAGGATTTATAAATTGAAGCAACACTCCATTCACTTCGCACAGTGAATTGAAGTGTTGGAACAGACTGCTTCTCTTTCAGAGAAACTCATGTGTGTTGCTGGTGAATGCTTGTAAGTAGCTTAAAGCTGTTTCAAAGAAAGTGATTTTCTCTGAAAGTACAGCATTTAGAAAGTGAAACAACAACACATTCACTTCGCACAGTGAATTGAAGTGTTGGAACAGACTGCTTCTCTTTCAGAGAAACTCATGTGAGTTGCTGGTGAATGCTCGTAAGTAGCTTGAGGTACTTTGAAAGGAAAGTGATTTTCTCTGAAAGTACAGCATTTAGAAAGTGACGCAACACTCCATTCACTTTGCAGAGTGAATTGAAGTGTTGGAACAGACTGTTTCTCTTTCAGAGAAACTCATGTGAGTTTTTGGTGAACGCTTGTAAGTAGGTTAACGTACTTTGAAAGGACAGTGATTTTCTTTGAAAGTACAGCATTTAGAAAGTGAAGCAACACTCCATTCACTTCGCACAGTGAATTGAAGTGTTGGAACAGACTGCTTCTCTTTCAGAGAAACTCATGTGAGTTGCTGGTGAATGCTTGTAAGTAGCTTAAAGCAGTTTCAAAGTAAAGTGATTTTCTCTGAAAGTACAGTATTTAGAAAGTGAAGCAACACTCCATTCACTTCGCAGAGTGAATTGAAGTGTTGGAACAGACTGCTTCTCTTTCAGAGAAACTCATGTGAGTTCCTGGTGAATGCTTGTAAGTAGGTTAACGTACTTTGAAAGGACAGTGATTTTCTTTGAAAGTACAGCATTTAGAAAGTGATGCAACACTCCATTCACTTCGCACAGTGAATTGAAGTGTTGGAACAGACTGCTTCTCTTTCAGAGAAGCTCATGTGAGTTGGTGGTGAATGCTTGTAAGTAGCTTAAGGCACTTTCAAAGGAAAGTGATTTTCTCTGAAAGTACAGCATTTAGAAAGTGAAACAACACTCCATTCACTTTGCTCAGTGAATTCAAGTGTTGAAACAGACTGCTTCTCTTTCAGAGAATCTCATGTGAGTTGCTGGTGAATGCTTGTAAGTAGCTTAAGTCAGTTTCAAAGGAAAGTGATTTTCTCTGAAAGTACAGCATTTAGAAAGTGAAGCAACACTCCATTCACTTCGCACAGTGAATTGAAGTGTTGGAACAGACTGCTTCTCTTTCAGAGAAATGTATGTGACTTGCTGTTGAATGCGTGTAAGTAGCTTAAGGCAGTTTCAAAGGAAAGTGATTTTCTCTGAAAGTACAGCATTTAGAAAGTGAAACAACAATACATTCACTTTGTACAGTGAATTGAAGTGTTGGAACAGACTGCTTCTCTTTCAGAGAAACTCATGTGAGTTGCTGGTGAATGCTTGTAAGTAGCTTAAGGCACTTTCAAAGGAAAGTGATATTCTCTGAAAGTACAGCATTTAGAAAGTGAAGCAACACTCCATTCACGTCGCACAGTGAATTCTAGGGTTGGAACAGACTGCTTATCTTTCAGAGTAATGCATGAGAGTTGTTGGTGAATGCTTGTAAGTAGCTTAAGGCAGTTTCAAAGGAAAGTGATTTTCTCTGAAAGTACAGCATTTAGAAAGTGACGGAACACTCCATTCAGTTCACACAGTGAATAGAAGTGTTGGAACAGACTGCTTCTCTTTCAGAGAAATTCATGTGAGTTTCTTGTGAATGCTTATAATTATCTTAATGCACTTTCAAAGAAAGTGATTTTCTCTGAAAGTACAGGATTTAGAAATTGAAGCAACACTCCATTCACTTCGCACAGTGAATTGAAGTGTTGGAACAGACTGCTTCTCTTTCAGAGAAACTCATGTGTGTTGCTGGGGAATGCTTGTAAGTAGCTTAAAGCTGTTTCAAAGAAAGTGATTTTCTCTGAAAGTACAGCATTTAGAAAGTGAAACAACAACACATTCACTTCGCACAGTGAATTGAAGTGTTGGAACAGACTGCTTCTCTTTCAGAGAAACTCATGTGAGTTGCTGGTGAATGCTCGTAAGTAGCTTAAGGTACTTTAAAAGGAAAGTGATTTTCTCTGAAAGTACAGCATTTAGAAAGTGAAGCAACACTCCATTCACTTCACACAGTGAATTGAAGTGTTGGAACAGACTGCTTCTCTTTCAGAGAAGCTCATGTGAGTTACTGGTGAATGCTTGTAAGAAGCTTAAGACAGTTTCAAAGGAAAGTGATTTTCTCTGAAAGTACAGCATAGAGAAAGTGAAGCAACCCTCCATTCACTTCGCACAGTGAATTGAAGTGTTGGAACAGACTGCTTCTCTTTCAGAGAAATTCATGTGAGTTTCTTGTGAATGCTTATAATTATCTTAAGGCACTTTCAAAGAAAGTGATTTTCTCTGAAAGTACAGCATTTAGAAAGTGAAGCAACACTCCATTCACTTCGCACAGTGAATTTAAGTGTTGGAACAGACTGCTTCTCTTTCAGAGAAATGCACGTGAGTTGCTGTTGAATGCTTGTAAGTAGCTTAAGGCAGTTTCAAGGGAAAGTGATTTTCTCTGAAAGTACAGCATTTTGAAAGTGAAGCAACATTCCATTCACTTCGAACAGTGAATTGAACTGTTGGAACAGACGGCTTCTCTTTCAGAGAAATGCATTTCAGTTAGTGGTGAATGCTTGTAAGTAGCTTAAGCCAGTTTCAAAGGACAGTGATGTTGTCTGAAAGTACAGCATTTAGGAAGTGAAGCAACACTTCACTCAATTTGCATAGTGAATTGAAGTGATGGAACAGACTGCTTATGTTTCAGAGTAATGCATGAGAGTTGTTGGTGAATGCTTGTAAGTAGCTTAAGGCACTTTCAAAGAAGAGTGATTTTCTCTGAAAGTACAGCATTTAGAAATTGAAACAACAACACATTCACTTCGCCCAGTGAATTGAAGTGTTGGAACAGACTGCTTCTCTTTCAGAGAAACTCATGTGAGTTGCTGGTGAATGCTTGTAAGTAGCTTAAGGCAGTTTCAAAGGAAAGTGATTTTCCCTGAAAGTACAGCATTTAGAAAGTGAAACAACACTCCATTCACTTCACACAGTGAATTGAAGTGTTAGAACAGACGGCTTCTCTTTCAGAGAAACTCATGTGAGTTGCTGGTGAATGCTTGTAAGTAGCTTAAGACAGTTTCAAAGGAAAGAGATTTTCTCTGAAAGTACAGCATTTAGAAAGTGAAGCAACACTCCATTCACTTCGCACAGTGAATTGAAGTGTTGGAACAGACTGCTTCTCTTTCAGAGAAATGTATGTGAGTTGCTGGTGAATGCGTGTAAGTAGCTTAAGGCTGTTTCAAAGAAAGTGATTTTCTCTGAAAGTACAGCATTTAGAAAGTGAAGCAACGCTCCATTCACTTCGCACAGTGAATTGAAGTGTTGTAACAGACTGCTTCTCTTTCAGAGAAACTCATGTGATTTGCTGGTGAATGCTTGCAAGTAGCTTAAGGTACTTTGAAAGGAAAGTGATTTTCTCTAAAAGTACAGCATTTAGAAAGTGACGCAACACTCCATTCACTTTGCACAGTGAATTGAAGTGTTGGAACTGACTGCTTCTCTTTCAGAGACTCATGTGAGTTGCTGGTGAATGCTTGTAAGTAGCTTAAGGCAGTTTCAAAGGAAAGTGATTTTCTCTGAAAGTACAGCACTTAGAAAGGGAAGCAACACTCCATTTACTTTGCCCAGTGAATTGAAGTGTTGAAACAGACTGCTTCTCTTTCAGAGAAACTCATGTGAGTTGCTGGTGAATGCTTGTAAGTAGCTTAAGGCAGTTTCAAAGAAAAGTGATTTTCTCTGAAAGTACAGCATTTAGAAAGTGAAGCAACACTCCATTCACTTCGCACAGTGAATTGAAGTGTTAGAACAGACTGCTTCTCTTTCAGAGAAACTCATGTGAGTTGCTGGTGAATGCTTGTAAGTAGCTTAAAGCACTTTCAAAGGAAAGTGATTTTCTCTGAAAGGACAGCATAGAGAAAGTGAAGCAACACTCCATTCACTTTGCACAGTGATTTGAAGTGTTGGAACAGACTGCTTCTCTTTCAGAGAAATGTATGTGAGTTGCTGGTGAATGCGTGTAAGTAGCTTAAGGCAGTTTCAAAGGAAAGTGATTTTCTCTGAAAGTACAGCATTTAGAAAGTGACACAACAACACATTCACTTCGCACAGTGAATTGAAGTAGTGGAACAGACTGCTTCTCTTTCAGAGAAGCTCATGTGAGTTGCTGGTGAATGCTTGTATGTAGCTTAAGGTACTTTGAAAGGAAAGTAATTTTCTCTGAAAGTACAGCATTTAGAAAGTGACGCAATACTCCATTCACTTCGCACAGTGAATTGAAGAGTTTGAACAGACTGCTTCTCTTTCAGAGAAACTCATGTGAGTTGCTGGTGAATGCTTGTAAGTAGTTTAAGTCAGTTTCAAAGGAAAGTGATTTTCTCTGAAAGTACAGCATTTAGAAAGTAAAGCAACACTCCATTCACTTCGCACAGTGAATTGAAGTGTTGGAACAGACTGCTTCTCTTTCAGAGAAATGTATGTGAGTTGCTGGTGAATGCGTGTAAGTAGCTTAAGGCAGTTTCAAAGGAAAGTGGTTTTCTCTGAAAGTACAGCATTTAGAAAGTGAAACAACAACACATTCACTTCGCACAGTGAATTGAAGTGTTGGAACAGACTGCTTTTCTTTCAGAGAAACTCATGTGAGTTGCTAGTGAAAGCTTGTAAGTAGCTTAAGGTACTTTGATAGGAAAGTGATTTTCTCTGAAAGTACAGCATTTAGAAAGAGACGCAACACTCCATTCACTTCGCACAGTGAATTGAAGAGTTTGAACAGACTGCTTCTCTTTCAGAGAAACTCATGTGAGTTGCTGGTGAATGCTTGTACGTAGCTTAAGGTAGTTTCAAAGGAAAGTGATTTTCTCTGAAAGTACAGGATTTAGAAAGTAAAACAACAACACGTACACTTCGCACAGTGAATTGAAGTTTGGAACAGACTGCTTCTCTTTCAGAGAAACTCATGTGAGTTGCTGGTGAATGCTTGTAAGTATCTTAAGGCAGTTTCAAAGGAAAGTGATTTTCTCTGAAAGTACAGCATTTAGAAAGTGAAGCAACACTCCATTCACGTTGCATAGTGAATTCTAGGGTTGGAACAGACTTCTTCTCTTTCAGAGTAATGCATGAGAGTTGTTGGTGAATGCTTGTAAGTAGCTTAAGGCACTTTCAAAGAAGAGTGATTTTCTCTGAAAGTACAGCATTTAGAAAGTGAAACAACAACACATTCACTTCGCACAGTGAATTGAAGTGCTGGAACAGACTGCTTCTCTTTCAGAGAAACTCATGTGAGTTGCTGGTGAATGCTTGTAAGTAGCTTAAGGCAGTTTCAAAGGAAAGTGATTTTCTCTGAAAGTACAGCATTTAGAAAGTGACGCAACACTCCATTCACTTCACACAGTGAATTGAAGTGTTGGAACAGACTGCTTCTCTTTCAGAGAAACTCATGTGAGTTGCTG
This sequence comes from Myodes glareolus, assembly GCF_982192425.1. NCBI lineage: Eukaryota > Metazoa > Chordata > Mammalia > Rodentia > Cricetidae > Myodes > Myodes glareolus. The sequence continues at coordinate 382,718 of NW_028263242.1, forward strand.
GTGAATGCTTGTAAGAAGCTTAAGGTAGTTTCAAAGGAAAGTGATTTTCTCTGAAAGTACAGCATAGAGAAATTGAAGCAACCCTCCATTCACTTCGCACAGTGAATTGAAGTGTTGGAACAGACTGCTTCTCTTTCAGAGAAATTCATGTGAGTTTCTTGTGAATGCTTATAATTATCTTAAGGCACTTTCAAAGAAAGTGATTTTCTCTGAAAGTACAGCATTTAGAAAGTGAAGCAACACTCCATTCACTACGAACAGTGAATTGAAATGTTGGAACAGACTGCTTCTCTTTCAGAGAAATGCACGTGAGTTGCTGTTGAATGCTTGTAAGTAGCTTAAGGCAGTTTCAAAGGAAAGTGATTTTCTCTGAAAGTACAGCATTTTGAAAGTGAAGCAACACTCCATTCACTTCGAACAGTGAATTGAAGTGTTGGAATTGACTGCTTCTCTTTCAGAGAAACTCATGTGAGTTGCGGGTGAATGCTTGTAAGTAGCTTAAGACAGTTTCAAAGGAAAGTGATTTTCTCTGAAAGTACAGGATTTAGAAAGTGAAGCAACACTCCATTCACTTCGCACAGTGAATTGAAGTGTTGGAACAGACTGCTTCTCTTTCAGAGAAATGTATGTGAGTTGCTGGTGAATGCGTGTAAGTAGCTTAAGGCTGTTTCAAAGAAAGTGATTTTCTCTGAAAGTACAGCATTTAGAAAGTGAAACAATAACACATTCACTTCGCACAGTGAATTGAAGTGTTGGAACAGACTGCTTCTCTTTCAGAGAAACTCATGTGAGTTGCTGGTGAATGCTTGTAAGTAGCTTAAGGTACTTTGAAAGGAAAGTGATTTTCTCTGAAAGTACAGCATTTAGAAAGTGACGCAACACTCCATTCACTTTGCACAGTGAATTGAAGTGTTGGAACAGACAACTTCTCTTTCAGAGAAACTCATGTGAGTTGCTGGTGAATGCTTGTAAGTAGCTTAAAGCAGTTTCAAAGGAAAGTGATTTTCTCTGAAAGTACAGCATTTAGAAAGTGACGCAACACTCCATTCACTTCGCACAGTGATTTGAAGTGTTGGAACAGACTGCTTCTCTTTCAGAGAAATGTATGTGAGTTGCTGGTGAATGCGTGTAAGTAGCTTAAGGTAGTTTCAAAGGAAAGTGATTTTCTCTGAAAGTACAGCATTGAGAAAGTGACACAACAGCACATTCACTTCGCACAGTGCATTGAAGTGTTGGAACAGACTGCTTCTCTTTCAGAGAAACTCATGTGTGTTGCTGGTGAATGCTTGTAAGTAGCTTAAGGTACTTTGAAAGGAAAGTGATTTTCTCTGAAAGTACAGCATTTAGAAAGTGACGCAATACTCCATTCACTTCGCACAGTGAATTGAAGAGTTTAAACAGACTGCTTCTCTTTCAGAGAAACTCATGTGAGTTGCTGGTGAATGCTTGTAAGTAGTTTAAGGCAGTTTCAAAGGAAAGTGATTTTCTCTGAAAGTACAGCATTTAGAAAGTGAAGCAACACTCCATTCACTTCGCACAGTGAATTGAAGTCTTGGGACAGACTGCTTCTCTTTCAGAGAAACTCATGTGAGTTGCTGGTGAATGCTTGTACGTAGCTTAAGGCACTTTCAAAGGAAAGTGATTTTCTCTGAAAGTACAGCATTTAGAAAGTGAAGCAACACTCCTTTCACTTCGCACAGTGAATTCAAGGGTTGGAACAGACTGCTTCTCTTTCAGAGTAATGCTTGAGAGTTGTTGGTGAATGCTTGTAAGTAGCTTAAGGCACTTTCAAAGAAGAGTGATTTTCTCTGAAAGTACAGCATTTAGAAAGTGAAACAACACATTCACTTCGCAAAGTGAATTGAAGTGTTGGAACAGACTGCTTCTCTTTCAGAGAAACGCATGTGAGTTTCTTGTGAATGCTTGAATGTAACTTAAGACAGTATCAAAGGAAAGTGATTTTCTCTGAAAATACAGCATTTAGAAAGTGAAACAACAACACATTCACTTCAAACAGGGAATTGAAGTGTTGGAACAGACTGCTTCTCTTTCAGAGAAATTCATGTGAGTTTCATGTGAATGCTTATAATTATCTTAAGGCACTTTTAAAGAAAGTGATTTTCTCTGAAAGTACAGCATTTAGAAAGTGAAGCAACACTCCATTCACTTCGCACAGTGAATTGAAGTGTTGGAACAGACTGCTTCTCTTTCAGAGAAATGCACGTGAGTTGCTGTTGAATGCTTGTAAGTAGCTTAAGGCAGTTTCAAAGGAAAGTGATTTTCTCTGAAAGTACAGCATTTTGAAAGTGAAGCAACACTCCATTCACTTCGAACAGTGAATTGAACTGTTGGAACAGACTGCTTCTCTTTCAGAGAAATGCATGTGAGTTGGTGGTGAATGCTTGTAAGTAGCTTAAGCGAGTTTCAAAGGACATTGATGTTCTCTGAAAGTACAGCATTTAGAAAGTGAAGCAACACTTCACTCAATTTACATAGTGAATTGAAGTGTTGGAACAGACTGCTTATGTTTCAGAGTAATGCATGAGAGCTGTTGGTGAATGCTTGTAAGTAGTTTAAGGCACTTTCAAAGAAGAGTGATTTTCTCTGAAAGTACAACATTTAGAAATTGAAACAACAACACATTCACTTCGCCCAGTGAACTGAAGTGTTGGAACAGACTGCTTCTCTTTCAGAGAAACTCATGTGAGTTGCTGGTGAATGCTTGTAAGTAGTTTAAGGCAGTTTCAAAGGAAAGTGATTTTCTCTGAAATTACAGCATTTAGAAAGTGAAACAACACTCCATTCACTTCACACTGTGAATTGAAGTGTTAGAACAGACTGCCTCTCTTTCAGAGAAACTCATGTGAGTTCCTGGTGAATGCTTGTAAGTAGCTTAAAGCAGTTTCAAAGGAAAGTGATTTTCTCTGAAAGTACAGGATTTAGAAAGTGAAGCAACACTCCATTCACTTCGCACAGTGAATTGAAGTGTTGGAACAGAAAGCTTCTCTTTCAGAGAAATGTATGTGAGTTGCTGGTGAATGCGTGTAAGTAGCTTAATGCTGTTTCAAAGAAAGTGATTTTCTCTGAAAGTACAGCATTTAGAAAGTGAAACAATAACACATTCACTTCGCACAGTGAATTGAAGTGTTGGAACAGACTGCTTCTCTTTCAGAGAAACTCATGTGAGTTGCTGGTGAATGCTTGTAAGTAGCTTAAGGTACTTTGAAAGGAAAGTGATTTTCTCTGAAAGTACAGCATTTAGAAAGTGACGCAACACTCCATTCACTTTGCACAGTGAATTGAAGTGTTGGAACAGACAACTTCTCTTTCAGAGAAACTCATGTGAGTTGCTGGTGAATGCTTGTAAGTAGCTTAAAGCAGTTTCAAAGGAAAGTGATTTTCTCTGAAAGTACAGCATTTAGAAAGTGACGCAACACTCCATTCACTTCGCACAGTGATTTGAAGTGTTGGAACAGACTGCTTCTCTTTCAAAGAAATGTATGTGAGTTGCTGGTGAATGCGTGTAAGTAGCTTAAGGCAGTTTCAAAGGAAAGTGATTTTCTCTGAAAATACAGCATTTAGAAAGTGACACAACAGCACATTCACTTCGCACAGTGCATTGAAGTGTTGGAACAGACTGCTTCTCTTTCAGAGAAACTCATGTGAGTTGCTGGTGAATGCTTGCAAGTAGCTTAAGGTACTTTGAAAGGAAAGTGATTTTCTCTGAAAATACAGCATTTAGAAAGTGATGCAATACTCCATTCACTTAGCACAGTGAATTGAAGAGTTTGAACAGACTGCTTCTCTTTCAGAGAAACTCAAGTGAGTTGCTGGTGAATGCTTGTAAGTAGTTTAAGGCAGTTTCAAAGGAAAGTGATTTTCTCTGAAAGTACAGCATTTAGAAAGTGAAGCAACACTCCATTCACTTCGCACAGTGAATTGAAGTGTTGGGACAGACTGCTTCTCTTTCAGAGAAACTCATGTGAGTTGCTGGTGAATGCTTGTACGTAGCTTAAGGCACTTTCAAAGGAAAGTGATTTTCTCTGAAAGTACAGCATTTAGAAAGTGAAGCAACACACCTTTCACTTCGCACAGTGAATTCAAGGGTTGGAACAGACTGCTTCTCTTTCAGAGTAATGCTTGAGAGTTGTTGGTGAATGCTTGTAAGTAGCTTAAGGCACTTTCAAAGAAGAGTGATTTTCTCTGAAAGTACAGCATTTAGAAAGTGAAACAACACATTCACATGGCACAGTGAATTGAAGTGTTGGAACAGACTGCTTCTCTTTCAGAGAAACGCATGTGAGTTTCTTGTGAATGCTTGAATGTAGCTTAAGACAGTATCAAAGGAAAGTGATTTTCTCTGAAAATACAGCATTTAGAAAGTGAAACAACAACACATTCACTTCAAACAGGGAATTGAAGTGTTGGAACAGACTACTTGTCTTTCAGAGAAACTCATGTGAGTTGCTGGTGAATGCTTGTAAGTAGCTTAAGGCAGTTTCAAAGGAAAGTGATTTTCTCTGAAAGTACAGCATTTAGAAAGTGACGCAACACTCCATTCACTTCACACAGTGAATTGAAGTGTTGGAAAAGACTGCTTCTCTTTCAGAGAAACTCATGTGAGTGCTGGTGAATGCTTGTAAATAGCTTAAGGCACTTTCAAAGAAGAGTGATTTTCTCTGAAAGTACAGCATTTAGAAAGTGAAACAACACATTCACTTCGCAAAGTGAATTGAAGTGTTGGAACAGACTGCTTCTCTTTCAGAGAAACGCATGTGAGTTTCTTGTGAATGCTTGAATGTAACTTAAGACAGTATCAAAGGAAAGTGATTTTCTCTGAAAATACAGCATTTAGAAAGTGAAACAACAACACATTCACTTCAAACTGGGAATTGAAGTGTTGGAACAGACTACTTCTCTTTCAGAGAAACTCATGTGAGTTGCTGGTGAATGCTTGTAAGTAGTTTAAGGCAGTTTCAAAGGAAAGTGATTTTCTCTGAAAGTACAGCATTTAGAAAGTAAAGCAACACTCCATTCACTTCGCACAGTGAATTGAAGTGTTGGAACAGACTGCTTCTCTTTCAGAGAAACTCATGTGAGTGCTGGTGAATGCTTGTAAGTAGCTTAAGGCAGTTTCAAAGAAAAGTGATTTTCTCTGAAAGTACAGCATAGAGAAAGTGAAGCAACCCTCCATTCACTTCGCACAGTGAATTGAAGTGTTGGAACAGACTGCTTCTCTTTCAGAGAAATTCATGTGAGTTTCTTGTGAATGCTTATAATTATCTTAAGGCACTTTTAAAGAAAGTGATTTTCTTTGAAAGTACAGCATTTAGAAAGTGAAGCAACACTCCATTCACTTCGCACAGTGAATTGAAGTGTTGGAACAGACTGCTTCTCTTTCAGAGAAATGCACGTGAGTTGCTGTTGAATGCTTGTAAGAAGCATAAGGCAGTTTCAAAGGAAAGTGATTTTCTCTGAAAGTACAGCATTTAGAAAGTGAAACAACACTCCATTCACTTCACACAGTGAATTGAAGTGTTAGAACAGACTGCTTCACTTTCAGAGAAACTCATGTGTGTTGCTGGTGAATGCTTGTAAGTAGCTTAAAGCTGTTTCCAAGGAAAGTGATTTTCTCTGAAAGAACAGCATTTAGAAAATGAACCAACACTCCATTCACTTCGCACAGTGAATTGAAGTATTGGAACAGACTGCTGCTCTTTCAGAGAAACTCATGTGAGTTGCTGGTGAATGCTTGAAAGTAGCTTAAGGCTCTTTCAAAGAAAGTGATTTTCTCTGAAAGTACAGCATTTAGAAAGTGAAGCAACACTCCATTCACTACGCACAGTGAATTGAAATGTTGGAACAGACTGCTTCTCTTTCAGAGAAATGCACGTGTGTTGCTGTTGAATGCTTGTAAGTAGCTTAAGGCAGTTTCAAAGGACAGTGATTTTCTCTGAAAGTACAGCATTTTGAAAGTGAAGCAACACTCCATTCACTTCGAACAGTGAATTGAACTGTTGGAACAGACTGCTTCTCTTTCAGAGAAATGCATGTGAGTTGGTGGTGAATGCTTGTAAGTAGCTTAAGCGAGTTTCAAAGGACAGTGATGTTCTCTGAAAGTACAGCATTTAGAAAGTGAAGCAACACTTCACTCAATTTACATAGTGAATTGAAGTGTTGGAACAGACTGCTTATGTTTCAGAGTAATGCATGAGAGCTGTTGGTGAATGCTTGTAAGTAGCTTAAGGCACTTTCAAAGAAGAGTGATTTTCTCTGAAAGTACAACATTTAGAAATTGAAACAACAACACATTCACTTCGCCCAGTGAACTGAAGTGTTGGAACAGACTGCTTCTCTTTCAGAGAAACTCATGTGAGTTGCTGGTGAATGCTTGTAAGTAGTTTAAGGCAGTTTCAAAGGAAAGTGATTTTCTCTGAAAGTACAGCATTTAGAAAGTGAAACAACACTCCATTCACTTCACACAGTGAATTGATTTGTTAGAACAGACTGCTTCTCTTTCAGAGAAACTCATGTGAGTTCCTGGTGAATGCTTGAAAGTAGCTTAAAGCAGTTTCAAAGGAAAGTGATTTTTTCTGAAAGTACAGCCTTTAGAAAGTGAAGCAACACTCCATTCACTTCGCACAGTGAATTGAAGTGTTGGAATAGACTGCTTCTCTTTCAGAGAAACTCATGTGAGTTGCGGGTGAATGCTTGTAAGTAGCTTAAGACAGTTTCAAAGGAAAGTGATTTTCTCTGAAAGTACAGGATTTAGAAAGTGAAGCAACACTCCATTCACTTCGCACAGTGAATTGAAGTGTTGGAACAGACTGCTTCTCTTTCAGAGAAATGTATGTGAGTTGCTGGTGAATGCGTGTAAGTAGCTTAAGGCTGTTTCAAAGAAAGTGATTTTCTCTGAAAGTACAGCATTTAGAAAGTGACGCAACACTCCATTCACTTCGCACAGTGATTTGAAGTGTTGGAACAGACTGCTTCTCTTTCAGAGAAATGTATGTGAGTTGCTGGTGAATGCGTGTAAGTAGCTTAAGGCAGTTTCAAAGGAAAGTGATTTTCTCTGAAAGTACAGCATTTAGAAAGTGAAACAACACATTCACTTCGCACAGTGAATTGAAGTGTTGGAACAGACTGCTTCTCTTTCAGAGAAACGCATGTGAGTTTCTTGTGAATGCTTGAATGTAGCTTAAGACAGTATCAAAGGAAAGTGATTTTCTCTGAAAATACAGCATTTAGAAAGTGAAACAACAACACATTCACTTCAAACAGGGAATTGAAGTGTTGGAACAGACTACTTGTCTTTCAGAGAAACTCATGTGAGTTGCTGGTGAATGCTTGTAAGTAGCTTAAGGCAGTTTCAAAGGAAAGTGATTTTCTCTGAAAGTACAGCATTTAGAAAGTGACGCAACACTCCATTCACTTCACACAGTGAATTGAAGTGTTGGAAAAGACTGCTTCTCTTTCAGAGAAACTCATGTGAGTGCTGGTGAATGCTTGTAAGTAGCTTAAGGCAGTTTCAAAGAAAAGTGATTTTCTCTGAAAGTACAGCATAGAGAAAGTGAAGCAACCCTCCATTCACTTCGCACAGTGAATTGAAGTGTTGGAACAGACTGCTTCTCTTTCAGAGAAATTCATGTGAGTTTCTTGTGAATGCTTATAATTATCTTAAGGCACTTTTAAAGAAAGTGATTTTCTCTGAAAGTACAGCATTTAGAAAGTGAAGCAACACTCCATTCACTTCGCACAGTGAATTGAAGTGTTGGAACAGACTGCTTCTCTTTCAGAGAAATGCACGTGAGTTGCTGTTGAATGCTTGTAAGAAGCATAAGGCAGTTTCAAAGGAAAGTGATTTTCTCTGAAAGTACAGCATTTAGAAAGTGAAACAACACTCCATTCACTTCACACAGTGAATTGAAGTGTTAGAACAGACTGCTTCACTTTCAGAGAAACTCATGTGTGTTGCTGGTGAATGCTTGTAAGTAGCTTAAAGCTGTTTCCAAGGAAAGTGATTTTCTCTGAAAGAACAGCATTTAGAAAATGAAGCAACACTCCATTCACTTCGCACAGTGAATTGAAGTATTGGAACAGACTGCTTCTCTTTCAGAGAAACTCATGTGAGTTGCTGGTGAATGCTTGTAAGTAGCTTAAGACAGTTTCAAAGGAAAGTGATTTTCTCTGAAAGTACAGGATTTAGAAAATGAAGCAACACTCCATTCACTTCGCACAGTGAATTGAATTGTTGGAACAGACTGCTTCTCTTTCAGAGAAACTCATGTGTGTTGCTGGTGAATGCTTGTAAGTAGCTTAAAGCTGTTTCAAAGAAAGTGATTTTCTCTGAAAGTACAGCATTTAGAAAGTGAAACAACAACACATTCACTTCGCACAGTGAATTGAAGTGTTGGAACAGACTGCTTCTCTTTCAGAGAAACTCATGTGAGTTGCTGGTGAGTGCTCGTAAGTAGCTTAAGGTACTTTGAAAGGAAAGTGATTTTCTCTGAAAGTACAGCATTTAGAAAGTGACGCAACACTCCATTCACTTTGCACAGTGAATTGACGTGTTGGAACAGACTGCTTTTCTTTCAGAGAAACTCATGTGAGTTGCTGTTGAATGCTTGTAAGTAGCTTAAGGCAGTTTCAAAGAAAAGTGATTTTCTCTGAAAATACAGCATTTAGAAAGTGAAACAACAACACATTCACTTCAAACAGGTAATTGAAGTGTTGGAACAGACTACTTGTCTTTCAGAGAAACTCATGTGAGTTGCTGGTGAATGCTTGTAAGTAGCTTAAGGCAGTTTCAAAGGAAAGTGATTTTCTCTGAAAGTACAGCATTTAGAAAGTGACGCAACACTCCATTCACTTCACACAGTGAATTGAAGTGTTGGAAAAGACTGCTTCTCTTTCAGAGAAACTCATGTGAGTGCTGGTGAATGCTTGTAAATAGCTTAAGGCACTTTCAAAGAAGAGTGATTTTCTCTGAAAGTACAGCATTTAGAAAGTGAAACAACACATTCACTTCGCAAAGTGAATTGAAGTGTTGGAACAGACTGCTTCTCTTTCAGAGAAACGCATGTGAGTTTCTTGTGAATGCTTGAATGTAACTTAAGACAGTATCAAAGGAAAGTGACTTTCTCTGAAAATACAGCATTTAGAAAGTGAAACAACAACACATTCACTTCAAACAGGGAATTGAAGTGTTGGAACAGACTACTTCTCTTTCAGAGAAACTCATGTGAGTTGCTGGTGAATGCTTGTAAGTAGTTTAAGGCAGTTTCAAAGGAAAGTGATTTTCTCTGAAAGTACAGCATTTAGAAAGTAAAGCAACACTCCATTCACTTCGCACAGTGAATTGAAGTGTTGGAACAGACTGCTTCTCTTTCAGAGAAACTCATGTGAGTGCTGGTGAATGCTTGTAAGTAGCTTAAGGCAGTTTCAAAGAAAAGTGATTTTCTCTGAAAGTACAGCATAGAGAAAGTGAAGCAACCCTCCATTCACTTCGCACAGTGAATTGAAGTGTTGGAACAGACTGCTTCTCTTTCAGAGAAATTCATGTGAGTTTCTTGTGAATGCTTATAATTATCTTAAGGCACTTTTAAAGAAAGTGATTTTCTTTGAAAGTACAGCATTTAGAAAGTGAAGCAACACTCCATTCACTTCGCACAGTGAATTGAAGTGTTGGAACAGACTGCTTCTCTTTCAGAGAAATGCACGTGAGTTGCTGTTGAATGCTTGTAAGAAGCATAAGGCAGTTTCAAAGGAAAGTGATTTTCTCTGAAAGTACAGCATTTAGAAAGTGAAACAACACTCCATTCACTTCACACAGTGAATTGAAGTGTTAGAACAGACTGCTTCACTTTCAGAGAAACTCATGTGTGTTGCTGGTGAATGCTTGTAAGTAGCTTAAAGCTGTTTCCAAGGAAAGTGATTTTCTCTGAAAGAACAGCATTTAGAAAATGAACCAACACTCCATTCACTTCGCACACTGAATTGAAGTATTGGAACAGACTGCTGCTCTTTCAGAGAAACTCATGTGAGTTGCTGGTGAATGCTTGAAAGTAGCTTAAGGCTCTTTCAAAGAAAGTGATTTTCTCTGAAAGTACAGCATTTAGAAAGTGAAGCAACACTCCATTCACTACGCACAGTGAATTGAAATGTTGGAACAGACTGCTTCTCTTTCAGAGAAATGCACGTGTGTTGCTGTTGAATGCTTGTAAGTAGCTTAAGGCAGTTTCAAAGGACAGTGATTTTCTCTGAAAGTACAGCATTTTGAAAGTGAAGCAACACTCCATTCACTTCGAACAGTGAATTGAACTGTTGGAACAGACTGCTTCTCTTTCAGAGAAATGCATGTGAGTTGGTGGTGAATGCTTGTAAGTAGCTTAAGCGAGTTTCAAAGGACAGTGATGTTCTCTGAAAGTACAGCATTTAGAAAGTGAAGCAACACTTCACTCAATTTACATAGTGAATTGAAGTGTTGGAACAGACTGCTTATGTTTCAGAGTAATGCATGAGAGCTGTTGGTGAATGCTTGTAAGTAGCTTAAGGCACTTTCAAAGAAGAGTGATTTTCTCTGAAAGTACAACATTTAGAAATTGAAACAACAACACATTCACTTCGCCCAGTGAACTGAAGTGTTGGAACAGACTGCTTCTCTTTCAGAGAAACTCATGTGAGTTGCTGGTGAATGCTTGTAAGTAGTTTAAGGCAGTTTCAAAGGAAAGTGATTTTCTCTGAAAGTACAGCATTTAGAAAGTGAAACAACACTCCATTCACTTCACACAGTGAATTGAAGTGTTAGAACAGACTGCTTCTCTTTCAGAGAAACTCATGTGAGTTCCTGGTGAATGCTTGAAAGTAGCTTAAAGCAGTTTCAAAGGAAAGTGATTTTTTCTGAAAGTACAGCCTTTAGAAAGTGAAGCAACACTCCATTCACTTCGCACAGTGAATTGAAGTGTTGGAATAGACTGCTTCTCTTTCAGAGAAACTCATGTGAGTTGCGGGTGAATGCTTGTAAGTAGCTTAAGACAGTTTCAAAGGAAAGTGATTTTCTCTGAAAGTACAGGATTTAGAAAGTGAAGCAACACTCCATTCACTTCGCACAGTGAATTGAAGTGTTGGAACAGACTGCTTCTCTTTCAGAGAAACGCATGTGAGTTTCTTGTGAATGCTTGAATGTAGCTTAAGACAGTATCAAAGGAAAGTGATTTTCTCTGAAAATACAGCATTTAGAAAGTGAAACAACAACACATTCACTTCAAACAGGGAATTGAAGTGTTGGAACAGACTACTTCTCTTTCAGAGAAACTCATGTGAGTTGCTGGTGAATGCTTGTAAGTAGCTTAAGGCAGTTTCAAAGGAAAGTGATTTTCTCTGAAAGTACAGCATTTAGAAAGTGACGCAACACTCCATTCACTTCACACAGTGAATTGAAGTGTTGGAAAAGACTGCTTCTCTTTCAGAGAAACTCATGTGAGTGCTGGTGAATGCTTGTAAGTAGCTTAAGGCAGTTTCAAAGAAAAGTGATTTTCTCTGAAAGTACAGCATAGAGAAAGTGAAGCAACCCTCCATTCACTTCGCACAGTGAATTGAAGTGTTGGAACAGACTGCTTCTCTTTCAGAGAAATTCATGTGAGTTTCTTGTGAATGCTTATAATTATCTTAAGGCACTTTTAAAGAAAGTGATTTTCTCTGAAAGTACAGCATTTAGAAAGTGAAGCAACACTCCATTCACTTCGCACAGTGAATTGAAGTGTTGGAACAGACTGCTTCTCTTTCAGAGAAATGCACGTGAGTTGCTGTTGAATGCTTGTAAGAAGCATAAGGCAGTTTAAAAGGAAAGTGATTTTCTCTGAAAGTACAGCATTTAGAAAGTGAAACAACACTCCATTCACTTCACACAGTGAATTGAAGTGTTAGAACAGACTGCTTCACTTTCAGAGAAACTCATGTGTGTTGCTGGTGAATGCTTGTAAGTAGCTTAAAGCTGTTTCCAAGGAAAGTGATTTTCTCTGAAAGAACAGCATTTAGAAAATGAAGCAACACTCCATTCACTTCGCACAGTGAATTGAAGTATTGGAACAGACTGCTTCTCTTTCAGAGAAACTCATGTGAGTTGCTGGTGAATGCTTGTAAGTAGCTTAAGACAGTTTCAAAGGAAAGTGATTTTCTCTGAAAGTACAGGATTTAGAAAATGAAGCAACACTCCATTCACTTCGCACAGTGAATTGAATTGTTGGAACAGACTGCTTCTCTTTCAGAGAAACTCATGTGTGTTGCTGGTGAATGCTTGTAAGTAGCTTAAAGCTGTTTCAAAGAAAGTGATTTTCTCTGAAAGTACAGCATTTAGAAAGTGAAACAACAACACATTCACTTCGCACAGTGAATTGAAGTGTTGGAACAGACTGCTTCTCTTTCAGAGAAACTCATGTGAGTTGCTGGTGAGTGCTCGTAAGTAGCTTAAGGTACTTTGAAAGGAAAGTGATTTTCTCTGAAAGTACAGCATTTAGAAAGTGACGCAACACTCCATTCACTTTGCACAGTGAATTGACGTGTTGGAACAGACTGCTTTTCTTTCAGAGAAACTCATGTGAGTTGCTGTTGAATGCTTGTAAGTAGCTTAAGGCAGTTTCAAAGAAAAGTGATTTTCTCTGAAAGTACAGCATTTAGAAAGTGAAGCAACACTCCATTCACTTCACACAGTGAATTGAAGTGTTAGAACAGACTGCTTCATTTTCAGAGAAACTCATGTGTGTTGTTGGTGAATGCTTGTAAGTAGCTTAAAGCTGTTTCAAAGGAAAGTGATTTTCTCTGAAAGAACAGCATTTAGAAAGTGAAGCAACACTCCATTCATTTCGCACAGTGAATTGAAGTATTGGAACAGACTGCTTCTCTTTCAGAGAAACTCATGTGAGTTGCTGGTGAATGCTTGTAAGTAGCTTAAGACAGTTTCAAAGGAAAGTGATTTTCTCTGAAAGTACAGGATTTAGAAATTGAAGCAACATTCCATTCACTTCGCACAGAGAATTGAAGTGTTGGAACAGACTGCTTCTCTTTCAGAGAAACTCATGTGTGTTGCTGGTGAATGCTTGTAAGTAGCTTAAAGCTGTTTCAAAGAAAGTGATTTTCTCTGAAAGTACAGCATTTAGAAAGTGAAACAACAACACATTCACTTCGCACAGTGAATTGAAGTGTTGGAACAGACTGATTCTCTTTCAGAGAAACTCATGTAAGTTGCTGGTGAATGCTCGTAAGTAGCTTAAGGTACTTTGAAAGGAAAGTGATTTTCTCTGAAAGTACAGCATTTAGAAAGTGACGCAAGACTCCATTCACTTTGCACAGTGAATTGAAGTGTTGGAACAGACTGCTTCTCTTTCAGAGAAACTCATGTGAGTGCTGGTGAATGCTTGTAAGTAGCTTAAGGCACTTTCAAAGGAAAGTGATTTTCTCTGAAAGTACAGCATTTAGAAAGTGAAACAACAATACATTCACTTCGCACAGTGAATTGAAGTGTTGGAACAGACTGCTTCTCTTTCAGAGAAACTCATGTGAGTGCTGGTGAATGCTTGTAAGTAGCTTAAGGCACTTTCAAAGGAAAGTGATATTCTCTGAAAGTACAGCATTTAGAAAGTGAAGCAACACTCCATTCACGTCACACAGTGAATTCTAGGGATGGAACAGACTGCTTATCTTTCAGAGTAATGCATGTGAGTTGTTGGTGAATGCTTGTAAGTAGCTTAATGCAGTTTCAAAGGAAAGTGATTTTCTCTGAAAGTACAGCATTTAGAAAGTGACGGAACACTCCATTCACTTCACACAGTGAATTGAAGTGTTGGAACAGACTGCTTCTCTTTCAGAGAAACTCATGTGAGTTGCTGGTGAATGCTTGTAAGAAGCTTAAGGCAGTTTCAAAGGAAAGTGATTTTCTCTGAAAGTACAGCATAGAGAAAGTGAAGCAACCCTCCATTCACTTCGCACAGTGAATTGAAGTGTTGGAACAGACTGCTTCCCTTTCAGAGAAATTCATGTGAGTTTCTTGTTAATGCTTATAATTATCTTAAGGCACTTTCAAAGAAAGTGATTTTCTCTGAAAGTACAGGATTTAGAAATTGAAGCAACACTCCATTCACTTCGCACAGTGAATTGAAGTGTTGGAACAGACTGCTTCTCTTTCAGAGAAACTCATGTGTGTTGCTGGTGAATGCTTGTAAGTAGCTTAAAGCTGTTTCAAAGAAAGTGATTTTCTCTGAAAGTACAGCATTTAGAAAGTGAAACAACAACACATTCACTTCGCACAGTGAATTGAAGTGTTGGAACAGACTGCTTCTCTTTCAGAGAAACTCATGTGAGTTGCTGGTGAATGATCGTAAGTAGCTTAAGGTACTTTGAAAGGACAGTGATTTTCTCTGAAAGTACAGCATTTAGAAAGTGACGCAACACTCCATTCACTTCGCAGAGTGAATTGAAGTGTTGGAACAGACTGCTTATCTTTCAGAGAAACTCATGTGAGATGCTGGTGAATGCTTGTAAGTAGCTTAAGGCAGTTTCAAAGAAAAGTGATTTTCTCTGAAAGTACAGCATTTAGAAAGTGAAGCAACACTCCATTCACTTCGCACAGTGAATTGAAGTGTTAGAACAGACTGCTTATGTTTCAGAGTAATGCATGAGAGTTGTTGATGAATGCGTGTAAGTAGCTTAAGGCACTTTCAAAGAAGATTGATTTTCTCTGAAAGTACAGCATTTAGAAAGTGAAGCAACACTCCATTCACTTCGCACAGTGAATTGAAGTGTTGGAACAGACTGCTTCTCTTTCAGAGAAACTCATGTGAGTTCCTGGTGAATGCTTGTAAGTAGCTTAAGGTACTTTGAAAGGACAGTGATTTTCTTTGAAAGTACAGCATTTAGAAAGTGACGCACACTCCATTCACTTCGCACAGTGAATTGAAGTGTTAGAACAGACGGCTTCTCTTTCAGGGAAACTCATGTGAGTTGCTGGTGAATGCCTGTAAGTAGCTTAAAGCAGTTTCAAAGGAAAGTGATTTTCTCTGAAAGTACAGCATTTAGAAAGTGAAGCAACACTCCATTCACTTAGCACAGTGAATTGAAGTATTGGAACAGACTGCTTCTCTTTCAGAGAAACTCATGTGAGTTGCTGGTGAATGCTTGTAAGTAGCTTAAGGCAGTTTCAAAGGAAAGTGATTTTCTCTGAAAGTACAGGATTTAGAAATTGAAGCAACACTCCATTCACGTCACACAGTGAATTGAAGTGTTGGAACAGACTGCTTCTCTTTCAGAGTAATGCATGTGAGTTGTTGGTGAATGCTTGTAAGTAGCTTAATGCAGTTTCAAAGGAAAGTGATTTTCTCTGAAAGTACAGCATTTAGAAAGTGACGGAACACTCCATTCACTTCACACAGTGAATTGAAGTGTTGGAACAGACTGCTTCTCTTTCAGAGAAACTCATGTGAGTTGCTGGTGAATGCTTGTAAGAAGCTTAAGGCAGTTTCAAAGGAAAGTGATTTTCTCTGAAAGTACAGCATAGAGAAAGTGAAGCAACCCTCCATTCACTTCGCACAGTGAATTGAAGTGTTGGAACAGACTGCTTCTCTTTCAGAGAAATTCATGTGAGTTTCTTGTTAATGCTTATAATTATCTTAAGGCACTTTCAAAGAAAGTGATTTTCTCTGAAAGTACAGGATTTAGAAATTGAAGCAACACTCCATTCACTTCGCACAGTGAATTGAAGTGTTGGAACAGACTGCTTCTCTTTCAGAGAAACTCATGTGTGTTGCTGGTGAATGCTTGTAAGTAGCTTAAAGCTGTTTCAAAGAAAGTGATTTTCTCTGAAAGTACAGCATTTAGAAAGTGAAACAACAACACATTCACTTCGCACAGTGAATTGAAGTGTTGGAACAGACTGCTTCTCTTTCAGAGAAACTCATGTGAGTTGCTGGTGAGTGCTCGTAAGTAGCTTAAGGTACTTTGAAAGGAAAGTGATTTTCTCTGAAGGTACAGCATTTAGAAAGTGACGCAACACTCCATTCACTTTGCACAGTGAATTGACGTGTTGGAACAGACTGCTTTTCTTTCAGAGAAACTCATGTGAGTTGCTGTTGAATGCTTGTAAGTAACTTAAGGCAGTTTCAAAAAAAGTGATTTTCTCTGAAAGTACAGCATTTAGAAAGTGAAGCAACACTCCATTCACTTCACACAGTGAATTGAAGTGTTAGAACAGACTGCTTCATTTTCAGAGAAACTCATGTGTGTTGTTGGTGAATGCTTGTAAGTAGCTTAAAGCTGTTTCAAAGGAAAGTGATTTTCTCTGAAAGAACAGCATTTAGAAAGTGAAGCAACACTCCATTCAATTCGCACAGTGAATTGAAGTATTGGAACAGACTGCTTCTCTTTCAGAGAAACTCATGTGAGTTGCTGGTGAATGCTTGTAAGTAGCTTAAGACAGTTTCAAAGGAAAGTGATTTTCTCTGAAAGTACAGGATTTAGAAATTGAAGCAACACTCCATTCACTTCGCACAGAGAATTGAAGTGTTGGAACAGACTGCTTCTCTTTCAGAGAAACTCATGTGTGTTGCTGGTGAATGCTTGTAAGTAGCTTAAAGCTGTTTCAAAGAAAGTGATTTTCTCTGAAAGTACAGCATTTAGAAAGTGAAACAACAACACATTCACTTCGCACAGTGAATTGAAGTGTTGGAACAGACTGATTCTCTTTCAGAGAAACTCATGTAAGTTGCTGGTGAATGCTCGTAAGTAGCTTAAGGTACTTTGAAAGGAAAGTGATTTTCTCTGAAAGTACAGCATTTAGAAAGTGACGCAACACTCCATTCACTTTGCACAGTGAATTGAAGTGTTGGAACAGACTGCTTCTCTTTCAGAGAAACTCATGTGAGTGCTGGTGAATGCTTGTAAGTAGCTTAAGGCACTTTCAAAGGAAAGTGATTTTCTCTGAAAGTACAGCATTTAGAAAGTGAAACAACAATACATTCACTTCGCACAGTGAATTGAAGTGTTGGAACAGACTGCTTCTCTTTCAGAGAAACTCATGTGAGTGCTGGTGAATGCTTGTAAGTAGCTTAAGGCACTTTCAAAGGAAAGTGATATTCTCTGTAAGTACAGCATTTAGAAAGTGAAGCAACACTCCATTCACGTCACACAGTGAATTCTAGGGTTGGAACAGACTGCTTATCTTTCAGAGTAATGCATGTGAGTTGTTGGTGAATGCTTGTAAGTAGCTTAATGCAGTTTCAAAGGAAAGTGATTTTCTCTGAAAGTACAGCATTTAGAAAGTGAAGCAACACTCCATTCACTTCACACAGTGAATTGAAGTGTTGGAACAGACTGCTTCTCTTTCAGAGAAACTCATGTGAGTTGCTGGTGAATGCTTGTAAGAAGCTTAAGGCAGTTTCAAAGGAAAGTGATTTTCTCTGAAAGTACAGCATAGAGAAAGTGAAGCAACCCTCCATTCACTTCGCACAGTGAATTGAAGTGTTGGAACAGACTGCTTCTCTTTCAGAGAAATTCATGTGAGTTTCTTGTTAATGCTTATAATTATCTTAAGGCACTTTCAAAGAAAGTGATTTTCTCTGAAAGTACAGGATTTAGAAATTGAAGCAACACTCCATTCACTTCGCACAGTGAATTGAAGTGTTGGAACAGACTGCTTATCTTTCAGAGAAACTCATGTGTGTTGCTGGTGAATGCTTGTAAGTAGCTTAAAGCTGTTTCAAAGAAAGTGATTTTCTCTGAAAGTACAGCATTTAGAAAGTGAAACAACAACACATTCACTTCGCACAGTGAATTGAAGTGTTGGAACAGACTGCTTCTCTTTCAGAGAAACTCATGTGAGTTGCTGGTGAATGATCGTAAGTAGCTTAAGGTACTTTGAAAGGACAGTGATTTTCTCTGAAAGTACAGCATTTAGAAAGTGACGCAACACTCCATTCACTTCGCAGAGTGAATTGAAGTGTTGGAACAGACTGCTTATCTTTCAGAGAAACTCATGTGAGATGCTGGTGAATGCTTGTAAGTAGCTTAAGGCAGTTTCAAAGAAAAGTGATTTTCTCTGAAAGTACAGCATTTAGAAAGTGAAGCAACACTCCATTCACTTCGCACAGTGAATTGAAGTGTTAGAACAGACTGCTTATGTTTCAGAGTAATGCATGAGAGTTGTTGATGAATGCGTGTAAGTAGCTTAAGGCACTTTCAAAGAAGATTGATTTTCTCTGAAAGTACAGCATTTAGAAAGTGAAGCAACACTCCATTCACTTCGCACAGTGAATTGAAGTGTTGGAACAGACTGCTTCTCTTTCAGAGAAACTCATGTGAGTTCCTGGTGAATGCTTGTAAGTAGCTTAAGGTACTTTGAAAGGACAGTGATTTTCTTTGAAAGTACAGCATTTAGAAAGTGACGCACACTCCATTCACTTCGCACAGTGAATTGAAGTGTTAGAACAGACGGCTTCTCTTTCAGGGAAACTCATGTGAGTTGCTGGTGAATGCCTGTAAGTAGCTTAAAGCAGTTTCAAAGGAAAGTGATTTTCTCTGAAAGTACAGCATTTAGAAAGTGAAGCAACACTCCATTCACTTAGCACAGTGAATTGAAGTATTGGAACAGACTGCTTCTCTTTCAGAGAAACTCATGTGAGTTGCTGGTGAATGCTTGTAAGTAGCTTAAGGCAGTTTCAAAGGAAAGTGATTTTCTCTGAAAGTACAGGATTTAGAAATTGAAGCAACACTCCATTCACGTCACACAGTGAATTGAAGTGTTGGAACAGACTGCTTCTCTTTCAGAGTAATGCATGTGAGTTGTTGGTGAATGCTTGTAAGTAGCTTAATGCAGTTTCAAAGGAAAGTGATTTTCTCTGAAAGTACAGCATTTAGAAAGTGACGGAACACTCCATTCACTTCACACAGTGAATTGAAGTGTTGGAACAGACTGCTTCTCTTTCAGAGAAACTCATGTGAGTTGCTGGTGAATGCTTGTAAGAAGCTTAAGGCAGTTTCAAAGGAAAGTGATTTTCTCTGAAAGTACAGCATAGAGAAAGTGAAGCAACCCTCCATTCACTTCGCACAGTGAATTGAAGTGTTGGAACAGACTGCTTCTCTTTCAGAGAAATTCATGTGAGTTTCTTGTTAATGCTTATAATTATCTTAAGGCACTTTCAAAGAAAGTGATTTTCTCTGAAAGTACAGGATTTAGAAATTGAAGCAACACTCCATTCACTTCGCACAGTGAATTGAAGTGTTGGAACAGACTGCTTATCTTTCAGAGAAACTCATGTGTGTTGCTGGTGAATGCTTGTAAGTAGCTTAAAGCTGTTTCAAAGAAAGTGATTTTCTCTGAAAGTACAGCATTTAGAAAGTGAAACAACAACACATTCACTTCGCACAGTGAATTGAAGTGTTGGAACAGACTGCTTCTCTTTCAGAGAAACTCATGTGAGTTGCTGGTGAGTGCTCGTAAGTAGCTTAAGGTACTTTGAAAGGAAAGTGATTTTCTCTGAAGGTACAGCATTTAGAAAGTGACGCAACACTCCATTCACTTTGCACAGTGAATTGACGTGTTGGAACAGACTGCTTTTCTTTCAGAGAAACTCATGTGAGTTGCTGTTGAATGCTTGTAAGTAACTTAAGGCAGTTTCAAAAAAAGTGATTTTCTCTGAAAGTACAGCATTTAGAAAGTGAAGCAACACTCCATTCACTTCACACAGTGAATTGAAGTGTTAGAACAGACTGCTTCATTTTCAGAGAAACTCATGTGTGTTGTTGGTGAATGCTTGTAAGTAGCTTAAAGCTGTTTCAAAGGAAAGTGATTTTCTCTGAAAGAACAGCATTTAGAAAGTGAAGCAACACTCCATTCAATTCGCACAGTGAATTGAAGTATTGGAACAGACTGCTTCTCTTTCAGAGAAACTCATGTGAGTTGCTGGTGAATGCTTGTAAGTAGCTTAAGACAGTTTCAAAGGAAAGTGATTTTCTCTGAAAGTACAGGATTTAGAAATTGAAGCAACACTCCATTCACTTCGCACAGAGAATTGAAGTGTTGGAACAGACTGCTTCTCTTTCAGAGAAACTCATGTGTGTTGCTGGTGAATGCTTGTAAGTAGCTTAAAGCTGTTTCAAAGAAAGTGATTTTCTCTGAAAGTACAGCATTTAGAAAGTGAAACAACAACACATTCACTTCGCACAGTGAATTGAAGTGTTGGAACAGACTGATTCTCTTTCAGAGAAACTCATGTAAGTTGCTGGTGAATGCTCGTAAGTAGCTTAAGGTACTTTGAAAGGAAAGTGATTTTCTCTGAAAGTACAGCATTTAGAAAGTGACGCAACACTCCATTCACTTTGCACAGTGAATTGAAGTGTTGGAACAGACTGCTTCTCTTTCAGAGAAACTCATGTGAGTGCTGGTGAATGCTTGTAAGTAGCTTAAGGCACTTTCAAAGGAAAGTGATTTTCTCTGAAAGTACAGCATTTAGAAAGTGAAACAACAATACATTCACTTCGCACAGTGAATTGAAGTGTTGGAACAGACTGCTTCTCTTTCAGAGAAACTCATGTGAGTGCTGGTGAATGCTTGTAAGTAGCTTAAGGCACTTTCAAAGGAAAGTGATATTCTCTGTAAGTACAGCATTTAGAAAGTGAAGCAACACTCCATTCACGTCACACAGTGAATTCTAGGGTTGGAACAGACTGCTTATCTTTCAGAGTAATGCATGTGAGTTGTTGGTGAATGCTTGTAAGTAGCTTAATGCAGTTTCAAAGGAAAGTGATTTTCTCTGAAAGTACAGCATTTAGAAAGTGAAGCAACACTCCATTCACTTCACACAGTGAATTGAAGTGTTGGAACAGACTGCTTCTCTTTCAGAGAAACTCATGTGAGTTGCTGGTGAATGCTTGTAAGAAGCTTAAGGCAGTTTCAAAGGAAAGTGATTTTCTCTGAAAGTACAGCATAGAGAAAGTGAAGCAACCCTCCATTCACTTCGCACAGTGAATTGAAGTGTTGGAACAGACTGCTTCTCTTTCAGAGAAATTCATGTGAGTTTCTTGTTAATGCTTATAATTATCTTAAGGCACTTTCAAAGAAAGTGATTTTCTCTGAAAGTACAGGATTTAGAAATTGAAGCAACACTCCATTCACTTCGCACAGTGAATTGAAGTGTTGGAACAGACTGCTTATCTTTCAGAGAAACTCATGTGTGTTGCTGGTGAATGCTTGTAAGTAGCTTAAAGC
Organism: Myodes glareolus; assembly: GCF_982192425.1. Lineage (NCBI taxonomy): Eukaryota > Metazoa > Chordata > Mammalia > Rodentia > Cricetidae > Myodes > Myodes glareolus. The sequence goes on from NW_028263242.1 coordinate 403,968, forward strand.
TGTTTCAAAGAAAGTGATTTTCTCTGAAAGTACAGCATTTAGAAAGTGAAACAACAACACATTCACTTCACACAGTGAATTGAAGTGTTGGAACAGACTGCTTCTCTTTCAGAGAAACTCATGTGAGTTGCTGGTGAATGATCGTAAGTAGCTTAAGGTACTTTGAAAGGAAAGTGATTTTCTCTGAAAGTACAGCATTTAGAAAGTGACGCAACACTCCATTCACTTCGCAGAGTGAATTGAAGTGTTGGAACAGACTGCTTATCTTTCAGAGAAACTCATGTGAGATGCTGGTGAATGCTTGTAAGTAGCTTAAGGCAGTTTCAAAGAAAAGTGATTTTCTCTGAAAGTACAGCATTTAGAAAGTGAAGCAACACTCCATTCACTTTCCACAGTGAATTGAAGTGTTGAAACAGACTGCTTCTCTTTCAGAGAATCTCATGTGAGTTGCTGGTGAATGCTTGTAAGTAGCTTAAGGCAGTTTCAAAGGACAGTGATGTTGTCTGAAAGTACAGCATTTAGAAAGTGAAGCAACACTTCACTCAATTTGCATAGTGAATTGAAGTGTTAGAACAGACTGCTTATGTTTCAGAGTAATGCATGAGAGTTGTTGATGAATGCGTGTAAGTAGCTTAAGGCACTTTCAAAGAAGAGTGATTTTCTCTGAAACTACAGCATTTGGAAATTGAAACAACAACACATTCACTTCGCCCAGTGAATTGAAGTGTTGGAACAGACTGCTTCTCTTTCAGAGAAACTCATGTGAGTTGCTGGTGAATGCTTGTAAGTAGTTTAAGGCAGTTTCAAAGGAACGTGATTTTCTATGAAAGTACAGCATTTAGAAAGTGAAACAACACTCCATTCACTTCACACAGTGAATTGAAGTGTTAGAACAGACGGCTTCTCTTTCAGAGAAACTCATGTGAGTTGCTGGTGAATGCCTGTAAGTAGCTTAAAGCAGTTTCAAAGGAAAGTGATTTTCTCTGAAAGTACAGCATTTAGAAAGTGAAGCAACACTCCATTCACTTAGCACAGTGAATTGAAGTGTTGGAACAGACTGCTTCTCTTTCAGAGAAACTCATGTGAGTTGCTGGTGAATGCTTGTAAGTAGCTTAAGACAGTTTCAAAGGAAAGAGATTTTCTCTGAAAGTACAGGATTTAGAAAGTGAAGCAACACTCCTTTCACTTCGCACAGTGAATTGAAGTGTTGGAACAGACTGCTTCTCTTTCAGAGAAATGTATGTGAGTTGCTGGTGAATGCGTGTAAGTAGCTTAAGGCTGTTTCAAAGAAAGTGATTTTCTCTGAAAGTACAGCATTTAGAAAGTGAAACAACAACACATTCACTTCGCACAGTGAATTGAAGTGTTGTGACAGACTGCTTCTCTTTCAGAGAAACTCATGTGAGTTGCTGGTGAATGCTTGTATGTAGCTTAAGGTACTTTGAAAGGAAAGTAATTTTCTCTGAAAGTACAGCATTTAGAAAGTGACGCAGTACTCCATTCACTTCGCACAGTGAATTGAAGAGTTTGAACAGACTGCTTCTCTTTCAGAGAAACTCATGTGAGTTGCTGGTGAATGCTTGTAAGTAGCTTAAGGCAGTTTCAAATGAAAGTGATTTTCTCTGAAAGTACAGGATTTATAAAGTGAAGCAACACTCCATTCACTTCGCACAGTGAATTGAAGTGTTGGAACAGACTGCTTCTCTTTCAGAGAAATGTATGTGAGTTGCTGGTGAATGCTTGTAAGTAGTTTAAGGCAGTTTCAAAGGAAAGTGATTTTCTCTGAAAGTACAGCATTTAGAAAGTGAAACAACAACACATTCACTTCGCACAGTGAATTGAAGTGTTGGAACAGACTGCTTTTCTTTCAGAGAAACTCATGTGAGTTGCTGGTGAATGCTTGTAAGTAGCTTAAGGTACTTTGATAGGAAAGTGATTTTCTCTGAAAGTACAGCATTTAGAAAGAGACGCAACACTCCATTCACTTAACACAGTGAATTGAAGAGTTTGAACAGACTGCTTCTCTTTCAGAGAAACTCATGTGAGTTGCTGGTGAATGCTTGTAAGTAGCTTAAGGCAGTTTCAAAGGAAAGTGATTTTCTCTGAAAGTACAGCATTTAGAAAGTAAAACAACAACACAAACACTTCGCACAGTGAATTGAAGTTTGGAACAGACTGTTTCTCTTTCAGAGAAACTCATGTGAGTTGCTGGTGAATGCTTGTAAGTAGCTTAAGGCACTTTCAAAGGAAAGTGATTTTCTCTGAAAGTACAGCATTTAGAAAGTGAAGCAACACTCCATTCACTTCACACAGTGAATTCAAGGGTTGGAACAGACTGCTTCTCTTTCAGAGTAATGCTTGAGAGTTGTTGGTGAATGCTTGTAAGTAGCTCAAGGCACTTTCAAACAAGAGTGATTTTCTCTGAAAATACAGCATTTAGAAAGTGAAACAACAACACATTCACTTCAAACAGGGAATTGAAGTGTTGGAACAGACTGCTTCTCTTTCAGAGAAACTCATGTGAGTTGCTGGTGAATGCTAGTAAGTAGCTTAAGGCACTTTCAAAGGAAAGTTATTTTCTCTGAAAGTACAGCATTTAGAAAGTGAAGCAACACTCCTTTCACTTTGCACAGTGAATTGAAGTGTTGAAACAGACTGCTTCTCTTTCAGAGAATCTCATGTGAGTTGCTGGTGAATGCTTGTAAGTAGCTTAAGGCAGTTTCAAAGGACAGTGATGTTGTCTGAAAGTACAGCATTTAGAAAGTGAAGCAACACTTCACTCAATTTGCATAGTGAATTGAAGTGTTAGAACAGACTGCTTATGTTTCAGAGTAATGCATGAGAGTTGTTGATGAATGCGTGTAAGTAGCTTAAGGCACTTTCAAAGAAGATTGATTTTCTCTGAAAGTACAGCATTTAGAAATTGAAACAACAACACATTCACTTCGCCCAGTGAATTGAAGTGTTGGAACAGACTGCTTCTCTTTCAGAGAAACTCATGTGAGTTGCTGGTGAATGCTTGTAAGTAGTTTAAGGCAGTTTCAAAGGAAAGTGATTTTCTATGAAAGTACAGCATTTAGAAAGTGAAACAACACTCCATTCACTTCACACAGTGAATTGAAGTGTTAGAACAGACGGCTTCTCTTTCAGGGAAACTCATGTGAGTTGCTGGTGAATGCCTGTAAGTAGCTTAAAGCAGTTTCAAAGGAAAGTGATTTTCTCTGAAAGTACAGCATTTAGAAAGTGAAGCAACACTCCATTCACTTAGCACAGTGAATTGAAGTATTGGAACAGACTGCTTCTCTTTCAGAGAAACTCATGTGAGTTGCTGGTGAATGCTTGTAAGTAGCTTAAGGCAGTTTCAAAGGAAAGTGATTTTCTCTGAAAGTACAGGATTTAGAAATTGAAGCAACACTCCATTCACGTCACACAGTGAATTGAAGTGTTGGAACAGACTGCTTCTCTTTCAGAGTAATGCATGTGAGTTGTTGGTGAATGCTTGTAAGTAGCTTAATGCAGTTTCAAAGGAAAGTGATTTTCTCTGAAAGTACAGCATTTAGAAAGTGACGGAACACTCCATTCACTTCACACAGTGAATTGAAGTGTTGGAACAGACTGCTTCTCTTTCAGAGAAACTCATGTGAGTTGCTGGTGAATGCTTGTAAGAAGCTTAAGGCAGTTTCAAAGGAAAGTGATTTTCTCTGAAAGTACAGCATAGAGAAAGTGAAGCAACCCTCCATTCACTTCGCACAGTGAATTGAAGTGTTGGAACAGACTGCTTCTCTTTCAGAGAAATTCATGTGAGTTTCTTGTTAATGCTTATAATTATCTTAAGGCACTTTCAAAGAAAGTGATTTTCTCTGAAAGTACAGGATTTAGAAATTGAAGCAACACTCCATTCACTTCGCACAGTGAATTGAAGTGTTGGAACAGACTGCTTCTCTTTCAGAGAAACTCATGTGTGTTGCTGGTGAATGCTTGTAAGTAGCTTAAAGCTGTTTCAAAGAAAGTGATTTTCTCTGAAAGTACAGCATTTAGAAAGTGAAACAACAACACATTCACTTCGCACAGTGAATTGAAGTGTTGGAACAGACTGCTTCTCTTTCAGAGAAACTCATGTGAGTTGCTGGTGAGTGCTCGTAAGTAGCTTAAGGTACTTTGAAAGGAAAGTGATTTTCTCTGAAGGTACAGCATTTAGAAAGTGACGCAACACTCCATTCACTTTGCACAGTGAATTGACGTGTTGGAACAGACTGCTTTTCTTTCAGAGAAACTCATGTGAGTTGCTGTTGAATGCTTGTAAGTAACTTAAGGCAGTTTCAAAAAAAGTGATTTTCTCTGAAAGTACAGCATTTAGAAAGTGAAGTAACACTCCATTCACTTCACACAGTGAATTGAAGTGTTAGAACAGACTGCTTCATTTTCAGAGAAACTCATGTGTGTTGTTGGTGAATGCTTGTAAGTAGCTTAAAGCTGTTTCAAAGGAAAGTGATTTTCTCTGAAAGAACAGCATTTAGAAAGTGAAGCAACACTCCATTCAATTCGCACAGTGAATTGAAGTATTGGAACAGACTGCTTCTCTTTCAGAGAAACTCATGTGAGTTGCTGGTGAATGCTTGTAAGTAGCTTAAGACAGTTTCAAAGGAAAGTGATTTTCTCTGAAAGTACAGGATTTAGAAATTGAAGCAACACTCCATTCACTTCGCACAGAGAATTGAAGTGTTGGAACAGACTGCTTCTCTTTCAGAGAAACTCATGTGTGTTGCTGGTGAATGCTTGTAAGTAGCTTAAAGCTGTTTCAAAGAAAGTGATTTTCTCTGAAAGTACAGCATTTAGAAAGTGAAACAACAACACATTCACTTCGCACAGTGAATTGAAGTGTTGGAACAGACTGATTCTCTTTCAGAGAAACTCATGTAAGTTGCTGGTGAATGCTCGTAAGTAGCTTAAGGTACTTTGAAAGGAAAGTGATTTTCTCTGAAAGTACAGCATTTAGAAAGTGACGCAACACTCCATTCACTTTGCACAGTGAATTGAAGTGTTGGAACAGACTGCTTCTCTTTCAGAGAAACTCATGTGAGTGCTGGTGAATGCTTGTAAGTAGCTTAAGGCACTTTCAAAGGAAAGTGATTTTCTCTGAAAGTACAGCATTTAGAAAGTGAAACAACAATACATTCACTTCGCACAGTGAATTGAAGTGTTGGAACAGACTGCTTCTCTTTCAGAGAAACTCATGTGAGTGCTGGTGAATGCTTGTAAGTAGCTTAAGGCACTTTCAAAGGAAAGTGATATTCTCTGTAAGTACAGCATTTAGAAAGTGAAGCAACACTCCATTCACGTCACACAGTGAATTCTAGGGTTGGAACAGACTGCTTATCTTTCAGAGTAATGCATGTGAGTTGTTGGTGAATGCTTGTAAGTAGCTTAATGCAGTTTCAAAGGAAAGTGATTTTCTCTGAAAGTACAGCATTTAGAAAGTGAAGCAACACTCCATTCACTTCACACAGTGAATTGAAGTGTTGGAACAGACTGCTTCTCTTTCAGAGAAACTCATGTGAGTTGCTGGTGAATGCTTGTAAGAAGCTTAAGGCAGTTTCAAAGGAAAGTGATTTTCTCTGAAAGTACAGCATAGAGAAAGTGAAGCAACCCTCCATTCACTTCGCACAGTGAATTGAAGTGTTGGAACAGACTGCTTCTCTTTCAGAGAAATTCATGTGAGTTTCTTGTTAATGCTTATAATTATCTTAAGGCACTTTCAAAGAAAGTGATTTTCTCTGAAAGTACAGGATTTAGAAATTGAAGCAACACTCCATTCACTTCGCACAGTGAATTGAAGTGTTGGAACAGACTGCTTATCTTTCAGAGAAACTCATGTGTGTTGCTGGTGAATGCTTGTAAGTAGCTTAAAGCTGTTTCAAAGAAAGTGATTTTCTCTGAAAGTACAGCATTTAGAAAGTGAAACAACAACACATTCACTTCGCACAGTGAATTGAAGTGTTGGAACAGACTGCTTCTCTTTCAGAGAAACTCATGTGAGTTGCTGGTGAATGATCGTAAGTAGCTTAAGGTACTTTGAAAGGAAAGTGATTTTCTCTGAAAGTACAGCATTTAGAAAGTGACGCAACACTCCATTCACTTCGCAGAGTGAATTGAAGTGTTGGAACAGACTGCTTATCTTTCAGAGAAACTCATGTGAGATGCTGGTGAATGCTTGTAAGTAGCTTAAGGCAGTTTCAAAGAAAAGTGATTTTCTCTGAAAGTACAGCATTTAGAAAGTGAAGCAACACTCCATTCACTTTCCACAGTGAATTGAAGTGTTGAAACAGACTGCTTCTCTTTCAGAGAATCTCATGTGAGTTGCTGGTGAATGCTTGTAAGTAGCTTAAGGCAGTTTCAAAGGACAGTGATGTTGTCTGAAAGTACAGCATTTAGAAAGTGAAGCAACACTTCACTCAATTTGCATAGTGAATTGAAGTGTTAGAACAGACTGCTTATGTTTCAGAGTAATGCATGAGAGTTGTTGATGAATGCGTGTAAGTAGCTTAAGGCACTTTCAAAGAAGAGTGATTTTCTCTGAAACTACAGCATTTGGAAATTGAAACAACAACACATTCACTTCGCCCAGTGAATTGAAGTGTTGGAACAGACTGCTTCTCTTTCAGAGAAACTCATGTGAGTTGCTGGTGAATGCTTGTAAGTAGTTTAAGGCAGTTTCAAAGGAAAGTGATTTTCTATGAAAGTACAGCATTTAGAAAGTGAAACAACACTCCATTCACTTCACACAGTGAATTGAAGTGTTAGAACAGACGGCTTCTCTTTCAGAGAAACTCATGTGAGTTGCTGGTGAATGCCTGTAAGTAGCTTAAAGCAGTTTCAAAGGAAAGTGATTTTCTCTGAAAGTACAGCATTTAGAAAGTGAAGCAACACTCCATTCACTTAGCACAGTGAATTGAAGTGTTGGAACAGACTGCTTCTCTTTCAGAGAAACTCATGTGAGTTGCTGGTGAATGCTTGTAAGTAGCTTAAGACAGTTTCAAAGGAAAGAGATTTTCTCTGAAAGTACAGGATTTAGAAAGTGAAGCAACACTCCTTTCACTTCGCACAGTGAATTGAAGTGTTGGAACAGACTGCTTCTCTTTCAGAGAAATGTATGTCAGTTGCTGGTGAATGCGTGTAAGTAGCTTAAGGCTGTTTCAAAGAAAGTGATTTTCTCTGAAAGTACAGCATTTAGAAAGTGAAACAACAACACATTCACTTCGCACAGTGAATTGAAGTGTTGTGACAGACTGCTTCTCTTTCAGAGAAACTCATGTGAGTTGCTGGTGAATGCTTGTATGTAGCTTAAGGTACTTTGAAAGGAAAGTAATTTTCTCTGAAAGTACAGCATTTAGAAAGTGACGCAGTACTCCATTCACTTCGCACAGTGAATTGAAGAGTTTGAACAGACTGCTTCTCTTTCAGAGAAACTCATGTGAGTTGCTGGTGAATGCTTGTAAGTAGCTTAAGGCAGTTTCAAATGAAAGTGATTTTCTCTGAAAGTACAGGATTTATAAAGTGAAGCAACACTCCATTCACTTCGCACAGTGAATTGAAGTGTTGGAACAGACTGCTTCTCTTTCAGAGAAATGTATGTGAGTTGCTGGTGAATGCTTGTAAGTAGTTTAAGGCAGTTTCAAAGGAAAGTGATTTTCTCTGAAAGTACAGCATTTAGAAAGTGAAACAACAACACATTCACTTCGCACAGTGAATTGAAGTGTTGGAACAGACTGCTTTTCTTTCAGAGAAACTCATGTGAGTTGCTGGTGAATGCTTGTAAGTAGCTTAAGGTACTTTGATAGGAAAGTGATTTTCTCTGAAAGTACAGCATTTAGAAAGAGACGCAACACTCCATTCACTTAACACAGTGAATTGAAGAGTTTGAACAGACTGCTTCTCTTTCAGAGAAACTCATGTGAGTTGCTGGTGAATGCTTGTAAGTAGCTTAAGGCAGTTTCAAAGGAAAGTGATTTTCTCTGAAAGTACAGCATTTAGAAAGTAAAACAACAACACAAACACTTCGCACAGTGAATTGAAGTTTGGAACAGACTGTTTCTCTTTCAGAGAAACTCATGTGAGTTGCTGGTGAATGCTTGTAAGTAGCTTAAGGCACTTTCAAAGGAAAGTGATTTTCTCTGAAAGTACAGCATTTAGAAAGTGAAGCAACACTCCATTCACTTCACACAGTGAATTCAAGGGTTGGAACAGACTGCTTCTCTTTCAGAGTAATGCTTGAGAGTTGTTGGTGAATGCTTGTAAGTAGCTCAAGGCACTTTCAAACAAGAGTGATTTTCTCTGAAAATACAGCATTTAGAAAGTGAAACAACAACACATTCACTTCAAACAGGGAATTGAAGTGTTGGAACTGACTGCTTCTCTTTCAGAGAAACTCATGTGAGTTGCTGGTGAATGCTTGTAAGTACTTTAAGGCAGTTTCAAAGGAAAGTGATATTCTCTGAAAGTACAGCATTTAGAAAGTGAAGCAACACTCCTTTTACTTTGGACAGTGAATTGAAGTGTTGGAACAGACTTATTCTCTTTCAGAGAAACTCATGTGAGTTGCTGGTGAATGCTGGTAAGTAGCTTAAGGCACTTTCAAAGGAAAGTGATTTTCTCTGAAAGTACAGCAATTAGAAAGTGAAGCAACACTCCATTCACTTCACACAGTGAATTGAAGTGTTGGAACAGACTGCTTCTCTTTCAGAGAAACTCATGTGAGTTGCTGGTGAATGCTTGTATGTAGCTTAAGGCAGTTTCAAAGGAAAGTGATTTTCTCTGAAAGTACAGCATTTAGAAAGTGAAGCAACACTCCATTCACGTCGCACAGTGAATTCAAGGGTTGGAACAGACTGCTTCTCTTTCAGAGTAATGCATGAGAGTTGTTGGTGAATGCTTGTAAGTAGTTAAGGCACTTTCAAAGAAGAGTGATTTTCTCTGAAAGTACAGCATTTAGAAAGTGAAACAACAACACATTCACTTCGCAAAGTGAATTGAAGTGTTGGAACAGACTGCTTCTCTTTCAGAGAAACTCATGTGAGTTGCTGGTGAATGCTTGTAAGTAGCTTAAGGTACTTTGAAAGGAAAGTGATTTTCTTTGAAAGTACAGCATTTTGAAAGTGAAGCAACACTCCATTCACTTCGAACAGTGAATTGAAGTGTTGGTACAGACTGCTTCTCTTTCAGAGAAACTCATGTGAGTTGGTGGTGAATGCTTGTAAGTAGCTTAAGGCAGTATCAAAGGACAGTGATGTTCTCTGAAAGTACAGCATTAAGAAAGTTAAGTAACACTTCACTCAATTCGCATAGTGAATTGAAGTGTTGGAACAGACTGCTTCTCTTTCAGAGAAACGCACGTGAGTTTCTTGTGAATGCTTGTGAGTAGCTTAAGGCAGTATCAAAGGAAAGTGATTTTCTCTGAAAATACAGCATTTAGAAAGTGAAGCAACGAAGACTGCAGGCAGGGGCACCTCTGACCAGCGAGGGGCTCTGTTCCTGTGGAGGGGTAAGTGTATTGTTCCTGACCGCCACACAAGGCCGGTTAGGGAACACACAATACTCCCGCCACCCTTATCTCCCTGACTACTCCAAAGGGGCAGCTTCCCCAGCTAATCCCTCTCTCCGGCAACGCCATCCCAGTTTTCTGCCTGGAACCCATACCCTCCCCTCTCCTTTTTTCGGGGCTTAAATTCCTCCATCTCAGCCGGGGTGGGCACCGCGGGCCAGGTTAGGCGGTGAGTGCAAAGGGGCTGGAGTCCCTCTGTTCCAAAAGCCGGCCTGCAGCAAGCCAAGACTGCAGGCAGGGGCACCTCTGACCAGCGAGGGGCTCTGTTCCTGTGGAGGGGTAAGTGTATTGTTCCTGACCGCCACACAAGGCCGGTTAGGGAACACACAATACTCCCGCCACCCTTATCTCCCTGACTACTCCAAAGGGGCAGCTTCCCCAGCTAATCCCTCTCTCCTGCAACGCCATCCCAGCTTTCTGCCTGGAACCCATACCCTCCCCTCTCCTTTTTTCGGGGCTTAAATTCCTCCATCTCAGCCGGGGTGGGCACCGTGGGCCAGGTTTGGCGGTGAGTGCAAAGGGGCTGGAGTCCCTTTGTTCCAAAAGCCGGCCTGCAGCAAGCCAAGACTGCAGGCAGGGGCACCTCTGACCAGCGAGGGGCTCTGTTCCTGTGGAGGGGTAAGTGTATTGTTCCTGACCGCCACACAAGGCCGGTTAGGGATCACACAATACTCCCGCCACCCTTATCTCCCTGACTACTCAAAAGGGGCAGCTTCCCCAGCTAATCCCTCTCTCCGGCAACGCCATCCCAGCTTTCTGCCTGGAACCCATACCCTCCCCTCTCCTTTTTTCGGGGCTTAAATTCCTCCATCTCAGCCGGGGTGGGCACCGCGGGCCAGGTTAGGCGGTGAGTGCAAAGGGGCTGGAGTCCCTTTGTTCCAAAAGCCGGCCTGCAGCAATCCAAGACTGCAGGCAGGGGCACCTCTGACCAGCGAGGGGCTCTGTTCCTGTGGAGGGGTAAGTGTATTGTTCCTGACCGCCACACAAGGCCGGTTAGGGAACACACAATACTCCCGCCACCCTTATCTCCCTGACTACTCCAAAGGGGCAGCTTCCCCAGCTAATCCCTCTCTCCGGCAACGCCATCCCAGCTTTCTGCCTGGAACCCATACCCTCCCCTCTCCTTTTTTCGGGGCTTAAATTCCTCCATCTCAGCCGGGGTGGGCATCGCGGGCCAGGTTAGGCGGTGAGTGCAAAGGGGCTGGAGTCCCTTTGTTCCAAAAGCCGGCCTGCAGCAAGCCAAGACTGCAGGCAGGGGCACCTCTGACCAGCGAGGGGCTCTGTTCCTGTGGAGGGGTAAGTATATTGTTCCTGACCGCCACACAAGGCCGGTTAGGGAACACACAATACTCCCGCCACCCTTATCTCCCTGACTACTCCAAAGGGGCAGCTTCCCCAGCTAATCCCTCTCTCCGGCAACGCCATCCCAGCTTTCTGCCTGGAACCCATACCCTCCCCTCTCCTTTTTTCGGGGCTTAAATTCCTCCATCTCAGCCGGGGTGGGCACCGCGGGCCAGGTTAGGCGGTGAGTGCAAAGGGGCTGGAGTCCCTTTGTTCCAAAAGCCGGCCTGCAGCAAGCCAAGACTGCAGGCAGGGGCACCTCTGACCAGCGAGGGGCTCTGTTCCTGTGGAGGGGTAAGTGTATTGTTCCTGACCGCCACACAAGGCCGGTTAGGGAACACACAATACTCCCGCCACCCTTATCTCCCTGACTACTCCAAAGGGGCAGCTTCCCCAGCTAATCCCTCTCTCCTGCAACGCCATCCCAGCTTTCTGCCTGGAACCCATACCCTCCCCTCTCCTTTTTTCGGGGCTTAAATTCCTCCATCTCAGCCGGGGTGGGCACCGTGGGCCAGGTTTGGCGGTGAGTGCAAGGGGGCTGGAGTCCCTTTGTTCCAAAAGCCGGCCTGCAGCAAGCCAAGACTGCAGGCAGGGGCACCTCTGACCAGCGAGGGGCTCTGTTCCTGTGGAGGGGTAAGTGTATTGTTCCTGACCGCCACACAAGGCCGGTTAGGGAACACACAATACTCCCGCCACCCTTATCTCCCTGACTACTCCAAAGGGGCAGCTTCCCCAGCTAATCCCTCTCTCCTGCAACGCCATCCCAGCTTTCTGCCTGGAACCCATACCCTCCCCTCTCCTTTTTTCGGGGCTTAAATTCCTCCATCTCAGCCGGGGTGGGCACCGCGGGACGTACAGGCGGTGAGTGCAAAGGGACGGAAATCCCTTTGTTCTAAAGCCTGCATGCAGCAACCTAAGGCTGCAGGCAAAGTGATTCCTGGATAGCAAGGGGCATTAATCCAGTAGCAAAAGACCCAGCGGAGGGAAGAGCCATTGGAGAGCATCTGAAGGAAGAGATGGGCAGGCGCCAAGGCAAGAATTCCTCCAACAATCTGAAAAACAACACGAAAACACCAGATCCCAGCGATCTTATGACAGAAGGACTTGAACACCCTATACCGGAAGAAGTGGAAAACAGTGTCATTATAAAAGCAATAGAGTCTCTTAAACAGGGTATGAATAACTCACTTAAAGAAATAGAAGAGAAATATAGCAAAAAGATGGAAGAAATGAGTAAAGAAATGGAAGACAAATATAACAAAAAGTTTGAAGAAATAAGTAAATTCGTAAATGATACCCTGGGAAACCAAGAAAAAATAATCAAACAGGTAATGGAATCAGTTCAAGAATTGAAAACTGAAATGGAGGCAGTGAAGAAAACACAAACCGAGGACCGGCTGGATATGGAAAATCTAGGTAAACAAACAGAGACTTCAGGAACAAGCATAACCAATAGAATACAAGAGATAGAAGAACGAATCTCAGATTATGAAGACACCATAGAGAAAATAAATGCCCTGACCAAAGAAAACAGCAAATCCAACAAATTCTCATCACAAAACATTCAGGAAATATGGGACATAATAAAAAAACCAAATCTAAGAATAATAGGAGTAGAAGAAGGAGAAGAATTGCAGTCCAAAGGTCCAGAAAATATATTCAACAAAATTATAGAAGAAAACTTTCCCATCCTAAAGAGTGATATTCCTATGAAGGTGCAAGAAGCATACAGAACACCGAATAGACTGGATCAGAAAAAAACATCCCCTCGCCATATAATAATCAAAACACAAAGCATTCAGATTAAAGAAAGGATATTAAGAGCTGCAAAGGAAAAAGGTCAAGTAACCTATAAAGGTTAACCTATCAGACTTACACCAGACTTCTCTATAGAAACCATGAAAGCCAAAAGGTCCTGGATAGAGGTACTGCAGAAACTAAGGGACCATGGATGCAAGCCCAGATTAATATACCCAGCCAAGCTTTCATTCACTATCAACGGAGAAAACAAAATATTCCAGGATAAAAACAAATTTAAACAATACGTAACTACTAATCCAGCCTTACAGAGAATATTAGAAGGAAAATTACATCCCAAGGAATCCAACATTGCCAACACTGACTACAATAACTCAGACATCTAGCGACCCTTCACTAGCACAACCCAAAGAAGGAAAACACATACACTCTACTACCTAAAAAAAAAAAAATGACTCGAGTCAACAACCACTGGTCATTAATATCTCTTAATATCAATGGACTCAATTCACCTATAAAGAGGCACAGACTTAGAGATTGGATACGAAAACAGGATCCAACATTCTGCTGTTTACAAGAAACACACCTCAACCACAAAGACAGACACCTACTCAGAGTAAAGGGTTGGGAAAAGGTTTTCCAAGCAAATGGACCTAAGAAACAAGCGGGTGTGGCCATTCTAATATCTAACAAAATCGACTTCAAACTAAAATCAATCAGAAGAGATGGAGATGGACATTTCATACTCATAACAGGAACAACTCATCAGGAAGAAGTCTCAATCCTGAATATCTATGCCCCTAATATAAAGGCACCCACTTATATAAAACAAACTCTTCTAGAACTCAAGGCAGTCATCAAACCACACACACTAATAGTAGGAGACTTCAACACTCCTCTCTCACCAATGGACAGGTCAATCACACAGAAACCAAACAGAGAATTAAGAGATTTATTGGAGGTATTGAATCAAATGGACTTAACAGACATCTATAGAACACTCCACCCAAATAGGAAAGAATATACCTTCTTCTCTGCAGTTCATGGAACCTTCTCGAAGATTGACCACATACTCGGTAACAAAGCAAACTTCCACAGATACAAAAAAATATTAGTAACCACATGTGTCTTGTCAGATCACCATGGATTAAAATTAGAATTCAACAACAATGCTAACCCCAGGAAGTCAACAAACTCATGGAAGTTGAACAGTCAACTACTAAATCACCCCTGGGTCAAGGACGAAATTAAGAAAGAAATTAAAGACTTCCTTGAATTTAATGAAAACAAAGACACAACATACTCAAACCTATGGGACACTATGAAAGCAGTGCTAAGAGGAAAGTTCATAGCAATAGGTGCCCAAATAAAGAAAACGGAGAAAGCACACATTGGAGACCTAACAGCACACTTGGAAGCTCTAGAAAAAAAAGAAGCTGATTCACCCAGGAGGAGTAGAAGACTGGAAATAATCAAACTGAGGGCTGAAATCAACAAAATAGAAACAGAGAAAACAATCCAAAGAATCAATGAATCAAAAAGCTGGTTCTTGGAGAAAATCAACAAGATTGACAAACCCCTATCCAAACTAACCAAACGGCAGAGAGAGAACGTGCAAATTAATAGGATCAGAAATGAAAAGGGGGACATAACCACAGACACAGAGGAAATTCAGAGAATCATTAGATCTTACTACGAAAGTTTATATGCCACAAAGTTGGAAAATGTAAAAGAAATGGACATTTTTTTAGATAAGTACCATTTACCAAAGTTGAACCAAGAACAGGTGAACAATCTAAATAGACCTGTTAGTCGCGAAGAATTAGAAGCTGTTATCAAAAATCTCCCTACCAAAAAAAGCCCAGGACCAGATGGTTTCAATGCAGAATTCTACCAGAACTTCCAGGAAGAGCTAATACCTATACTCCTTGACGTATTCCACAATATAGAAACAGAAGAGTCATTGCCTAACTCCTTTTATGAAGCTACAGTTACTCTAATACCAAAACCACACAAAGACACAACCAAGAAAGAGAATTACAGGCCAATCTCACTCATGAACATTGACGCGAAAATTCTCAATAAAATACTGGCAAACCGTATCCAAGAGCACATTAGAAAAATTATCCATTATGATCAAGTCGGCTTCATTCCAGAGATGCAGGGCTGGTTCAACATTCGCAAATCTATCAATGTAATCCATCATATAAATAAACTGAAAGAAAAAAACCATATGATCATCTCACTAGATGCTGAAAAAGCATTTGACAAAATTCAACACCCATTTATGATAAAGGTGTTGGAGAGACTGGGGATACAAGGATCATACCTAAATATAATAAAAGCAATATACAGCAAGCCAACAGCTAACATCAAACTGAATGGAGAGAAACTCAAAGCCTTTCCACTAAAATCAGGAACGCGACAAGGCTGTCCACTCTCTCCATACCTCTTCAATATAGTGCTTGAAGTTCTAGCAATAGCAATAAGACAACATAAGGAGATCAAGGGGATTCAAATTGGAAAGGATGAAGTCAAACTTTCGTTATTTGCTGACGATATGATAGTTTACATAAGTGACCCCAAAAACTCTATCAAAGAACTCCTACAGCTGATAAACACCTTTAGTAACGTGGCAGGATACAAGATCAACTCCAAAAAATCAGTGGCCTTCCTATACACAAAGGATAAAGAAGCAGAGAGGGAAATCAGAGAAACATCACCTTTCATGATAGCCACAAATAGCATAAAATATCTTGGGGTTACTCTAACCAAGGAAGTGAAAGACCTATTTGACAAAAACTTTAAGTCTTTGAAGAAAGAAATTGAGGAGGATACCAGAAAATGGAAAGACCTCCCCTGCTCTTGGATTGGGAGAATCAACATAGTAAAAATGGCAATTCTACCAAAAGCAATCTATAGATTCAATGCAATCCCCATCAAAATCCCATCAAACTTCTTCACAGACCTTGAGAGAACAATAATCAAGTTTATATGGCAAAACAAAAAACCCAGGATAGCCAAAACAATCTTATACAATAAAGGAACTTCAGGAGGCATTACCATCCCTGACTTCAAACTCTATTATAGAGCTACAGTATTGAAAACAGCTTGGTATTGGCATAAGAACAGAGAAATCGACCTTTGGAATCGAATAGAAGACCCGGATATTAACCCACAAACCTATGAGCACCTAATTTTTGACAAGGGAGCTAAAGGTATACAATGGAAGAAGGAAAGCATCTTTAACAAATGGTGCTGGCATAACTGGATGTCAACCTGTAAAAAAATGAAAGTAGATCCATATCTATCACCATGCACAAAAATCAAGTCCAA